>NC_091441.1:4826564-5157489 GCF_964237555.1 Oryctolagus cuniculus | reverse complement strand
AACCTCTTGCCATGGGAAACCTAGTCCTTGAAAAGTCATGTTTCAGTATGGCTAGCATCAGACCTGCGAAAAGAACACAGTCAGAGCTTGCCGCTTCTGGGAGTGTGGCAAGTACCCGCTCCAGACAAACCGGCAAGATCGACAACTTGTTTTTTTTTTAACTTTTTATTTAATAAATATAAATTCCCTAAGTACAACTTTTGGATTCTAGTGACTTTTCTCCCCATAGCCTCCCTCCCACCCACAACCATCCCATCTCCCACTCCCTCTCCCATCCCATTCTTCATCAAAATTCATTTTCAATTATCTTTATATACAGAAGATCAACTTACTATATACTAAGTAAAGATTTCAACAGTTTGCAACCACACAGAAACACAAAGTATAAAGTACTGTTTGAGTATTAGTTTTACCATTAATTTGCATAGTACAACACATTAAGGACAGAGATCCTACATGGGGAGTAAGTGCACAGTGACTCCTGTTGTTGATTTAACAATTGACACTCTTATTTATGATGGCAGTAATCACCAGAGGCTCTTGTCATGAGTTGCCAAAGCTATGGAAGGCTTTTAAGTTAGCCGACTCCAATCTTTTTAGATAAGGTCATAGTCAAAGTGGAAGTTCTCTCCTCCCTTCAGAGAAAGGTGTATCCTTCTTTGATGGCCCGTTCTTTCTGCTGGGATCTCACTCACAGAGATCTAAAGTTCACTTGCTCAATTAACAGTAAAACAAGTACTCAAACAGTACTTTATACTTTATGTTTCTGTGCGAGTGCAAACTGTTGAAATCTTTACTTAGTATATAGTAAGTTGATCTTCTGTATATAAAGATAATTGAAAATGAATCTTACTGCGGTATAGTATTCTAAAGAATACATATCCCATAATTTCTTTATCCAGTCTACCGTTAATGGGCATTTAGGTTGGTTCCAGGTCTTGGCTATTATGAATTGTGCTGCGATAAACATTAGGGTGCAGACAGCTTTTTTGTTTGCCAATTTAAACTCCTTTGGGTAAATTCCAAGGAGTGGGATGGCTGGGTCGAACGGTAGGGTTATCTTCAGGTTTCTGAGGAATCTCCAGACTGACTTCCATAGTGGCTTGACCAGTTTGCATTCCCACCAACAGTGGGTTAGTGTCCCTTTTTCCCCACATCCTCTCCAGCATCTGTTGTTGGTAGATTTCTGTATGTGAGCCATTCTAACTGGGGTGAGGTGAAACCTCATTGTGGTTTTGATTTGCATTTCCCTGATTGCTAGTGACCTTGAACATTTTTTCATGTGCCTGTTGGCCATTTGGATTTCCTCTTTTGAAAAATGTCTATTGAGGTCCTTGGCCCATCTCTTAAGTGGGTTGTTGGCTTTGTTTTTGTGGAGTTTCTTGATCTCTTTGTAGATTCTGGTTATTAACCCTTTATCTGTTGCATAGTTTGCAAATATTTTTTTCCCATTCTGTCGGTTCTCTCTTCACTCTCCTGACTGTTTCTTTTGCAGTACAGAAACTTCTCAATTTGATGCAATCCCAACAGTTGATTTTGGCTTTGACTGCCTGTGCCTCCCGGGTCTTTTCCAGAAATTCGTTGCCTGTGCCAATATTTTGAAGGGTTTCTCCAATGTTCTCTGATAACTTGATGGTGTCAGGACGTAGATTTATGTCTTTAATCCATATTGAGTGGATTTTTGTGTAAGGTGTAAGGTAGGGGTCTTGCTTCATGCTTCTGCATGTGGAAATCCAGTTTTCCCAGCACCATTTATTGAATAGACTGTCCTTGCTCCAGGAATTGGTTTTAGATCCTTGATCAAATATAAGTTGGCTGTAGATGTTTGGGTTGTTTTCTGGTGTTTCAATTCTGTTCCATTGGTCTATCCATCTGTTTCTGTACCAGTACCATGCTGTTTTGATTACAACTGCCCTGTAGTATGTCCTGAAATCTGGTATTGCGATGCCTCTGGCTTTGTTTTTGTTGTACAAGATTGCTTTAGCTATTCGCGGTCTCTTGTTCCTCCATATGAATTTCAGCATCATTTTTTCTAGATCTGAGAAGAATGTCTTTGGTATCTTGATTGGGATTGAATTGAATCTATAAATTTCTTTTGGGAGAATGGACATTTTGATGATGTTGATTCTTGAGCATGGAATATTTTTCCAAATCCAGTCATTTGCAACAAAATGGAGGAATCTGGAACACATCATGCTGAGTGAAGTAAGCCAGTCCCAAAGGGACAAATACCATATGTTCTCCCTGATCGGTGACAACTGAATGAACACCAAAAAGGAAACCTCCTGAAGTGAAATGGACACTATGAGAAACGGTGACTTGATCAGCATAGCCCTGACTGTTAATGAACAACTTAATACATTATCCCTCTTAGTATTTTTTTTGTCTGTTCTACTTAATATGACTGGTTTAATTCTGTAATTATCACACAGTTATTCTTAAGTGTTGAAAATTAACTGAAATGTGATCCCTGTTAAACATGGGAGTGGGAATAAGAGAGGGAAGAGATGTATAATTTGGGACATGCTCAGGCTGACTTGCCCCAAATGGTAGAGTTGGAAACATACCAGGGGACTCCAATTCAATCCCATCAAGGTGGCATGTACCAATGCCATCTCACTATTCCAAGTGATCAATTTCAGTTCACAATTGATCATAATGAAGGGACTAAGAGTCAAGGGGAGCACATAAACAAGTCTAGTACCTGCTAACACTAACCAATAGAATAAATAAAGGGGAGAGTGATCCAACATGGGAAGCGAGATACTCAGCAGACTCATAGAATGGCAGATGTCCTAAACAGCACTCTGGCCTCAGAATCAGCTCTAAAGCCATTCGGATCTGGCTGAAAAGCCCATGAGAGTATTTCAGGCATGGAAAGCCAAGACACTCTGGCAAAAAGATCTCTGTGAGTGAGATCCCAGTGGAAGGAACAGGTCTTCAAAGAAGGAGGTACCTTTCTCTGAAGGGAGGAGAGAACCTCCACTTTGACTATGACCTTGTCTAAACAAGATAAGAGTCGGAGAACTCAGAGGGCTTCCATAGCCTTGGAAACTCATGACTGGAGCATAGGGAGATTGCTGATGCCATAGCCAGGAGTGTCAATTGGTAAAGTCAACAATAGGAGTCACTGTGCACTTACTCCTCATGTAGGATCTCTGTCCTTAATGTGCTGTGCATTGAGATTTAATGCTATAATGAGTACTCAAACAGTATATTTCACTTTGTGTTTCTATGGGGGTGCAAACTGTTGAAATCTTTACTTAATGCATACTAAACTGATCTTCTGTAAAAAAAAAAAAAAGAAAGAAATTATCAATTCCCAACTTGACTCTCACTGGGATTAAACATGACAATAGGTCTGATCTGATTTCATCATCATTTAAAAAAATCATCTATTATTTTTCACTTTATGTTTCTGTGTGGGAGCAAACTGTTGAAATCCTTACTTAATGTATACTAAGCTGATCTTCTGTATATTAAGATAATCGAAAATGAATCTTGATGTGAATGGAGGGGGAGAGGGAGTGGGAAGGGGGAGGGTTGTGGGTGGGAGGGACGGTATGGGGGGGAAGCCATTGTAATCCATAAGTCGCACTTTGGAAGTTTATAGTCATTAAATAAAAGTTAAAAAAAAAGAAAATGAATCTTGATGTAGAAGGGGATGGGAGAGGGAGTGGGAGATGGGATGATTGTGGGCGGGATAGAGGTTATGGAGGAAAAAGCCTCTATAATCCAAAAGTTGTACTTTCAAATTTTATATTTATTAAATAAAAGTTTTTTAAAAAGTTCGCTTTCTTAACTTTCTAGCACACTGAAACCCTTCCTTCCTCTTTTAAAAAATCTTAATTATTGGCCGGTGCTGCGGCTCACTAGGCTAATCCTCCACCTTGCGGCGCCAGCACACCGGGTTCTAGTCCCGGTCGGGGCGCTGGATTCTCTCCTGGTTGCTCCTCTTCCAGTCCAGCTCTCTGCTGTGGCCAGGGAGTGCAGTGGAGGATGGCCCAAGTGCTTGGGCCCTGCACCTGCATGGGAGACCAGGAGAAGCACCTGGCTCCTGGCTTCAGATCAGCGCAGCGCGCCGGCCGCAGCAGCCATTGGGGGGCGAACCAACGGAAAGGGAACCCTTTCTCTCTGTCTCTCTCACTGTCCACTCTGCCTGTCAAAAAAAAAAATCTTATTTATTTGAGACTTAGGGTTACAGAGAGAGAGAGAGGGAGACAAAAAGAGAAAAGTCTTCCATCTGCTGCTTCATTCCCCAAATGGCCACAAGAGCTGCAGCTGGGCCAGTCTGAAGCCAGGAGCCACGAGCTTCTTCCAGGTCTCCCACAAGGGTGCAGGGACCCAAGTATTTGAGTCATCTTCTGCTGCTTTCCCAGGCCATAGCAGGGAGCTGGATCTGAAGTGGAGCAGCTGGGACACAAACCAGTGCCCATACCAAGTGCCAGCACTACAGCCTTGCTTCCTTTGATTTGAAAATATGGATATCACTTAAGAAATTGAATATTTTATATAATCTTATACCATTAATATATATTAATGAATTCATACTTATTAAAGTTCCTACAATCCATTTATCCTTTACAATTCCATATGGAGTTCCTAATAATTCAAATTTAAATAATTAATTTTAACACTAATGAAGAGAAAGGAGAACAATTAAAGTGGCTTTTTTTACCAGCCTGAACATCACTGAAAGGCCTTTAGCTCTGAAGAACTGACTCACACACATGCACACTGTTTTACGGAGCCGTGAACGCAAACTTGTCTGACCACCTTCCCTGACAGTCCCCAGCCCCTCTCCCCCAGAGATGCCTCTGTTTTCTCCATCTCAAGGCTGCCTTAGGCTTGTACAGCTGAACCATCTCAGCCCTCTGCTACTCCTGTTCACACTTCCTTGCTCCGAATGACTTAAGATTTCTGGGTGACCTGGGAACTGTTGCCTCCTTTCCAAGCGACTTTTGTGCATGTCTGTCCTGATGTCATTTCCACCATTTAGCCCTCAGAGGGAGAAGTGGTTTGTTCCTCATCATTGTCCCCTGATGAAATGCATTATAATGTGTTCACTCAGCTGAGCTTTGTGTCTTCAAAAGGAACCCGATAACATTCATACCTTTATTACCTGAGACAGAAAAAGCGTGTTTTGTGTTAGTTTCTGAAGGCACACAGCTAATCACTGTGTGTCCACTAAGGATGTACAAGCAAAGGGCATGCATTCCAGCGTGAATACACACATGTACCATGTGTTATTATCTGAGGCAGAGATGATCATACATATAAGAGGGCTTCGATGCTCGGGTCAGACCCTGGTCTACCCATAGGCTTGATGGGTGCCCTTTGACGAGGGATAACAGTTCACATAGGCTGGCAGTAGAGCTCAGAAGGACTGAGCTGTCCCACAGTTTTAATTTTTCTTGGTAGCTGTTCTTTAAGCTGCTTCCATTTTTGGAACAGCATGTGTAAAGTGTGCTAATATGAGGAGTACAGTTTAATAAATTCTGCACTTTTGTATTCTTATGAACTAGCAGCCAGAGCTGGTTGTGAAACGCTGGCAGGACTACTAAATATTCCAGTGAACATCATGCAGAGCCCCGCCCCCAACACACACATAGATGCTCATTCTTGTCCTTTCTGTGAGCTCTGAGTGGTTCTGATTGTTACTGAGCTTATACAAATGAAATCAAATGATAGGTACCCGTGTGCTTCACTTTCTTTAATCCGTGTGGTGTTTGCATCAGTAACTTCTCTGTTTTAGTACAGCGTATGTGCCATCATATTCATGTGCACAGTACCGTTCAGCATTGAGGCTTTGTTCCCCAGTTTGGAGCTGTTCTGGTGAACTGTGTCTCGTTCCCCACAGTCTGGGGTCTGGAAGGAGACCCGTGACGCAGCACAGGTCAGAGCACCTTCCCCTCAGGAGAGAGTATCCTGTAGTTGCTTGCAAGCCCTCTGCTTAGGAGACTCCTCTTTTCCCCTGAGGATCAATGCATTCAGTCGATTAAAAAAAACCTGTGGGGAATGATCTGAATTTGCTTTGGACTTTGAGTTATCATCCAAGCCACCTTGCTTATGTTGCTCAAATTTTTGACCTTTGACTGTTGATAGCTCTTTCCACTGGCTCCTGTGCTTCTCCGACTCTTTCCCTTAAATGTGTTCTCTTTTGGCTTTGCTGTTTGGGAACGTTCTAACTTTCTGGCATTACGAAACGTCCATGTTTGTCTTTTATTTCCAGCAGTTTCTCCATGGATCCCTGATTCCCTTTCTTACAGAACGGTGTTAGAAACCCAGTTCTACATGCTGGATGTTCTCTTTGCTACTGGGCACCTTTTCTTTTAGCCTCTTTCAGCTGAGAGAGCCAAGAAATATCAAGTTGCAAGTAGGCATCTCCATAAGGATTTCTACACAGAATCATCTGCATTGCAGTCAGGAGAGGCCCCGCGTGCCCTAATCTGTGCTCACCTGGTGTTGTCTTCAGTGTCCCCACCGTCTCCTTGTCAGGTGCATCACGCCTTGCTGCTCTGTGCACTGTGAGCTGCTGCTGTCATCCTGGATCCTGTTGATGTGGTTCTGAGATGTGGGGGAAGGGAAGCATTTTGTGATCCTACAGTTATGTCTCAGGCTTGCAGTGGGCTTGGGCTGTGGCCTCCACCGTGGCTCTTAGCTCTCATAGGAAGTGTAGGTGGGGCCAGAGCTGGGAAACTGCACTTCCTAAAGGTGTGGTGGGCCCTGGAAATGAGTTTCCTTGCAGAGTAGGGCTCTGTAGTGGGGAATGCTGCCTCCCGTATTTCACAGTGACTGCTGTATCCCTTCCCCTGCCAGACGCAGGAGTCTTTTATTTCCATTCTTCACTGTGAGGGGTTTTGGAGGTAGGACTCATGAAAATGGATGTCTTCGTAATACTGCCGCCCTAAGCAGTTTCTCACCCTCATGCCAGTCCACACGCCAGCCTCTAGCAATTTGCAGAAATCGCCATTTCCTACCAGTTAGTGGTTCCAGTGCCTTCTGCTCCTGGCACGCGGAGCTCAGCTGTAATCCCAGGATTTGCCTGGCTGTCCAAGCTCATTTCTCAGTGACCTCAGCTCTCCAGTGGCACCAAGAAGAGTCACAGATTTTCGGTTTGTTCAACGTTTATTGTAAGAATGAGCATGTTAAATCCTGTAGTGAAATGAACTTTGACAAATTCATACAGTGATGGAACCACTTCCACGATTGAATTGGTTCATCCCTCTGCAAAATCCCTTGTATCTTTTTATAATGATCTCATGTCCCTGGCCTTGTGCCTGGTATCACTCTTTCCTGTCTGTAAGCTTTTCCTTCTCCATTTTATTAAAAGAATGGCCATTTTGACTGGAATGCCGTCTCAATGGGACCATTACATACAAAGTGAGGCATAGAGACAGACAGAATGACAGAATTTCCATGTATTAGTTCACTCCCCAAATATCTGTAACAGTAACAGCCAGGGCTGGGCCAGGCCAACACCAGGAAACAGAAACTCAGCTCTGATCTGCCACATGGGTGGTGTGGACCCAAGTAAAGGAGCCATCACTCCTGCCTCTCAGGGTGTGCATCAGCAGAAAAATAGAACCTGAAATGCAGTCAGGACTCAAAGCCAGGCCCTTGGACACCAGAGGCACACTGCCTGCTCCCGATCCTTCAGCTAACTGCCTCGTCCCACTGACCTTTGTATGTTCCCTCCCATGTAGCCACGTAAGTCAGCTAGAGTTTCGTCTGTTTTTAGCTGACCTATTAGAGAAACAACAAGATATACAGATTTGATTATAAATAGTCAATTCTTTCAATGTACACAGCATTTACCTTTCTGAGGCTTTTCATTTCTTCCTTGAATGTATTGCTTACAATTTTGAATTATTTTTCAAATTTCAGAATTTTGATATTTCATCATGTCTGATCCTTACTGGGAATTAATTCAATTAGCTTTTTTTTTTTCATCTAAAACTATCTTTATTTTGCACTGATTAAGAAATGCTTAAGTTTGTTTTTCTTTAGGTTATGAACTATTTTTAACCACAGCACTTGTGCTTCAAGTTCCAAGGCCTCTCAGCATTCGATTCTTCAGATGTCCTCTCTGTCTTCGTCCACCCGCCCCCACTTCAGACTCCACAGCCTACAGATTGCCAGACAAAGTGCCACTGGGCCAGGCCTCTGAGTTCTGCAGTCCTGCCTTCTCCTTCCCATCTGCCATGAGACCCACAGAGTAATACGGTTTTTTCAGGCTGACTCTACCTATAACAATTCTCCACAGCAGCTGTTTTAAACCCTTCCACTTTCATCCACCTCTCTAAAGCATCACTTTCTTTATTTTATTTTATTTTATTTTATTTTATTTTATTTTATTGACAGGCAGAGTAGACATTGAAGAGGGAGAGACAGAGAGAAAGGTCTTCTTTTGCTGTTGGTTCACCCTCCAATGGCCGCCGCGGCCAGCGCACACACTGATCTGAAGCCAGGAGCCAGGTGCTTCTCCTGGTCTCCCATGGGGTGCAGGGCCCAAGCACTTGGGCAATCCTCCACTGCACTCCTGGCCCACAGCAGAGAGCTGGCCTGGAAGAGGGGCAACCAGGACAGAATCCGGTGCCCCGACCGGGACTAGAACCCGGTGTGCCGGCGCCGCAGGCAAAGGATTAGCCCAGTGAGCCGCAGTGCCAGCCAAGCATCACTTTCAAATGGCCTTGCTTCCTACTTTACTGAAAAAAAAACAAATCAGCTCTTTATATGCAATTTCCCTCACCTTTTGGCTTAACATCACATGCTCAACTAATTCTTAACATGAAGAGGCATAGACCACATTGAGACCCTAATAAATATCTCTTCAGAAAAATGGCATGTATCATGCCAGCCCATAAGATTTTTTTCAGATATTGTGCTGGCACATTTAAATTGTTCATTTATTTCATTTTCTATTTCTATTTGAATTTTTGAAGTTTCCATTTTTCATCCATTTTGTTCTCTGTTCTTTAATTAAATTAACATGTTTTTTAGAATTTTATTTTCTAATTTTTTAAAAGATTTATTGATTTATTTGAAAGGAAGAGTTACAGAAAGGGGGAGGAAGGAGCAGAGAGAGATAGATCTTCCATCCACTTGTTCACTCCACAAATGGCCACAATGGCCAGGGCTGGGCCAGACTGATGTCAGGAGCCAGGAGCTTCATTTGGGTCTCCTATGTGGGTGCAGGGTCCCAAGGACTTGAGCCATCTTCTACTGCTTTCCCAGGTACTTCAGCAGAGAGCGGGATCAGAAGAGGAGCAGCTGGGACTCAAACTGGCACCCATTTGGGATGCCAGTGCTGCCAGTGGCAGTTTAACCAGGTACTGTATTTTGCCTTCCAGCCCAACTCTCACACCCTGCATTCTCTGTTATCACAGCATTTGGGAATTGTGCAGTAAGGGACAATGAGCCTGTGACATCCTAGACTCCAAACTGTCATAGCAGCCTCCATAGCCTTAATGGCTCTGCTGGGTCTTTCATGGGCTGACTCTTTCTACCTGTAACAAGAATTATTCTCATGTCAGACTCATAACATTTCCTCAGGTGAGACTATGGTCAGTGGTCAGCTCACCCAAGGACAATTGCTAACTCTCTGGAATGTTAATGCATGCAGTTCTCCTTGCTACAGCTCCCTAGTGTCTTTAAGAACTAAAAATTTTATAATTTATCTTCATTTTGTTGATGCAACCCAGGTGATGCCTTGCTTCCTCCTTCTCCCTGTCACATTGCACCGAGTGGTGGGATATATCTGCCAAGTTAGATGATTTGTCCCTGTTTACTCATTTATTAAATGAGAGAGTAAATAATTCAAGAGGCAATGTGGAGAAGACCTTTAGTGACAATGCTACTAACTCCTTGTATTCATCTTAGCTGAGAAGGCTATACCAGCATAAGTGAATTAGAATACAGAGCCTATGTTGAGTGCACCAGAAGTGATGCATCTTGGAATGGTTTTGTACGAATGTGTCTGGAAGAGGAAGCAGCAGGTCCTCCTGTTCACCACAGTTCCCTATCTAAACATATTACTTTTCTGCAAAGACGTTACTCTTCTGTAAGGGAAGCCGATTACAAAGAATAACCAAGAGCTGGATTCAGTGGTGGTCTTTCTATCCTCAAGCACATTTAACTTTTAATTAAAGTATTTTTCCTAAGTAATGACATTAATACATTAAAACGTCTAGCCCTGATTAGAGGAAAATGTCCCATCATTTAGGGAGCTGAAGTTCAAGCCTGGTGGCTCCCATTTAGGAGACTACAAACAGAGTTCACTAAATGCCACCACTCCCCCTCCAGTGGGGTTCAGTTAGAGCTCCCATGTCGGTTTATTTTTATTTTATTTGTAATTTTCATAAACATTTATTTATGGAGTATTAATATGATGTTTCAATGCATGCGTACATTGTGTGATGTTAAGTCAGAGAAAGCATATTTATCTCTTCAAACATCTATAATCTGATTGGGATGAAAATATTCAAAAACCTGTCACGTGTCTTTTAAAGATGTTATTTGTAGTCTTACAAACTTCCTCAGGTAATTGGGCACTTCGTACCAGCCAAGTATTCCTCCTTCCCTCGTATGAAAAATATCATGACATCTTATCCTCTGTCATTTTCATTCCAATGCGTTCATCTGCTTCCTGGTAAAACCACACCTCTCATCTCTGACAAAACAATGCCATTCCATATATTAAGGAAGGATTATGGTTTGATGGCTCTAACATCCTTCATGTTTCAGTTATTTTTTACTTTCACATTAAATTTCCAAAATTTCTGTCTGATCAGTGACATTTGTCAAAATATTGAAGAGTTTAGATCAATAAACTTGTTTGCTTTATCAAGTGTTTAAGGATTTTAATGTCAATATTTTGGGAGATAATAAAATTTACTTTAGTAGAAAGTGTCACTTTAAAAGTTGGAGATATAAAATAATCTGATGAAATTTTAGGAAATATATGATCTCACATATACAAATGAGTCTTACCTACCTGAAAATGTGCATGGAGAAGATACACACGTATTTAATCATGGTGACAAGAAAAAAAAAAAACTTTTAAAAAGGATTCTGCCTTGGGAGTTACTTACTGAACCCTCAATGATACTTACTGATCTCTTTAATTATCATGGGTCAACTCTGTAATTCTCCACAGAGCTGTTTTAAACCCTTTCCACTTTCTTTTTTTTTTTTTTTTTTTTTTTTTTTTTTTTGACAGGCAGAGTGGACAGTGAGAGAGAGAGACAGAGAGAGAAAGGTCTTCCTTTGCCGTTGGTTCACCCTCCAATGGCCGCCGCTGCAGCCGGCGCACCGCGCTGATCCTGGCAGGAGCCAGGAGCCAGGTGCTTTTTCCTGGTCTCCCATGGGGTGCAGGGCCCAAGCACCTGGGCCATCCTCCACTGCACTCCCTGGCCATAGCAGAGAGCTGGCCTGGAAGAGGGGCAACCGGGACAGAATCCGGCGCCCCAACCGGGACTAGAACCCGGTGTGCCGGCGCCGCAAGGTGGAGGATTAGCCTATTGAGCCACGGCGCCGGCCTCCACTTTCATCCACCTCTCTGAAGCATCACTTTCAAATGGCCTTGCTTCCTACTTTACTGAAAAAAAAAATCAGCTCTTTATATGCAATTTCCCTCACCTTTTGGCTTAACATCGTATGCTCAACTAATTCTTAAAATGAAGAGGCATAGACCACATTGAGACCCTAATAAATATCTCTTCAGAAAAATGGCATGTATCACGCCAGCCCATAATGTTAAGCCCAGCCTCTCTCTGAGTCCCTCCAGCCTACCTTCCTTCTATGCTACTGGAAACAATTATACTTTAGCCCTGTTCAAAATTTTAATGCCAAACTTTTGTATGCCAGTGGGTTTGATCTATAAACCTGTTCATCAATATTCCCAAAACTCAATCCATGCACTTACAGCTTAATTGTGGACCTCGTCTGACCTGTCTTTATCTTGATTGCTGAGTTTTAATGCCATTTGACCTGTAGTTCCTCATGCTTCTCACCTTTGTTCTGGCCCTACTCCTTACATCTCCCCCCAGTGGAGCATTGCATGCAAACCAAACAACAATCCACGCGGGAGCCATCCCAAACTCCTCCCTTTCTTCCATCTTGAACTGCCACTTGATTACCAAGTTTGTTAAATACCCACCAAACCTTCTGCTCTTGAGGTCCACGTCATTGCTTCTGTGAGGATCTCATCTCAACGTTTGCTTAGGGCTGGATAACTGTTCTCCATGTTGCCCCTGGAATTATTCCACCCAAATCGATGACTCACTGGCACAAAGCTCAGGTTCAAGTACCCCAGCAGGTCTGCATCACCTACAGGATGAAGTCTAAACAGCACAGCCTGGTTTATTCATCCACTAACTTAGCATTTCAAGACTAGAACAGGAGGAAGATGCAAAAAGAGGGACACTTGCTGTGTTGGGAAAATTCGAGACTCCCAAGCATCCTGAAAGTGTACCTAGGGAGTGAAAGTGAACACCTGCTCATCTTCCCTGCGGCATCTTCAATGAACCCGGATCCCTTGTGAATATTTTAGAGCAATTGAATTTTTCCTTTCCTCTCCTTTTTCCCCATCCCCTCACCTTCCCCTCTTTCCTTTCTGAGTGAAAACAGGACATGGCCGGCGCTGCAGCTCAATAGGCTAATCCTCCACCTAGCGGCGCCGGCACCCCGGGTTCTAGTCCCAGTCGGGGCGCCAGATTCTGTCCTGGTTGCCCCTCTTCCAGGTCAGCTCTCTGCTGTGGCCAGGGAATGCAGTGGAGGATGGCCCAAGTGCTTGGGCCCTGCACCCCATGGGAGACCAGGAGAAGCACCTGGCTCCTGGCTTCGGATAAGCGCAGTGCGCCGGCCGCAGCGCGCCGGCCGCGATGGCCATTGGAGGCTGAACCAACAGCAAATAGGAAGACCTTTCTCTCTGTCTCTCTCTCTCACTGTCCACTCTGCCTGTCAAAAAAAAAAAAAAGAAGAAAGAAAAAGAAAAAAAAGAAAGAAAACAGGACATGATTGGTAGCTGCAATATTTGAGTTCTGTGTGGTCTGAAAAAGATTTGTTCATTTAGTTTTCTTTAAGATCAAGTCACCCAATATGTCGGTTTTCCAAGTGAACAAATAGCACCAAGCTGAATGTAGAAAAACAGTAAGTTAGGATGCACAGTTTCCTTCAAAGCTTCACCAACTCCTGGTGATCATCCACGGCTCTAGGCAGTGATGCCTCCTTAGCACCACCCACCTCAGCAACCTGCATGCTCCCTGCCCCCACTCTCAGCTCACAGGACACCCACACCCACTCTCTTCACCTCACATTTCTTCTAACTCAATGTTATAATCTGCTTTTCCTGTTCATGTAAAAAAAGTAATTACTGTAGGCAAGTAAAAACCCTCCCACCTGCGTGTTCCCACCACTCCCATTAGCTTATCTGAGTGAGGCACCATGAGTTACACCCACTGGAGCCTAATTTGATTCCTCCTCCCCCTCTCTCTTCTTTCTTCCCCTCTCTGCCCCCCTGCTCTCTGCCTCCTCTCTCTCTCTCTCCTCCTCCTCCCTCAGTCTCTCCCCATCTCTCCTCTGTTCCCTCGCCACCTTCTCTCTCCCTGTCTCTCCCTCCCTGTCTCTCACCCCCTCCCTCACTCTCTCCCCATCTCTCCTCTGTTCCCTCGCCACCTTCTCTCTCCCTCTGTCTCTCCCTCCCTGTCTCTCCGCTCCTCCCTCACTCTCTCCCCCGTCTCTCCCTCTCTGTTCCCTCCCCATCTTCTCTCTCCCTCTGTCTCCCCATCCCTCTCTGTCTTATTTCCTGTCATTTTTGGCCCTGTCATTTTTCTATCTTAAAAATCTGACTTCCTTTTTTGAGAAAATAAAATAAAGCATAGTCTTAATGCAAAAAATTATTCAACAAACTGGTATAATGCTGCTCAAAAGGTTATCAAAGGCTACAAAAACAGCTGTGAATCCAACTCCTTCACGAAGAGACAGTGGCCCTGAGAAAGAAACCTTTCCTCTCTGAGCACATTTTAATCATCACTTCCTTTCGGGAAATGTGGAAAACATACGACTCAAAACTACAGATGAATACCTGTTTCCACGGTGACCTGAGCCCCTGCTTCCACCTTCCCTTCCCTCCCCAGCCAGTGTCCCTCAGGCTCTGACCCGGCTGCACTCTCTGCCCTCCTTCCCTGTCCACAGGCTTCTTGTGAGAGGCCGACCCTTTGCTGTATGTTCACAATCCCCTCAGTTGTCTTTCTCTAACCAGGCTGGACAACCAAGGCACCCAGGGCAGTGTCACTGGCATGGGTCTGTGTCCTTTGTTGTGTCCTGGGGAGTCCGATGGAGGCTCCCTTTCTGTGGGGTTGACTTGACGCCCTTGAGCACTCCGCTGGCATTCCCAAGTATTTTCTGGTATTTCCACACAGACGTGAAACTCAGCTGTAATGCAAGATGCTTCTTTGAGAGGAGAGCCAGTCTTTTCTGTCTCTCCTTTCTCTCGTTATTACCCTCGGGTTGGAATTCCCTGTTGCAGTGGCACTCATTAATGTGGTAGGAGAACTCCATGGTATAACACAGAGAATTAGGAGGTCAGCGCCGTGGCTCACTTGGTTAATCCTCCACCTGCGATACTGGCATCCAATATGGGCACCAGTTTCTAGTCCCGATTGCTCCTCTTCCAGTCCATCTCTCTGCTGTGGCCCGGGAGTGCAGTGGAGGATGGCCCAAGTGCTTGGGCCCCTGTAACTGCATGGAAGACCAGGAAGAAGCACCTGGCTCCTGGCTTTGGATTGGCGCAGCGGCCATTTGGGGAGTGAACCAGCAGAAGGAAGATCTTCCTCTCTCTCTCCCTCTCTCTCTCTAACTCTACCTGTCAAATAATAATAATAATAAAAATAATAATAAATGAGAATTAAGTTCCTTGGTGGATCTCATTAACAGAAGGAGAATCCACAGGCAGAACCTGTGCAGGCAGCGTGAGCACGAGTGAGCCCACTTCTCGCCTGGTGCTGATGAGGCAGTGCCTGATTCTCTCGGAAGAACACAAGTTGCCAGCATTGCATGGACGATGGACTCATGGTATCTGTTGTTCCCCAGTGTGGCACGGACAGCACAGGGGAGAGACTCTGCACCCCCAGCCCATCAGGAGGGCTGCTCTGAGAGAGGGACAGCACAACACAACTCCACTGGGCTGGAAAAGGCTTGTAGGTGGGGGCAGGGAGGCTCTTGCTCTGGAGTCTTCTACAAGGCCATGGATAAGAAGGAACCGTGGGCCGGCGCCACGGCTCACTAGGCTAATCCTCCGCCTGCGGTGCCAGCGCCTCCGGTGCTAGTCCTGGTTGGGGCGCCGGTTCTGTCCCAGTTGCTCCTCTTCCAGGCCAGCTCTCTGCTGTGGCCCGGGAAGGCAGTGGAAGGTGGCCCAAGTGCTTGGGCTCTGAACCTGCATGGGAGACCAGGAGGAAGCACCTGGCTCGTGGCTTCGGATTGGTGCAGCGCGCCAGCCCTGGCGGCCATTTAGGGGGTGAACCAATGGAAAGAAGACCTTTTTCTCTGTCTCTCTCTCTCACTGTTTAATTCTGCCTGTCAAAAAAAAAAAGAAAGAAAGAAACAGGGCAAGGACCCAGTGAAACAAAGCACAGTGGAGGGGGCTGTGCAAAGGGAGGTGGTGGCTGTCAGCCCCTCCCTTCTGATACCAGGTGACATGGAAGTGCTTCGCACACCCTTCCTCCAGCCCCAGCTGGGGCCCTGAAGGAACAAGGGGAGAAGGGAGAAGGGGACCAGTCCTGGATTGTCCTATTCTAGAAACTGAGTTTCCTGCAAGGAGAAATTTAGATTAGATTAGCACAATTAGGTTTTCCTCTTAACTCAAAGAAATTGAATCAAAAGCTAAGTAGAGTACAAAGAAATAAAGTTACACATTTGACAGGTCGAAGTTCATAGTCTTTCAGCCAAGAGCCCCTTCTTCTAGAATGTTCCTGCCTGCTCATGGATCCTTGTCCTGCAGTCAGCAGCAGACATTCCCCCTTTGAGGGAAAAAGGACATGACATCTCCAGTGTCATCTTGGGGGCACAGGGCCTGGGATTCTCTCTAGGGCAGAGGCTTTCTTATGGGGAGTCCTGCTGGCCTCAGCGTAGGAGGCTGGGTCTGTGCTGGGGGTGCTGCCCGGCCTCAGAGCTGCACGGGGCATGCTCAGTGCTCTCCCAGGTGCCAGGGGTGCAGCCCGACACAGCAGGTGCTTCTCATCCTGAAGGTGGTTAAGGATCGCCCTGAGCACACTGGGCGGTTCTGCCCTGGCTAAGGAAAACCAGTTCTGCTCATAGTTCCTCAGGGGTGGTCCTGTGGTTGAACCTACCAAGGCCCTAACTCTTCGGAATAATTTTCCTTGCCAACATTTAGGTCTGGATACGCTCTCCTTCTGCAGTATGAGCTGGTCATTACCATGGCTGGAAATCATCACCCTGCCTTCCAACAATGACAACCCAGGGTTTGTTTGCTTCCCATCACTGTGTCAATGGTCTCAGCCTCCTTCCCTCCCCTCATCCTTTAAACACTAGGATTATCGTTTTGGAATAGGAAGTCCACACTGACGGAGCCAACCGTGCTCAGCTCCTTTTCAGCCTCCTCTCATTTCACCTGGCAAAAGTCTGGTTGTTGCCAAGGTAAGAAGTGAGGAGTTGTGGCAGGCGTTGGAGCATAAAGGGTTAAGCCACCACTGGCAATGCTGACATGGGCTCCAGTTTGAGTCCTAGCTGCTCTGCTTCCAATCCGCTTCCCTGCCATGTGCCTGGGAAAGCAGCAGAAAATGGGCAGAGTCCTTGGGCCCATGACACTCATGTGTGAGACCCAGAGGAAGCTCCTGGCTTCAGCCTGGCCCAGCCCCTGCCAATGCAGTCATTTGGGGAGTGAACCAGAAGATGGAAGATCTCTCTCTAACTCTGCCTTTCATATTAATAAAATAAATCTTTAAAAAGAAGGAAAAGAAGTGAGTACAGAGGAAAGCTGTAGCTGGAGCATGGACTGAGGAGTCCCCCATCACTGCCCTCCAGTTCTACATCAGGGTCCCCACCTCCCTCGATGCAGCCACCTTTAATTTAGGTGGAAAGAAATGAGGAGAGGAAGGCAGGAAACAGAGAGGAGCAAGGGGAGTTGAAACCTGGAGAGCTACAAAGGGAACTCCATGTGATACGGGAGAGGTAGGATCTGCAGATCTGGAGGCACCTGCAAGCTGCAAGCCCCCATCCCATGTAACTCAATTCTATTCTACGTGTCAATCAGCGCACCCTGTTTCCCGGGGGTGCTTCTCCTTCATCCAAGACCTGAAGTGGGAAGACAACGTGTAAATATGGATCTTAGGCTCCACACGGAATTTTGTGGAAGCACCCTAAACTCCCAGGTGGTTTTATGTCTGCAGAGGTACTGACCCCTGCCTCACGAAAGGAGGTACAGAGATTATGCTCACTCTCTATTCTGTCACAGGTCACGGCTGGAGGAGAAGTTGGGGTACTGTCTCTGTCTCTCTTCCTGTACCCTATTTCTGCTCTGGCCCACTGCCCACTCACAATTGGAGTCTGTGTGGGGCAGCCCATGTTCATGTGTGTGTATGCATGTGTTCACTTCCTCACCTTTTGAATAAAATTCACCTTAATTATGTCAACACCTGGAATTTCTCTTTGTGCATGGCAAGAGCCTGGAATAAAAACAAATATGCCCCACATCACCATAACACAAGCAGGCTTCCTATAACAGGCTTGCCATAACACACGCAGGGAGGGGTCATCACCCGTACCCACTTGTGTGCAGGGTGTAAGGCTCATACGGGGTGTAAAGCCCGTAGGAGTTGTGGCGCCTGGTACCAGGACTTCGAGGTGAAGCAACATAGAGCCACAACTCCTAGAGAAGTCACAGTGCGAGAATCCTCAGCTCTCCCTGTCTTACCTCAGAATTTCAAAGTGTTGATGTATGGATGGAGATCACAGAGTATTCGGTGGCAAAGAAGGAGGCTGGGGGTTGATTTTGTAGTTGGCCAACATGCAGGATCCCAACACAGCTCACGTTCCCAAAGGGAGAGCCGGGTGGACAGGAGAGCCTGGATCTAAGTCATTGCACCAATGGAAGGCCACCACAAAACACACCAAACACTGGATTAAAGGAAGACAGGGAGGCTGACAGGCTGCTTCTCCATGTACAAGAGAGCAGCAGCCTAAGGTTAGAAAACAAGTCGTATTATAGCCCTGCAGAGTTAAGCGAGTGGGAGTAGCGAATCCTGTTAGGGTAGGGGGTGATGTGGATGACATCTGGACACTGATTTCTGGTAAACCAGGCCTGGTTTCAGGAAACCAAAACCTCTCTCTGAGAAACCGAATCCTATCTTGCAGGGTGGCTCAGGATGGCACCTTAGGATAAGAAGTCACTAGCCTTGGCAATATGCACGGTGATTAAGAGTTAATCTGGGCTGGTGCCGCGGCTCACTAGGCTAATCCTCCACCTGTGGCGCCGGCACCCCGGGTTCTAGTCCCGGTCGGGGCGCCGGATTCTGTCCCGGTTGCTCCTCTTCCAGTCCAGCTCTCTGCTGTGGCCCGGGAAGGCAGTGGAGGATGGCCCAAGTGCTTGGGCCCTGCACCCGCATGGGAGACCAAGAGAAGCACCTGGCTTCTGGCTTCGGATCGGCGCAGTGCGCCGGCCGCAGCAACCATTGAGGGGTGAACCAATGGAAAAGGAAGACCTTTCTCTCTGTCTCTCTCTCTCACTGTCCACTCTGCCTGTCCAAAAAAAAAAAAAAAAAAAAAAAAAGAGTTAATCTGGAGATACGACCTTAATATTATAGTGCTAAAAATAAATGTTTGTTCGGGTGATGATCAATACCCATCAGGAGAGATCTTTATCAGGTACCTGAGCAGGGCCTCTTACTGAACTTTCCAATGCTTGAAATAGTTTATATAAGAGTCTGGGGGAAGGAAAGGCATTAATCCCTTCTTCAAATGCAAATATGCCAATAGGGAGTAAAACATCGTCTTATTATTCATCTCATCTAAACTTTAGTTGAGGGAACTCCCAAACAAAAAGGTTTTGGAAAAGAAACAAATGAACAAAAATGAAGGAAGAAAGAAAAGAGGGAAGTAGAAGGAGAGGAAACACCAAGAAGCCATCCCCACAAAGTCTCACGTGCATTCCTGGGGACTGAATCCTCTGTGGTGTGCTTGCCTGACTCAGGGGTCTCTAAGAGCCCGGATAGAAACACAAGCACTGGACAAGCACTACCAGCAAGAGCTCTGTCAGGATTCTAAGTGCCGGTGTGGTGCTGGACAAAGGTACTGCACCCAGGACTGTTGCGGTGGGGGAAAAAGGCCAGGACTCAGGTACCTCAACGTGCAGAAACAAAGCCCTTCTGGATTCTGGAGCTGGGCTGGGCATCCTCCCTCTCTGGATTTGCCTTCCCCAAAGGAAATTAAAATTTCATGCCTGGGGTGGTTTTACAGCAAGAAAGTTAGACTTCTACTCTCCTCCCGAGGTGGGAGCTTGAGATGCTATCTTCTTAATTTGGCTGCATTTCAAAGAATGTCTCCCAGGTGCTTGAAAAACACAGTTCTGGAGAGTGAAAGTGGCAAGGGACTCTTACAAAACATTTCTATCTCAAAGGGGGCAATTGTGATGTCAGGGCGCTAAAGTAAATACCCCTAGGAAAGGGAAGCCAGGGCCTCTGAGACAGGACTTCCAGATCCTGCAAGAATTCTGTCTGAAATTTAATGAGGTTTGAGGGGAAGGTGAAGGCTGCCTTTGTCCCAGAAATAAAAGAACTCTGAATGTGTAAAGCAAAAAGACTGCCTGGAGGCCCCAGGATTGGACAACACTGTAGGGAATTTAAAAAATATATTATTTTAAAAATTTGTTTATTTTTAGGAGAAAGAGAGAGAGAAACTTCCATCCACTGGTTCATACCCCCCAGTTGCCCATAAGAGCTGGGGCTGGGCCAGGCCAAAGCCAGGAACTGGGCATTCAGTCTGTCTCCAGTGTGGGTGGCAGAGACCTAAGTACTTGAGCCATCCCTGGCTGCTTCACAGGGTGTGCCTTAGGTGGATCAGGAGCAGAGCCAGAACTTGAGCCCAGGTACTCTGATATGGGATAATGGTGCTCCACACAGCACTTCAACTGCTCCTCCACTAAGCTGAATTCTTTAGCCTTTCCATTTGTCTTCAATACATCCCAGACTGAGAGCCAGAACTGCCCAGTGCTTGGAACCAACTGCAGGCATAAACCAAAACGTAGAGGGAAACAAAACTGGTGGACAAGTGCCAGAGAAGGAACAGACCACTGGGGACGTAGCAGGGAGATCCACACACAACTGGGCAAAGGGCAGGCTGCATCAGCCACAGAGCAGTGAGTGGACACCCTTCCCACCCCGGGGAGCAGGGCCCAGAGTGTCAATATCGGCAGAAAGTGCAGCAACTCACCATGCCCAGCCCCCATTTAGTGGCATGGGTGACCCCTCTGGCTAGGCCTGGCAGCCAGCAGACCTGATGTCCCAAACCTTCCACCCAACAAAAATTACCCCAGGCCAGCATTCCCCTGACTGCCTGCAGCATCAGACAGTAAACCAAGATCAAGTTTCCTGAAGTTCCCACCCAAGGGCACCTGCAGAGAACGCAGAGGGAGACCCAGGGGCATCGAAGTAGTGTTGCAAGTGCCCTGAAACTAAACTGTTATTAGACACAAAACTCTAGTATATATCTAGTATGCCAAGGGACCTTCAACTAGACCTAAAGAATCTCTTAACATGGCATCCAAAACGTCCAGAACACAATTGAAATGCAAACACCACAGAGCAAGAACCAGGAAAAGCCCTACATGAGCAAACTGATAAAAACTGATGACAGGGCTGGTGCCGCGGCTCACTAAGCTAATCCTCCACCTTGCGGCGCCGGCACCCCGGGTTCTAGTCCCGGTCAGGGTGCCGGATTCTGTCCCGGTTGCCCCTCTTCCAGGCCAGCTCTCTGCTGTGGCCAGGGAGTGCAGTGGAGGATGGCCCAAGTCCTTGGGCCCTGCACCCCATGGGAGACCAGGAGAAGCACCTGGCTCCTGCCATCGGATCAGCGAGGTGCGCCGGCCACAGCGCGCCGGCCGCGGCGGCCATTGGAGGGTGAACAGCAAAAAGGAAGACCTTTCTCTCTCTCTCACTGTCCACTCTGCCTGTCAAAAAAAAAAAAAAAAAAACTGATGACAGGATCAAGATGCATCAGATATTGGTATTATTTCATAAGGAATCTTCATTAAAATGTTCCAACAAATATGAATTATTTAAATCATCTTTTACAACACAAATCAGAACAGGCTACCCTGATATTAATCACCCCAAGAGACTATTTTAACTACATAGAATTCAATTGTCAGTTCTGATCTGTTAATAATAGTGTGGGCATTTAGCATAGCACTTAATTTGCCTTTGGGACATTTGTATTCGGTATCAAAGTGCCTGGGTTCAAGTCGAGGCTCCTTTTCTAAGACAGCTTCCTGATCATGTGAATCCTGTAAGGCAGCAATGATGGCTCAAGTAGTTGGATTCCTGCCATCTGTGGCACTGGGTTAGTGGGGAAGGAGCGGTTGCAAGGCTGGATTGAGTTCTGAGCTCCTAGCTTCAGACGGTCCGGTCTTGGTTGTTGCAGATATTTAGGGAATGAATCAGTGGGTGGATAACCCCATGACTAAAAATAAATTAAGTAAATATTAAATTGTATAATAGTTTATGGATTTTATCGTTATTTTTAGTTGATACATAACAATTGTATACATTAGTGGAGTACAGTGTGATAATTTGGTAAATATATGTTATGTATAACCCTCAAATCAGAGTAATTAACACTTCTATTACAGCCCTGCTCACCATACTCAATTAGTCAAGGTGTCCACTGACAGATGAGTGGATAAGAAAATGTAGTGTATATACACAATGGAAATTATTCAGCCATGAAACAAATGAAATGCTGTCATTGGCAGAAACATAAATGCCACCAGGGGACATTATGTGAGAAGAAATAAGAGAGGCACAGAAAGACAAATTTAGTGCTCGTTCTCACTAAACATGTGAAAGAGACTTTAAATATTCAAAATGAATGGCCAACTTTCTAGCAATTCATCATGCCTTTGTATAATATGAGTTTGTAGATGACATCACCTAGCACTGCAGATAAAAATCACAATTTTATTCTTCACAGTTGCCTCAAAAATCGTGTAAATGTGAATGTACATATTTATGTTCATATGCATAAATACATTTAACAGAAATGTTAAATTTTTAAATGTTAAAACAATAATTAAAACACTTAATAAACCCAAAAGAGCTGAAATATATGTGATCTACTAACATAACTGTGAGATATTGATTAAATTATTCACTGTCATTACTAGCGCTTAATTCATGTATTTGATGTGAAAGTACATTTTTTTTCTGAAATGCTAGAGTCATTTTCCTTTGCAGGTTTCTATTTATCAAGGGTGAAATGGTTTCAGTTGTAAGAGACGACCACAGACAGTCCTTTTTCTCTTGTTGCACTCTGCTTTGGCATTCTGTTCAGAAAATACCTTTTCCTGTTTTCATCATTTCCTACTTCTAACCAAGACAAATTTGGAAGAAAAAGTCCCTCATTTTTTCCTGTATCACACTTGGTTTTAGACATGATCACAGAATATATAGAAGAACCTAACAAAATTAAATGACAATTCCAAATGCTCAATAATAAAACATTTTATTAACTCATTTTCCTATGTAAAAATGTCTTCTCAGGAAAACTGTTCATAAAAATGTTTTAGAATTTTCCTTATACTAGGAAGAAAGATCATGTTTACCATTATTTCAATAGGATTACTTAAAGCAGAACTTCCCTACATTAAGCAAACTACTCAAAAATTTATTTCAGCTGAGCAAGTGAAAGTCCATTTTTCTTCTAAAGTTTTGGGTTATCTCAACTTGATTCCAAGTTCAAAATCTAATTAAACATTAAATATAGAAATAATACTCTGTGACTTAAAACTGCAGCTCTAAAGGACCACATTAAGAGACTCCCAAGATATCATATTACAGTTTAAGACAGAATGGATGCTGTCCTTGTGGTGCACCTCAAGGTCAGCTTGACGAGCATTTGTGACATCTCAACTACACCAAAGTAAAAATACAACCGTGGTAAGTGGTTTTAAAATCTCCGAGAACAATGAAGCCGTTTCTTCCTGAGGTTTAGAGAACTTGCACATGCCATGATGCCATTAAGAGCTAGTCCAGAGATAAACCTTCAACATGATACGAAACTGTTTGGCACTTCCATCTATCCACAATCAGCCGCAGTGTCTCAGATTAGAATGGAACTTGACGATGTTCTGACCCAGTGGTTCTCATGCTTCAGGGAGTCCACCAGAACCCGCTGGGATGATGAGAAAACAGTGCTGGACCCCATCTTGAGTTTCTCCTTGTACAGGTCTGGGGTGGATAGGGCTCAGGATCCGTATTCTTAACAAGTTCCCGGAGAGCGAGGGTCATCCCAGGAGGTCCAAAGAGCACACTTTCATAAATAGCGTTTTTGTTTAGATATTGTGTTTCAGAAGAGTTTAAAATTTACAGAATAAAAATTGCAAGGTAGTAATACAAAGAGTCCCCATATACTCCTCACCCATTTCTCCTATGGACATTTCGTAGTAGTGTCTTTGTCACAATCAATAAATCACATCCGGCTATTATTCTAAATAATTAAATATGAAAATGTCTACAAATTCTCAAGGAAATACCAGACTCATAGCAACCTCCAGATAAATCGTAATTGGCTAAAAAGTAGCCAAAGCAGAGGCAGACATGAGCAGCTGTATTCTGTCCTTGGAACCGTTGAAATACCAGAGGTCTGCTCCTCAGCTCATCTCCAAGCATGCTGGCTTTTGGTCACTAGTATTTTCTACAAAATGGATTTTTTTCTTAGTTTATACACTTATTATGGCTTTGTTTTCTCCCTTATTCATCTGCATTAAGGATTGAGGACTAGGAGAAAAGGAAGGATTTGGGATTCTAATATCTCAGTAAGTTTATTTTTTAAAAGGTTGTAGGAAGAGTAAAGTAAGAGGATCAGGGAGACAAGATGATATAGGGAAAAGCCCTAATATTATAGTTCAATAATATGAAGCAGGCAGAATTTTTGGTTGAAGAAAACCCCAAAAATATATAGAATATGAGCTCCAAGAAGGGATGGGCTACATGCATGTAACCCATTAGCAGATGATAACATTGACTTATAGAATGAAGGAATTCAGGTAACGAAAGTTGGGTGAAGTTCACAGGGAATTCTGGAGGGCTGGATGGGGGGATATTTGGGAGCACTAATGTGGGCCAGGTACAGGGACATCACAGATGACCCTAACAAGGAGGGCTAAATGAGAGTGCAACCAGATGGGCAGGTCTGTGAATTAGGAGTAGCTGAGTGGTGATATAACAGAGGGAGTATACAATTAAATGATAGGTGAATCTGTAAAGTCTCAAATTTATGAGATGTGAGATGAAGTAATCTATGTAAACCTCATTGAATTAAGGTATAGTTTTAAATTTTTATTAACATAAAAAGAACAGATTTCATGTATTTCATAGATACAATTCTGAAAAGGTAACCATACTTCCTTCCCGCCCTCTCTCCCTCCTCCAATTCCCCTTTCTCCTTCTGTTCTTTTTATTTTCTTTAATTTTTGCAATAACATGGTTTCAACTTACTTCATAATCACAGGATTAATGCATCACTAACCAAAATTTCACAGAAAATATTTGAGTGATATCTCTAAAAGTGAGAGGCAACTTCATAGGTGGAGAAAGGAGATTATCCATGGTGGAGGAAACATACCTAAATACACATGAAAACACAAAATCATACCAATTGGCCCAAGAGGAAATTTTACATTAATTTCAACTTAAAATATGTTTTCTCAAAAACTAACAACAAAAACAAGATCAGGAGAAGGAAGGAGGGTGGGAGGGAGAGAGGGAGAAAAAGGGAGTGAGTGAGGAAGGTAATTACATTATGTTCTTAGAATTGTATCTAAGCCTGGCGCCACGGATCACTTGGCTAATCCTCCGCCTGTGGCGCTGGTACTCCGGGTTCTAGTCAGTTGGGGTGCCAGTTCTGTCCCAATTGCTCTTCTTCCAGTCCAGCTCTCTGTTGTGGCCTGAGAAGGCAATGGAGGATGGCCCAAGTTCTTGGGCCCTGCACCCACATGGGAGACCAGGAGGAAGCACCTGGCTCCTGGCTTCGGATGGGGGTGAACCAATGGAAGGAAGACCTTTCTCTCTGTCTCTCTCTCTCTCACTGTCTAACTCTGCCTATCAAAAAAAAAAAAAAAAAGAATTTTATCTACAAACCACATTGAATCTGTTAAAAACTAACTTAAATTTTAAAATGAAATTTAAAAAAATCATCTGTCAGAATGAAAAGAGCAAAAATACCTGTGTTTGGCCGCGTCCTCTGAATGAGCTATAGTTGTGTTGTTTTGTGGGTGGGAATCATTTCTATGCCCAACAACCCAGCATACAATGACAAATAGCTGGCTTTCCCACTTCTTGGCCTACTCCAAGTCTGTTCCCACCCAAACCAAGGGAGGTTAATGAGAGCACACTGCTACAATGATGTGGGCCACTTTGTCACGGGCAGATTTGTCAATGATTCATCAGCAAGTCCTAGTTGCCATGGGGCAGCTTCAGAGTCACCTAGCCTGTCCATTCACCGAGAAGGAAAGTTGCACAGCTGTGCATCTCTTACTCAACTCACTGATGGCCTCACTGCTAATGTCTCCAAGAACACAGATGAAGTGAGAGGACTTGGCTTTCCAGCTCTACATCCAACATCCTACCTGTGGTCATGCTTCATTAGACTGTTGTATTCCGGCCTGGGCAGGCTGAACACTCACAGCTTGTGGTGAGGATGGGGAAGGCAGTTGTAGCACAAGTCTAAATCCTAGCTTAGAGAGGCAGGCGGGTGAGGTCTGCCTTTAACTAGGACATAACCCTGGATGCTTTGAAAAGCAGAACAGGCTGAATGAGCAGCAGTCGCAAAATTAACCCAACATCTTTCTAGGAACTGTTGGCTTGAGTCAGTGCTGAATTTCACAGGCTTCCCGCCTTGACATTTCTTTGCTCCAAATCCCTCTTAACGCCCTCACCAAGCCTCTCAAAGGGGAACTAAGGACACTGTAGATGCCCCTGCTTGGTGATTCTTTTTTATTTTTCTTGCATGTGTCGAAGTGAGGAAGCTAGACATTTAGTCTTTTTCTTGAACTAGGAAAAAAGGCAATCTTTCACTATTGTGTTTAGTATTGGCACTCTCTCTCTCTCTCTTATATATGTGTGTGTGTGTGTGTGTGTGTGGATAAAACAGTGGGTACGAGGTCTGTATATTTGTATCTCTCTCTGTTTCTCTGCCTCTCAAATACATATAGAAGTAATTAAAATAGAAATAAAAGTTTGCATGTTGAATCTAAGCTGTCAAATATACTAACCTAAAGTTATTCATAACATCAGTATATGGAAAATTTAAATAAAAACAATACCCTCTTTTTATTATTGATACTGGTAATTTGTATCTCCATTACTTTTATAACTAGAGGTTAATAATTTGTATTGGTTTCCAAGCTTTTCATTGTATTGTTTTTTTTATCATTTAACAATTTTATTTTATTCATTTCTATTATTTTATTCTTTCCTTACATTTGACTTGAACTTTTCCTCTTCTTTTTTGAAATTATTATTAGAGCTATTGATGTTGGCCATTTCTTTTCTTCTAGAACTCTCTGCCTTTCTAAACTTCCTACTAAGTTTGGCTATAGCCACATCTCATGAGATTTTTGTTTTCATTGTCAGTCAGCTCAACACATTTCTTAACTTCTTTTTTGATTATTTTTTGAGTTTCAGATTACTTACTTTCAAATACACTTCTAAAAAATCTAAATTTTTACAGTATTTTCCAGAAAACTTACTTTTTAAATTTAAGTTTCCTGTGCCCAAAGAACAATTCTTTCAATTCTTTCTATGTTTATTTAGATTAATTTCCCAGCATATAAATTTGTTTTTGAATTATTAATGTACATTTAGATAGACAGATAGATCTAATCAGCTAGAGTGTTCTAGAAATGCCAATTAGTTCAACTCAGTTGATTGTGCTATTGAAGTCTGCTATATTCTTATTAATTTTGTCTCGTATCATATATATTTATTTGCTTTTGGTTATACTGTTAGTTGCATGGTAAGCAAAGATCAAATTTCTTACCTTATCTTACTTTATCTCATCTCCCAACCCACACCCAACGTCTTTCCTCCTACAAACACTCCTTCTGTTTTGTACCACGTTGCGCTCATTTACTGTATTGGTCCCATAAGGTTACAATCAGTATTTCATATCTTCTTTCTCAAAAATTCTCTGCTTTCATCTCCTGTCTCAATCCACCATTCCATTTCCCTGCTTCTGTTTGTAACATGGAAACAGCCCAGTAATCCTAGAAATAGCAGCCCCTGTAAGTCTGCTCAGAGCCTATAATTAGACACAGGAGCGCAGTTCTCTGAAACGTTCTTCTCAATCCTGTCAGTGACTTCATGTTGCCATATCCAATAGTCAGCCTCCAGTCCTGGTCTTCTGCAACCCGTCTGTTGGTTACAGTCGGTCAGTTCCTTTTTGAATCCTTCTTGAAACCTGTGGACCATTCAGTACATTGGGCGCACTGCACTCACCTCTCTGGCTACTTCTCAGCCTTTTGTATTTCATCCTTCTGCAATCTCCAAATGCTGGAGAGTTTTGGAGTCCTAATTTGATCTGCTTCTCTTCCCTCATTGTGCTCACCCCTGAGGTGATCTCATCTCATTCACCCTGCATGGCAAATGACCTAAGTGCTTAAACATCCACATTGATTAACAGGTGCTGAGCTCTTTGATCCTTATATCCCACTACCTACTCAGAAACTCTGCTAGAATCTCTTACACAAACTTCAAACCCAGCAAGGATACAGCACTCTTCATCTGTCTGCTCCCTTTAAACTGCACCTCAGTGGCCACTCCCATCTTGAGCATTGTTTGCTCTGTTGCTCAAGCAACATTCAGTGAGATGATGCTTATTTTCTCCCCGTTTTGTCACACCTTGTGTTTGATCCAACAGAGAGTCCTGTAGCTTCTGCATGAACCTTTGAGTACCCCCCCAGGTGCCAACTCAATGCCACCCACCACAATCTCTTTTAGATTTGCACAATTAATCTCTTCCCTTATTTCTTTTCCAAACGTCTGTTCTTTTCCCCGTAGCCAGAGGACCCTTCTCGAAGCTCACATGATAGAAAAGAGGATGCTAAACCTTCCAAGGCTTCCCATGAGGTGTAAAATGAAACCCTGGTCTCTGACTGAAATTCTCCCACTCTGCCTTCCACTTGCTTCTGCCAGTCACAAAATTCTAGCACTTCCTAAACTTGCCAAATTGGTTCCTGCCTGCTCTTATTTCTGCTTGAAATATTCTTCCTCCTGTCCTCTGATTAGCTTATTCCCTCGCCCATTTCAAATTTCTTCTCAAACATCACCTCCTTAGAGTAGTCATTCCTCATCACTTAAAATAAAAACAAGCAAACAACTCCCAGACATACCTTATACTTTTCCCTGTAAAACTTATGTCTGACACTTATTTCTCAACCTGTACCTTTATCTCATCTTTCTCACTAAACTGCACTCTACTAAACTGTATTTGGAAAGAGAGTTTGTTTGTCTTGTTCATTGTTTTATTTCAGATGTCTGGAACAATATTTAGTCTTAATACATTTCAGCAATATTTACTGAATGTTGAATAACATTGCCACATTCCTATGCAGAACAGATCCCCAAGGCATGTCAACATAAACTGGTTCTCTCATACTGTAAACATATCAAAGCTAGCTAACGTAAGAGCACACGACCTCAAGAGAAGTTGGGCATCCCGGTCTCAGATTGGATCTGTTGTTCTTATTTATAATTTATGTGATGGCAGGCCGGCGCTGCGGCTCAATAGGCTAATCCTCCGCCTTGCAGGGCCGGCACACCAGGTTCTAGTCCCCATCAGGGCGCCGGATTCTGTCCCAGTTGCCCCTCTTCCAGGCCAGCTCTCTGCTGTGGCCCGGGAGTGCAGTGGAGGATGGCCCAAGTGCTTGGGCCCTGCACCCCATGGGAGACCAGGAGAAGCACCTGGCTCCTGCCATCGGATCAGTGCGGTGCGCCGGCCGCAGCACGCCGGCCATGGTGGCCATTGGAGGGTGAACCAACAGCAAAAGGAAGACCTTTCTCTCTGTCTGTCTCTCTCACTGTCCACTCTGCCTGGCAAAAAAAAAATTATGTGATGGCAGCTTTCAACAGGAAGCACAGTATTGAGCGTTAAGTTTACAAGACTGACTTTCATTGGTTTGTCTGTATGAAGGTCACTGTAGAATTTGTATCTGGACAGTAACAAATGAGAAATGCATGTTCTTGGTTAAGAGAGGAAAATTTTTCAGGCCATAGACCTGGAGAGTTCCCATCTAGTCATAAAGAAAGCATGACGGGTCTGGTGCTGTTGCACAGTAGGTTAAAGCGCTGGCCTGAAACGCCGGCATCCCATTTGGGCACAAGTTCTAGTCCCAGCTGCTCCTCTTTTGATCCAGCTCTCTGCTATGGCCTGGGAAATCAGTACAGATGGCCCAAGTGCTTGGGCCCCTGAACCTACGTGGGAGACCTGGAAGAAGCTCCTGGCTCCTGACTTCAGATCAGCTCAGCTCCAGCTATTGAGGCCATCTGGGGAGTGAACCAGCAGATGGAAGACCTCTCTCTCTCTCTCTCCTTCTCCCTGTAACTCTGTCTTTCAAATAAATAAAATAAATCTTCAAAAAAAAAAAAAAACCATGGTATGAGGGGCAAGGATAAATATGATAAATGATATATGTGTTAATCCAAGCAATACACTGCTTAAAATGAAGAGAATTAGATATCCAGCATATTCCTAGACATAAAATTTTTAGCAGTTTCTATCTTAAATTTGTTACCCTAAGACATTTACAGATAGAGGTTGTAAATCAACCCACACCAGTATATATTGAGTAAATCTTCACAGAAGATTCTTTCCTCATTCAGTTTATCAAGTATTAAAATGTATCACATCAGGAAAGAAAAGAAATTTCCCAAATCTAAAATGTAGTTCTTAACTTTTCCTACCAGCCACTAAAAAGTTAAACTATCAGCTTTTGGGGAGATACAGACAGAATTTTGAGTGTTATCTAATAAATTCAAGTTGAGTTTATGAAGAATATTTTATATTAAAAATGGATTTTATTGATTGTAACTTACAGAACAATAAGAAGCCACTGCCCTTCTCTGCTAAGGATGTCCTCTTCTAGGGAAATTTTAACTTCTTCTGGAAATGATTGATCAAAGAAGTAATTCATGCTAAATTCAAATGTACTATGAGTGATGAGTAATCAAAACTGACATGAGAAATTGGACTAAAATTAACTCACTAAAAACATATAAAATATGAATTACTGAAATCTTCCCTTTAATTTTAATGATATGTCTTTGCAATGGTTCAACTAATATATATTCAGGAAAGACCAGTAGGGGAAAAAAGGATATCAAAAATCACATTTCAACTTAGTTAAAAGAAGAAATCATCTAACTCTAAAGGTTGCAAGAAATAACAATGAGAGAATAGAAGTTCCTGGATGATGATGCATCTGCTGGTTGTGACCACCCCCAGCAGCTCCCACCCGTGTACATGGCTTCCACAACCAGCAGGGCATTTGGTATTCCTAAGAGCCTCGAAACAGAGGGAAGGGCTATGTAACCGTTTTTTCATTCTTTAGCTAAAAATACACAACTCACATAGGCTCAGCGACTTTCCAACACTGACAACACTTATTATTGTGTTTCTCAGTCTATAATACTCATTCTAGAAACTGCTGAAATTTGTCTTTGTGATAACAAGGCGGAACATTGACACTTATTATGGGCACAAATCCTACTTTGTATGCAGCATGCACTCATCTTTGTATTTCATTGTAAATTGAGTATCATGTGTCAGTCTCCGTACAAGACTCCGTAAATCCAAGAAAAGAACTGTGGAAAACCTTCTTATATCTGAGTTACATTTTCCATAGCAACTGACATACACAGGTAACTACTATATCTATTAACACACCATAGAGTAATGGTTTAGTCTACTAAATATATGTGCATATTTTAAAATAATCAGTGTTTATTTCCAGGCCCTTCTTTCACTAGTAGTGTGCCTAGGAAAGTTTCCAAGCCTCTGTGAGCATTAATATGCTCATCTAAACAGTATTAGTTTCCAAGATTGTTCTGAAAATTAAATGGAAAAATCTGTGTGTTGTGCTGAACACTAGTCTGGATATCTGTAATTTCTCAGCAAATATTGGTACCACTAATAATAATTATTACTACTCAAATTATAATAAAACACTGTTCTCATATAAAATGGCTTTAAATATATATGCAAGAGTTATCAATGAAAACACATTTAAGGGCCAGCATTGTGGCACAGGGTGTGAAGCTATCAGTTGCAACCCTGGCTCCCTATTTCAGAGTGCCAGTATGAGTCATGTCTGCTCTGCTTCAGATCCAGCTCCCTGCTAATGTGCCTTGGGAAGTGGGGATTGATGGCCCTAGTACTTGGGACCCTACCACCCACACGCCCACATGGGAGGCCAGATAGAGTTCCAGACTCCTGGCTTCAGCTTGATCTAGCCCCAGTTGAGGCCATTAGGGAAGGGAATGTTCAATGAATGGAAGATTTCTGTCTCTCTGTCTCTTTCTCTCTTTAACTCTGTCTTTCAAATAAATAAAATAAATCTTTAAGGGCTGGCATTGTGGTGTGGTGGCTAAAACTGCTGCTTGCAATGTTGGCATCAAAAATATAGGTGCTAGTTTGTGTCCTGGTTGCTCCACTTCCAATCCAGCAAGGGTGAGTCAGGCTGAAGCCAGGAGCTAGGAGCTTCATCTAGACCCAAATAGGAACCCAAGCATTTGGACCATCTTCTGCTGCTTTTCCAGGCCATAGCAGAGAGCTGGATTTGAAGTGGAACAGCCGGGTCTTGAGAAGGCACCCATATGGGATGCCAGTGCTTCAGGCCAGGGCGTTAACCTGCTGCACCACAGCACCAGCCCCCGTCCCTTTTTTTATGATGGATGCCCTGTCCCTAATAAAACCTTGTTACTTTGTTCTCAGTCACAACCTGAATTCTTTCTTGTGCAAAGACAAGAACCCTATGACCTCTGCAGTGGCATTTCTAGCAACCAGGAAGGGACCAACAAAGGATTAAAAGAAAACTCCATCTAGGTCTGTATACCTTCCCTCAAACAGGATCGGATCTGTGGGAGTGACTGTTGATCATCCAGCGTCTCACAGCTCTCTGAGAACACAGAGTTCCCCTGGACATCGCTGAAACTCCAGATGGACTGAAATGAGAGAGGGCAACTATGAAGGACAGGTGACTGAGAGCCTGGAGATCCCCAAGTTCACTTTGGCTTTCCAGCTGCCAGACCATGACCAGTGGACCTTGTCTCTCTCCTAGAGGGATGCCCGGTCACGCTGCCTACTGCCAAGAGAGCGGGCTTTAGCTTTGACCTAGGCCAATGTTGGCCCACCAGGTAAACTCGAAACAACTAGATAGCAGGCGGTTGTGAGCGATAGGAGATTTTGAGCACTGGGTGAAACAGCACACCTGCCCAATGCTGTGGGGGGCTCCAATCGAAAAGGAAACAAAGTTGCTAAGTCTTCACTTGACAAGGCTGCTAAGCCTTTGCTTGAGTTTGACAAACTTCCAAATCCCAGTGACTCAGCATTTCCAACAATCCAAGATGGCCCCTGGGGGAGGTACCTAGCCTGACAGGAGACTTCAGTATTCGTGAGTAGTATGAGTCCTCGGCTGTGATTGGCCCTTGAGGGCGTGCCCGGCTCATGTCCTGCCTTACCTTTCTGCTGGTTGGCTCGGTTCCCTTGTGCCCTGGACAGCCCCCTTTCTGTGTCTATAAAAGCTCTTCCCCTCCCAATAAAGTCAAGAGCCCTGCTGTGCCCTGGGTGTTGACTGATCTCCCAGCTCTGTGTGGTTCCTTTGCCGCCGACACTCATCATCTCGCTCAGCACCCCGAGCTCCCCAGGCTGGCCCTGAGGAGGTCTATCGGACCTGCTGCCCCGTGACGAGCAGCACAATGCCAGAGCCAATCCTGTTAGGTCAAGGAGTGCCCAGTCTTCCCTTGAAAGCTGGACACCATGGGCTTTCCCTGTGCTCTCTTCAGTGGAAATGCCTTGCTGCGCCCACGCAGACACAGCCAGAAATCTACGGAAAAGATGAGAGCTTTCGGGCCCTCTCTCCATTTCCAATTCAATACCCCCTCCTCACCAGGAACAGGGAGGGTAAATGCATCTGGCCACAGCTGGCCTTACAGGTATCCCCACCTGAGCGAGAGAAGCCTCAATCCGCTAACCTTTTCCACCCCGATAGACGGGTTTCTCTGCCGTTGATGGAAACCTTTTTCTTCTGCACTTGACTACAGGAGTCTGATTCTCTGCCTCTTTGTTTCGTGGTGTGTTTCACTGTCCCAAGTAATGGACTCATATGCTGATAATCGGGTTTTTTTTGGTGCTACTGTAACTGACTTAGCTAATAAGAGTTTTCCCAAGTCTTGAAAGTTTTGTATTTTTCTGTTGCCAGTGCTGAGTCTTGATTGGGAGAACTGTGTCTCAAAGTAGTTTATGTTATCCACCTGTTTGTATCTTAACTCTGATCAGCTTTGGTTAAAATGTTCAGGTTAAACGCATTATTTTGGCTTTGACTCTCTGACGACTTAAGTTCTAGATTGAGTCTTCTGACTTTGGGACTTCTAGTGGAATCCCTGGAACTCTCAAAAAAAAAAAAAAAGACTCAATTTGTTAAGATAACAGTTTTCTGAGTCAATTCAGATTATATAAAGTACATTATAAGGTTATAAAATATGTTGTATTCATGTTACTGCTTTCCAGCTAAAGTGGTCTTAAAAAATGAGAGTAAATTCTGTATATAAAAGGTTTTATGTTTTTCCACTTAAGTAAGCCAATACAGGTTGGTTCAAAAATTGTGTTAATCCAAACACCCTTCAGTTCACTTGGTTTACTTGTGTCTTTGATATGCTTTAAAATTGTTTCTTAAAAGGGTAAAGATCTGTGTTTACTGTTCAAGATGTGTTATCCTTATCAGTTACTTAAGAACATGGAAGTATAATTTTGACCTTAAAAATAATTCAGATAATGGTGTGGTTTTCATTAATATCTCAGTGTCTTAAGTCATCTAGGCATCATTGTTAAATGAAACTTGGGAAAAGTAACATGTGTACTTTTAGCATCTCAAGGTCTGTAAGGGAATCTGCTGTTTGTTAACATGTATTCTCATAGGTTGTCCACGCATGACAATTCAAGACCGTTTAAAGGTAACTAAAGATTTAAGTTTCAGAAGGTGTGAGCAAGTTACAAAAAGTTTGAGAGGACAGTTTTCTATAAGTTGAGTGTTAATGCCAAAGTAACACTGAACTAAGATTGCAAAAGCTGTAACTTTTCAGTTTAAGTGGTCACTCTATGCCATTTCTACAGTTACCTCCTATAAGCTCTTTCCTGACTCAGTTAAATTGTTCCAAATTATGCAGTGATTTCAAGTGCTAAGTCTTATGTAAAATTTTTATTTCTGATGTATTTGATGACCAAAGAGATATAGATTTTGTGTTCTGTTAATGTATTTTGTTATTTACTGTCTCTGTTAAGTTCTGATTGTTAAAAAGCATGGAGTTTTAAAAATTATTTTTAAATACATTTTTATCAAAAAATTTGGTCACTTTATCATTATGACTAAATTTGATCTGAAATTGTTAAAATTGGCCTGACTAAATAGATGGATATCATTTCACGTTGTTAAAGGATTATAGTTGGCCAGATACTTTAAGTTGTCTTGGCCCATTTAACAGACTTTCTGAAAATCAAATTCTAAATTATTTGGACTTTGATATTTCCAGATGGGCCCCTGGAAATGTCAAAGGCTATATCTCTCATCTTGCAAAGATAATAACCAATTAGGCTATTTGGATTAAAGGTGTTGCCAAGATGTGAAATGATGCTACACTTCAGTTATGAGCATGCTTCTTTCCAGCTGCTCCAGCCTATTGCTCGGAAGCCAGATTCTTTAAAGGGGGACTAACAAAGTCTCAGTCCAGCTAACATGAATAACCAGGCACCCACCGTTCAAAATGTGCATCTAAAGGAGGTCCAGCCAAAAGAGAAGGGTTCCAAAAGAGACTTGGAGATGACTGGAGATGGTTATGTGGCAGATACTGGAGAACTGGCTTCCAAGAGCCCACAAAAGCTCTGGTATTCACAGAATACCTGGTGAAAATCCAGAAACCAAAAAACTTACAACATAAATCCAAAAACTCACTTTTGAGTTACGTGGTAAGTTCTAGTATAAACTTGCAGGTTACATGGTAACACTAGTTAAACCCAGCAACCCAGGCCCATAACCCACCGGCTACGTGATGAAAATCCTGAAGCCTAAGGATGGCAGAGACATCTGCCATTTCTCCTGTAAGTCAGGACAAGCAGTAAACACTGGTTAAACACTGGTTAAATCTGAAAGCCCAAAGGCAGGCTAAGCCATCAGGGAGGCCTGACTCACTGCCTCATCTCTCCTCTTTTCTCTTGCCAGAGGGGAAGTTGACTGTTCCACAGGACTCTCCACTGTGATGTATGGTTTGATCCTCAGACCTCATAAAAGGGATGACTGACCTTTTCTGTAAAAATGCCTAGCCACAATACAGAGGACCAAATAGCATAACCAAAAAATGAGACATTAACCTATAAGATGATTTTGCAGCTACATTGAATTTTGTGCACACGATGAAATGGGCAGAACTTCCCTTTTAAACCAAACTGATGAGGAGATGGGAAGTTGTACTGATGACCTCAAAATATATAAACAGGTCAGCACATTTGACCTTACCTCCTCATGGGCACTGCTTTAACTCACAGGGAAATACTAACTGTCAGAATTTGCCCATGGCCATAGCTTTCTTTCTTTTTTTTTTTTTTTTTTTTTTTTTTTTTTTGCAGAGTTAGTAAGAGAGAGAGACAGAGAAGAGAGAAAGGTCTTCCTTTTTTTGCTGGTTCACCCCACAAATGGCCACCATGGCTGGTGCACTGCAGCCAGTGCACTGCGCCAATCCGAAGCCAGGAGCCAAGTGCTTCTCCTGGTCTCCCATGTGGGTGCAGGGCCCAAGGACCTGGGCCATCCTCCACTGCCCTCCCGGGCCACAGCAGAGAGCTGGACTGGAAGAGGAGCAACCTGGACAGGATCCGGCGCCCCAACCAGGACTAGAACCCAGGTGCCGTCACCACAGGCGGAGGATTAGCCTAGTGAGCCATGGTGCCGGCCTCATCTGCATCTCTTCTGCTGCTATAATGCAGCTCAGAAAAGATCAGGTAAGCTTCCCTTCCCTCAGCTCCCACCAAGGACCAGCTCTCACGTGGAGACTGCAAGGGCCCTCCTCTGCCCTTTGGTACATCCTGTAATTTTCTACAAGCTCTGGGAACTTGGAGGGTAATGTCCCATGGCAGGAACGCAGATGATTCATTGCCTTAGCAATTTTTAAAACTATGAAACATTTTTCTTAACTATCAACAAATAAAATAAATTGCCTCTCCTTGGTGAGAGAGCATCCACATTCTTTCTTTTTCTCTGCAGACTATTGTGCTTTGACGTCCTTGTTTGTTCTGTCTCTAACAGAAGACAAGCCATCGAGCTCCAGGTGCTTCTGAGACAGGGCTTCCAGTCTACCTCATCAGACAAGATGACCAGCCCTCTACACCAAGCAGGACAAGGCTTTCCAAGGCCACCCTCAAATACTACAGGACAAATAGCAAGAGAAAAATACCCATGTCCACTTCTATGCCCTTTGGTCAGCTCTGAAGCAGCTACAGAAAATGAATGTCATCTATTTATCCCCATAAGATTATGGGTATATTCTCTTGAGGGGAGAATATGTTAGGTAGGAAGTTAGAAATTTGCCTGGGGGGGGGGGGGCTGGGGAAACAGGCCTCTGCAGAAGCCCAGCATCTGCACTTCACTCTGATAACCTTGCCGGTGGTCCCAGCCCTTCCCCCATGGGAAAGCTCTCTCCTCTGCACTAAATGGGATATCAGGCTTCAGAAAATCTCTATATTCTCCTCCAAAGCAGGTACCACAGAGGGAAGCCCCTTGGCCTGAGCCAGCAAGACTCCTCATGTCTGATAACAAACTTGGGAAGGAATTTTTCTTATTACAGTCAGCAAACCCTTTGTCCTGGAGAAGGGGCAGGGGGTAAAGAGAGGCTCCCTTAAAAACCGGAGCCTAAACAAAGACTGCACTCAGCGCTCTGCTCTCCCTGAGCCGCCCTCCTGGCCTGCCAGGTGCATTCTCTCCACTCAACCAGGAAACCTCGCTCTCACCCCTTCTGACTGGGCACTCTCTCTCTCTGTCCCTTCCATTCTGACGGATGCCCTGTCCCCAATAAAACCTTGTTATATTGCAAAAAAAAATAAATAAAAAAAAACTCAAAGAAGTTTCAAAAATCACCAACAAGCCTTTAAATTGTATTTAGATTGAGTCAAGAAGTAAAGAAAATTCATTTAACATATATGAGGGTACTTCAAGAAGTTTGTGGAAAATGAACTTAAAAAAGCTTCTTTTTGTGCAAAAAATATTTTGAAATTTTTTATATATGTTCCATGAAGTTTTTGTTGACTCATTTATACGTGCATTTCAAAAGCTTTTGCACCAAAATAAGTTCATCTTGCCATTGTTTTCCATGAATGTTTTGAAGCACTTCTGTAAAGTATATTCTGTCTCTGGTTTTTATATTCCATAAAAGCTGCTACAAACACTACATTAGGGAATACTAAGCCACTTCTAAGGGAAATACAGAATTAGTTTCATGTGAACCTCCAGTCATTTTTGTCAACTGATCAATACATTGTGTTTTCTGTTCAGACAGACTTTATTGAATAGATATTGTGATTCATTAAGGTTGCAAGTATGGCCAACAGCATTGTACCTGATGCCTGAAGGGAGTTGAGTTAACACATATTTTTATCCATTGGGCAAACCTCAGACTTCTTGCATTTATGAACATTAGACAGCAGTCCCAACTCTGTTCAAAAGTACAAACAAAAACACAAAAACATGGAAAAGTTGGCACTAAATAGACCACAGAAAGAACATGTGTCCACAGTATAGGAGCTGAGACAAAAACACCAAGGACAGCCTCGCTCATCAGATGGAAAGTTAAGCATCAGGTAACTGACATATTTTACCATTCTGTGCAGTTCTGAGAAGGACCGTGAAAACACCAAGGGTATTAGAATGTGAGGAGGTGAATTCGCTAAGACAGCTCCTGAGAGTCACTGTATTTCAGGTGTTTTTCTTCAAGAGAGGCCTGGAGACATTTAGAAAGGAGTCCAGAAATACAAGTTACATCATGTGGCTGGAGAATACCTGTTTCCCTAGAGTGCTTTATAAAACTGCTATAAAAAACATAAAAATAGTGTGTACATTAGCACTAGTTTTTCCTGCATTTGGGCTACAACTCCTTAAGCTGGTTGACAGCAGTACTTCACTGACTGGATTTTGTGAATATATAACTTCAACATCACATTTCCATTTTTTTGAAGCACAGTAGTTAAGAAAAATGGGAAAACAGAAATTTTATTTCTAATATGCACAATGCATGTATTATTATAATTTAAAATATTAATATAAAACTGCTATTTTGGGGGTCAGCACCGTGGTGTAGCAAGTAAAGCCACTGCATGCAGTGCCTGATTCCCATATGGGTGCCAGTTCAAGTCCCAACTGCTCCACTTCTGATCCAGCACTCTGCTATAGCCTGGGAAAGCAGTTGAAAATGGCCCAAGTCCTTGGGCTCCTGCATTCATGTGGGAGACCTGGAAGAAACTCCTGGCTTCAGATCAGCGCAGCTCTAGCAAATGTAGCCATTTGGGGGGTGAAGCAGCAGATAGAAGACCTCTCTCTCTCTCTCTCTCTCCCTCTGCCTCTCATCTCTCTGTGTAACTCTGATGTTTAAATAAATAAATAATTTAAAAATGATAAAATAAAAGAACTATTTTGGAAAATGTGTGTTCTATAATTATAAAGTCACATAAAACCCTGTGGTAATCAACATTTTTGTCAATTATATTATGCAAACCAAAACTTCTTGATAATTTTGGTTTCTGAGTACCAGCAATTGTTCAACAAACAGCAAAGGATCACAGTCTATTATTTCAATCTGTTACTATGGCCCAAGAGTAAAATTTTTTTGTGTCACTATTCAAGGTTTAAGAAATTTTATACCTTTGTGAAACCAGGGGTCAAGAATGTTATAGTGCTACAGTTTTCATGATCTGTGAGTGCTCTAAAATCTTGTATGGGAGTGAAATGATCATTTTTTCCATTCAATTATTATTGTTCATCACCATTGTCTATATTCCAACTAAACTAGGGTCTTTTTGCTTTTTAGCTTGTTAAACTTCTTATTCGGTGAAATATGAATCGTTTTCACTGTAATCTAAATTTAAAATATGTTATCTCAAAAGCTAAAAAAAATGAAAGGGATAAGGAAAGAAGGTAGGAAAGAGAGGGTGAAGGAGGGAGGAGAGAGAGGTAGAATATATCATTATGTTCCTAGAGTTCTATCTACGAAGCACATCGAATCTATCAAAAACTAATTAAAATTAAAATTAAAATTTTAAAGACCCCCAAACCAAAAAAGTCCCCATAAAAATACCAAAGCAATTCACTTTTTGACAATAGGCAAGACATTTTTAATTATTCAAAATTTATAAATGGAAAAATTTCATATATTCAGTTTTAAGAACATAATGCTACTTCCCATGCTACCCTCCCTCCTCTTTACTTTTTTACTTTTCTTTCGATTATTACAGTGATAGACTTTCATCTTACTTTATAATCACAAGGTTAATAAAGACTGCAACAAGGAGTAAATAGGACACCCACTGTTCCTCAAGACTATAGACAAGGGATAGAAACAATAATCAAGTCTCAAAATGTCAATTACTCTCATATAGAAAGAAGTACTCTTTCTTTGGACAGAATCAGGATACTTATATTTTATAAAGTTAGGCATCAATGAATAAATGTAATTCAGAACATCGCTCCCTGTTGCATGGGCATATGTTAGTTTACCTAAAAATAAGCTTTATTTAAAGCTTTACAAGGTTGAGTCTGAGTGACCTCTGCTATGCCTCACTTATTTTCTCATTTTACTCCTTAAATTGCCATTTGTTTCTCCCTCCCCATTCTTCTTCCCTTCCTTCCTTCCCACTTCCTTTCTTCCTTCTTTCTCTCTTTTCCTTATTTCCTTATTTAATAAATAAATCCTTTTATAACAAAATGAATCTTCCTTGCAAAACATAAAAACCTAAAACGAGTGTATGTGTGTGTGTGTGTATGTGTATACACTTCTTTGCTCCTACTCAGTACTGCTTTAAAACTGTGAGTTCATTTTGTACTATAGCTTTATTATGGTGATTAAAGTTGTTATTAAATCATTTGTTGTTAAAACATCTGATAGGGTCAATATGAAAAATTTAGAAATTCTAGATCAGATTCACTTCCCACCATGAGTGATGTAAAGTCAACCTAAACTATTTCTGTAATTATGTCCTTTCTGTGTATCAGCCTTAAGTCAGAACACACTAACATCCCTCAAAATACAGTCTGGCTGATTTGGCCTCTACATATCAGGAGAGTAAAGCTAAAGTGATGTGTGATGTGAATTTGCGCTTCTCCTGCTTCTGCCAATGCCGCCACAGCTAACAGAAACCAAAATTGAGCTTTGATGAAGCCTTTCCAATGTGGTGATTCTCAGTGGTAGTGGTTTTAACATTCATTTTTGTTGGTGAAATCTGCCCTTTGTTGATGTGCAAGGGTATCTATCTTTGAAACTTGGTTTGTGTTTAAATGATATAAAAACAATTAAGCACTGGGCTCTACCATTCTGCAAATCAAAAACACTGAACATCCTTGCACTGCATGGTACCTGGAGCTGAGCCACTAGGCTTGGACACCGTCAGCAGATCTGGGAACTGCCAATTACTGTGTCCTCTGCATCCCACCTTAATAATGTTGATTTCTCCTAGGGAAGGTGATTCTCACTTAGGACACAGACATCCTTAAACCATGACTTTAACAACTGAGGTTTGCTCAAGCAGTACAGGGTTCATTAACACTCCTGAATGACAAGTGGTATCTTCCCTTAAAGGGAAAAACAGAAATGGGAAACAAATTTGTAAATTGCAAAAAGGTGGGTATTGTGATATAATAAATCAAGAAAACCGCAGCCGCAGCCGTAGCTAGGATTGCTAGCAGCCTGGTGTCAGCCTGGGGAGAACAGCGCTACTGTCTCCTTCCTCAGTTGATGAGCTCCACGTGACGCTGCCTGTGTTGTACATCCCATTTTCATTGCAACAGTGTTCCCAATAGGCAAGACATGGAAACCAAAGTGTCTCTCGGCTGATGAATAAATAAAGAAAATACGTTATGGAACACCACTTAGACATCAAAAAAAAAAAGAAATCCTGTCATTTCTGATGACATAGATGAGCTTAGAGGATGATATACCACATGAAATAAGCCAGATAAGCAACAAATGCCGCAGAGTTTCTCTTATATGTGGATTTTTATAGAAAATGTTGAATAAAGTGAAGCAGAGAACACAAGTGGTGACCAGAGACGGGGTGGGAGGGATTCGATGAAGCTGATCAAAGTGTAGGAAGTTGCAACTACGCAAGATAAACATTCAGGATTCAATGTAAAACATGGGGGCCTGGCTGACAACGTTGCATTGTAGGCTGAACTTTGCCATGAGAGTGGATTTTAGGCACTCCTACCACACACACACCCTGAAAGGTAACTATGTGAGGTGACAAATGTGCTGACTTAGCTGTGGTCATCATTTCACTATGTAGATGTGCACTGAAAGATCATACGCAGCTTGTACACTTTAAATACCGACAATAAAAAAAGTAAAATACACAAAAGTAAAAAAAAAAACACATGAATGATAAACACAATGATGACTAGCAGGAAAAAGAATATGATACCCAAGAACACACTGTAAGCATTGATAGTTGCCATTTATACAGTAGCTATATATATATATGTATGATCTTAAATTTATTCTATGGAAATGAGACTTAAACACACATATGTGAGTATGTGCATATGGCAGCATCAGCTGATTTAGAACCTACCTTGCATTCGTGCTTTACCCAACATTGAACTCCTGAGTTCGAGAGAAAAAGAGAGCACTTTTGTGGAATAGAAGCTTCCCTTTTCCTCTTTGATTGTATGGTGGTGACCTACTTTTTACAAATTATACTTAATGTTAATTAGTAAAACAAGTGTCAAGTGATGACATGCTTCTACTGTAGTGATTCGTGAACAGAGAGGAGAGACGGAGGCCTTTAATAGGAAGCAGTCTTGCTCTGCTGCTGCTGCTGCTGGCATAGGGCTTAATTGGATTCATATCCAAAAAGATTGAGCCCAGAACAAGGAGAGGCATTTCATTATATAAATTTTCAGTTTCTTTGTCTCCCGTATATGGTTACACACATACATATGATTGGATATTCTGTTACCTGGCGGCTATAGGAACTGATACAATACTGAGCATGGGTACATAGTTCCTGATAATACTTAGCTAGTTTTTTCTTAATACACCTAATATTTCTTCCACACACATACTGAGTGGACGCTGGCTGGCAAGGGTTAGCATCATTGCTCTGTGCCAGCCAGCAGAAGCTGAGACAGTTACAAGCAGATAATGACCACTCACCAGTCCCACGATAAGTTTCATTTTTCTTCTTTTATTTTTATTTCCAGAAGGCTTCTACATACCACCTGAACTTCTGATAACCCTTTAGAGGGCAAGCACTTATACCTGTATTTTTGATGCAGCACATACGTGAACAGTAACCAGCAGTATCATGATGCTTGCTGTACGTGTGTCTGATTTTTTGGGAACTGATTATTGGCAAGCATTTTCCACAGGTGAAACCAGGTCCTTATCCTAATGTTATTACTAGGGCAAAATAGAGTTACTTTCCTTGAATCTGTTCCCAAATTAATATTTTTATCTTTGGTGTTTCTAATTCTTGAAGGCCATTTTTGCAATATTAGGAAGTGTCTTCCCTTCCCTTAGCCACATTTAAAATTCACTTCCACGGCCTCAGGAGGCAAAGAATGGAGACCCTTATTATGGTAGCACAGTTGGCCATGGTATGTACAAGAGTATGACCAAACCAGCTTTTCCTAGGGGTCTTGTGCACTCTAATTTCTGTAATGAAGGGCTCTGCCTACCGACACTTAGGGCAGGAAGAGCAGCAGGATTCTGCTTGTTTTTTACCATTTACCTCTACGAAGCTCCAGTGCAGATCACCACTTCCCAGCTGCCATTTTTAAAAAACATTTGACTTCTGAAATTCAGTGTCAGCCAAGTTATGCTACTCTCTTCTATTTTTAATTGACCTGAGCAATTGTACTTGATGTCATAAGCCAATAGTATTTGACAGTACTTATGTGTACAATGCTTGATAAACACTTTTAATGTTATTTGTATTTTAAAATTTAGTACATAATAAAAAGATGTGTTGGAGTGTCAACAGGACTTATTCTGAGAGCTTGTTTTCCTGTTGTAAGTTTGTCAAGTCTGGGAGGCACTGAAGTTTATAACAACCAAGAACATATGCATCTGAAGCACTGGGTCTCCTTGTTTGCCTTATCCTCTTTCTTTGAGTTGTACATCCTTGCAAACTATCTCTGTGTAAATCCTCAATTTGTAATTTTCTTTAAAGGTTTCTTTTTGCAAAATGAGGGGCTATTACTTACTCACAAAGGTTTGCTTGCTTGATCAGAAAACAAAAGCAAAAAGCCTTACCTTGAGTAACTTAAGGACATTTTCTGTGCTTGACATTCAAAAATCTCTCAGCTGCTGCAAATGCTGACCTCCTAGGTAGTGGCTTCCAAACCATCCTCTTTTCCACATGTGTGGAGATGTAGTTTTTGAGAATAGAATGGGTAGGTATTGAATATAAGACCCACTAGATAAAACTGTAACAATAAATTAAGTGACTAGGAAGCTCAGAATCTAACACTTGATGCATAAAAGATGATGAAGTACAAAAATAGGGAGGGAGATGAGGAGGCGAGGAGAAAGCACTGGCCTTAGCTGAATTAATTCAAAATAGAAATCACCAGCTCCTTTTCCTAGAAAAACTGGGATTTCTAAGGAAGAGTTTTCTTTCAGGAGAAAAATATTTCAAACTCGTTAGATTGTCCAGGTAGATATATCATTTTTCAAATTTTAAAAGAAACTAAAAGCTGTATGCTTTAAGAAAAAAATAATTTTACTGGAATAATTATTTATTATTTATATTATATATAATATTTTATTATTATATTAATATAATTATATTACTATGTAACAATACTATATATAATTACATATTATATAATATTTTATTATGATAGTAATTAATAATTACTATTATTTCATTATTATTTCATGGATGTGTTCATGTCAGTATTGCAAATGATAGTTTCTGGATAAGACACCGGTTCCAGTAACCTCCTGTTTATGCCTTCTCTAGTCATTAGCTCCTGGAGTTCTGTACTGGAAATGCTCTCCCTTCCACCTGTCAACCTGACTCATACACTTACTTCCTTGGCTGGCCCCACTTACTCTCCCACAGGATTCGTGCACTTGCCAGATACCATCAAAGTTTCAGGTGAGAAGGCATGTCGGAAATGTTACAGAGGCATGGTTATCAGTAAGCTTCATTTAAGCGTAACGTGTGTTGTGGGCGTATTTGAAAGGAGCGCTTTCCTCTCACAAAATAACTCCTTAGAGTAAATTGACCTGGGGCTGATCCAGCATTCACCCCAGGGAATTGTTCTGCAACATGAAAGCCCTCTCTTCAAATGTACCTGTGACATTTCTGTGATGGTGACCAAGGAGGGCAAGCAAAATGCAGCTAGCAAAACTTTAGTAAAAGTAGCAAAACATTCTAATGGTCGTCTAAAACCATAACCTTATAATACACAATATGTAAAAGAAAAAAACCTTAAAAGAGAATATATGTGTGTATAAGTATATATAAATATGAATGTGTATTCTGTGAGATGAGCAGAGGAATCCTGATATCTCAGTTATCCAACCCCCCCAAGTATGTGAGATGAGGTTCATTTCCGCTGAAGAACACACAAGACATATTACATGGAGTGAGGTTATGATCACTCCGATTTTCTCCAAAATATTTTGTTGGTAAACTCTTTATTTCTGATATCTCTATAGTCACTATAATTCATTTCATGTGAGATTACATTATGTATGCCTTGCTTAATATTTTTATGTTTTTGCTAATGCTTTCATGAATATACTCTTAGCCAATTACAAATCTTGAGAGCAAAATTATATGCTATTACAGTGTCTAAGCTCTTAACTTGCATCTTCAACACAGGAAACAGTTCATAGTATCTCAACAATCTTTTTACATCAGCCTTAAAGGTAATATCTATCTAAACAAAAATTCTCTTTTAAAATACATTTTTGAATACACAATGTGCATCTGGTACTGAATTAATAGAAGATAGTATTAAATTCCAACCTCAGTGAAGAAATAGTTTAACTTAATTAAATATAATATCTAATTAAGCGCCATTCTGCACATTGCTGATGCTAGCACTATGGAAGGCTAGGAAATCAGCAAAATCAATAAAGACTGAAAAGACTTATGCAGAATTAAACGATCTGGTTTGAATTAAAGGATAATCAAAAGAGAAGTATGAAGACCAAAATTTAAAAAAGCATAAACTAATGAGGTAGAGTGTCGCTCCCCCTCTTCGTGGAGGAACGACACAGGACCCTGCGCTGTTCTTTTGTCTGCTCGGCCCTCCCCGGGTTTGCTGCTGGTTCTTCCCGGGTTGGCTACCGACCCTTCCACCTCCGTGGAAGGGCGGTTCCCCCTGCCACTTTCCCCACTTCCACGGGGGAGCAGCACACCGCCGGCCGGCTCTCTCGGGGGCTGCACAGGTGTTCCTTCAGATAGATGTTCCCCTTAGATGTTCCTGGTGCATGTTGTCTCTCTCCTCCTTTATAGTCCTCTTCCACCAATCCCAACTCTGCTACCCACACGCCGAGTACGCTGCTCTCCTCCAATCAGGAGCAGGTCCTGCTGTTTATTGGTTGAACTGGAGGCAGCTGTGTAGAAACTGTTTCCTCCTCTCCTAGCGCCATATTGTGGGAGAGCAGATGCATAGAATAAGTCTTAATTCCAGTAACTTAGTCTAGTCCGAGTTGCTCCCAGTTGTTCCCCACAGTAGAGGACCAAAAAAAAAAAAAAAATCTAAATTCTCCTTCATTCAGAGAAAAAGGGAAAAAAAGGAGTTATTCAATTTTTGAAAAGGAGAGATAAAGAAGAACCACATAAAATAAAAAGGCAATAATAATTATTGATACAGAGGAAACTAAAATATAACAAAACAAAAACCAGAAAAAAAGTGCTGTGTACACTTCCATGCATAGTAATTTATAAACCTATAGGAAATGGATGACTTCTTAGGAAACACGAATTTTCCAAAACTGATTGAAAAACGTGAGCAGACAAATTTCCAAAGGCAGGGGAGAACATTTTTCAGGAACTTCTCAAAAAAAGAGAGAAAGAAGGTGAGACCCCGCTGGGGTCAGCATGCCTGTGCCCCACCAAGCTTCCTACGTGGACACCCAGTCCTCGGTGTGAAGGTGTTAGCAGAAGGGGCCTTTGGGAGATGCACTGACCAGGAGGCAGAGCCCTGGGGACTGGGATCAGTGGTCTTACATGGGGGAATCCAAGAGCAAGCTGCCCCCTTCCGCCCTGTGAGAGCACAGCAAAGGTGCAGACTGAACCAGGAAACAGGCTCTCAGCAGATGCCGGTTCTGCCAGCGCCTTGCACTTTTGGCCTTCAGAACTGTGGAATACCTGTTTCTTCTGTCTCAGCCACTCAGATTACGATATTCTGCATCAGCGTCTGGAATGGACTAAATGCCCCTTCTTGAAACACTGATGTCTGGACACCTCTCCAGACTACCTGAAGTAAAGTTTCATTGTAATCCATAAGCTGTACTTTGGAAATTTATATCCATTAAATAAAAGTTAAAAAAAAAAATAAAATAAAAGTTTCTTGTAGAGATGGGGTTGTAGGCATAGGCATTTAAAAAAGTTTTTTAAAGATTTATTTATTTATTCAACAAGCAAAGCTACACACAGAGAGAGGGGAGACAGAGAGAGAGGTCTACCGTCTACTGATTCTCTTCCCAAATGGCTGCAACGGCTGGAGCTGGGCAGATCTGAAGCCAGGAGACAGGATCTTCTTCTGGGTCCCCCACGTAAGATCCCAGACAAGTCTCACGTCCAGCTGGGGTTGAGACACAAAATTCTGGACACTGACCCTTTTTGTCAGCACTCTACTCCCAACCCGCCCACCCCCTGCCCTCAGCCCCTGTCATCTGGTTGTCTCCTACTGATATCAAGGTTCCCATCACATCCATAATATTCCTGTGAGTGCCCTAAAACCATCATCATTTTGTACTTTTTATCTAATATACCTCTCAGAACTGACATGCTGCTGTAGAAAATGAATTTGCTGGACAAATAGCCCCACAGATTTGGTAAGGCAGACTCTCCAATTGCCCTACTGAATTTTCCCAGGCCTGTGGTCCTCAAAATACAGTCTCCAGACCAGAAATGTCAGCATGGCCAGAGGACTTGTTAGAAATGAAACTTCATTTTTTTTTGCATTTTTGATATTTTATCTTATATCCTCTTCTGCCTCTTTTAAACATTCTTTTTTTAACTTTTATTTAGTAAATATAAATTTCCAAAGTACAGTTTATGGATTACAATGGCTTTTCCCCCCCATAACTTCCCTACCACCCACACTCCTCCCATCTTCTGTTCCCTCTCCCATTCCATTCACATCAAGATTCATTTTCAATTATCTTTATATACAGAAGATCAATTTAGTATATATTAAGTAAAGATTTCAACAGTTTGCACCCACGCAAAAACACAAAGTGTAAAATACTGTTTCAGTACTAGTTATAGCATTGATTCACATTGTACAACACATTAAGGACAGAGATCCTACATGAGGAGTAAGTGCACAGTGACTCCTGTGATTGACTTAACAAATTGACACTCTTGTTTATGACCTCAGTAATCACCCGAGGCTCTTGTCATGAGCTGCCAAGGCTATAGAAGTATTTTGAGTTTGCCAACTCTGATCATATTTAGACAAGGTCATAGTCAAAGTGGAAGTTCGCTCCTCCCTTCAGAGAAAGGTACCTCCTTCTTTGATGGCCCATTCTTTCAACTGGGATCTCACTCACAGAGATCTTTCATTTAGGTCTTTTTTTTTTTCCAGAGTGTCTTGGCTTTCCATGCCTAAATGGGCACCATAAGAAACAGTGACTTGATCAGCCCTTGTCCTGACTGTTGATGAACAACTTAATACTTTATCCCTTTTAGTATTTTTTTTGTCCTACTTAATACTATTGGTTGAACTCTGTAATTAACACACAATTATTCTCAGGTGTTTAAATTTAACTGAAAACTGATCTCTGTTAAATGTAAGAGTGGGAATAAGAGAGGGAGGAGATACACTATTTGGGACATGCTCAATCTGACTTGCCCCAAACGGTAGAGTTAGAAACATGCCAGGGGATTCCAATTCAATCCCATCAAGGTGGCAAGTACCAATGCCATCTCACTAGTCCAAGTGATTAATTTCAGTTCACAACTGATCATAATGGTAGGTCTAAGAGTCAAAAAAATCACATGAACAAGACTAGTGTCTGCTAATACTATCTGATAGAATTAAGAAGGAGAGAACGGGCCGGCGCCGCGGCTCACTAGGCTAATCCTCCGCCTAGCGGCGCCGGCACACCGGGTTCTAGTCCCGGTCGGGGCGCCGGATTCTGTCCCGGTTGCCCCTCTTCCAGGCCAGCCCTCTGCTGTGGCCAGGGAGTGCAGTGGAGGACGGCCCAGGTGCTTGGGCCCTGCACCCCATGGGAGACCAGGAAAAGCACCTGGCTCCTGGCTCCTGCCATCGGATCAGCACGGTGCGCCGGCCGCAGCGCGCCGGCCGCGGTGGCCATTGGAGGGTGAACCAACGGCAAAAGGAAGACCTTTCTCTCTGTCTCTCTCTCTCACTGTCCACTCTGCCTGTCAAAAAAAAAAAAAAAAAAAAAAGAAGGAGAGAACGATCCAACATGAGAAGCGGGATACACAGCAGACTCATAGAATGGCAGATGCCCTAAACAGCACTCTGGCCTCAGCATCAGCCCTTAAGAAATGACACTCCTTGGAACTTTCCCTGGACCTAAAGAATCAGAAACCGTGGGGCTGGGTCCTGGCTACCCAGGATTCAGCCAGGCCTTCACGGTGTTCTCACCTGAGCTGGTTTCAGAACTGCAGTCCTGGCTGACAAGCTTGGCTCCTCTCCCCAGCACCTTTGCAGAGTTCTAAACCCCTATCTCTTTGTGCTGCAGGAGCCCCGAGACCACACAACCCAGTGCCCAGCTGGGTACCAGTGAGGAGCCACCATGCAGTCCTCAGCCCCAGGCTTGCAGGCAGCTCACATTACTCCTGCTTGGCTGGCCTGGTCTTCACATATCCTAGGTGTGAATAGGAGGAAGCAACAGTGACGACGGCAGTGTTGCCCACAGTGGGAATTATCCAGTGCCTCAATCTGGCCCTGTTTGGCCACCTGTTTGGGGCCCCCCAGGCACTCTTCTTCAGCCACATTTGGAATGTGCAGCCATGAAGTGTGCTGTGATGTTTGGAAGATTTCAAATACTACCCCAACACCATAATACCCATCCTCTTGGCTGTCAAGTTCACTCAGTATTTCAGAGAGGGTGTGTGGGGGGTGGTTGGGGGGTGTGAAGAGAGAGAGAGAGAGAGAGAGAGAGAGAGAGAGAGAGAGAGACTTGGTAGTAGCTTGAAAACAGGGATTTCTACCAAACCTGCCCATCTACCTACATCTATCATCAGTTCGGTTTCCATATTCCTTTCCATCTATTACAATATGTTGTCAATTCTCTGGCTTGACTGTGGCAAGGACCTGGGAGTATGCCTGTATCCTTCTTTCCCCTTGTTCATTGCATTCTTGATCTTGCAACCCCTGGAAGCTTGCAAAGCACAGATGCGATGGTGGCATTTCCTTGCTAGAGAACCAGTCAATGCCTCTGCATTAGCTGGCCCCTGCCTACTCACTCATGCCTCCGCTGTATCTTTTCTCTGAGGTCCAGCTCCATTTGTCTTCCTTCATATTCCCACTGTGCCATGTATCTTTTAACTGCACGTGGCATACTCTGCCTAGAATGCAGCTCCCTCACTCTCACAAAAATACCATTTCTCCTGTAATCACTACATGGAATAAAATGAGATCGTACTGGCCCAACAAGAGGCATGCAGGAAGAACACCAGCTTAAGGAAATAATGATTATAGGTAATGCTTTAGTATTCACATTTTAATTTTCCTAAGATGAACGTGTATTTTTTGGATAATAAAGTGTGTTAAAAATAGATAGCTGAATCAATAAAAGGGGATAAATAAATTGTAAAATTTTAATATGTATATAATCTTAGATTGTTATAGGTATTTGCATAAATGTTGTGTTTACATTATATGCACCATTTATAACTAACTTTAGCTTACCATATGTGTATATATATAAACATATGTCTACATATATAGATATTTACATATATGTAGATATACATACATATATAGATATGTGTATATATACATACACACATATATATGCATAAGTATGTCCCCATCAATATATATGTTTTACAGCATGATAATAAAGTGCTTCACACTATTCCAGGGTAAGAAGTTGTCATGATCAGTCTCATATCAAGCATTTATGGAAACTCCATTTCTTCACCATTATACACATTGCTGAGATCACCAGCCTCATGCTATAATTTTTTTATTCAATCATGACCATTTGCTTAGCATAAATGTCTAGAAGCAGAGATGATGGATCCAAAAGCAAAAATTTCTATTAATTTTAATGAGTAATGAGAACTTGTACCAAAGGCTTCTCACCAATTATGTCTATGATCGTGTATTTCCTTTTATGCTAAAAAACACTGGTGACTTTAAACCCACTTGCCAACTTGACAGTTTATGATATTTTTCTTTGTGTGAAATTTAGATTTACTTCTACCATTTAGAAATCATTCTAAAAACATCACTGACATTTTCAAGTAAGAGTTTGTAAAATCCCATTACATTTTCCAGAAATAACTATATTGGACAGTATTGTGACTAAGTGGGTTTAAGCCCACCTCTTGATATCCCAGCACCCCACACAGGATGGTTCAACTCCCTACTACTCCACTTCCAATCCAGCTTCTTGCTAATGTTCCTGGAAAGTCAGAAGAAAAAAAAATGGTCTGTGTACTTGGGCCCCAACCACCCATGTGGAGACCAGGGTTGGAGTTGTTGGATACTGGTTTTGGCTGCCCCAGACCTGTGTTGCATGCATTTGGAGAGTGAACCAGTGGATTCAAGATCTCTCTCTCTCTCTCTCTCTCCCCCCCAACCCTTTTCCGCCCCTCCCTCTCTGTCACTCCACCTTCTGAATTAATATTTATAAACCAAAAAATAAAGACTCCAGAACCAGCAGTACAATTTTGCTGCATCCTATTAAAAACATGGTTGTATCACACAGAGAAGCTTTGTAGCATCTCTATAGTGGTTTTGCATTTCTATCATAGAAGTTTCTCTTGTTTATTTCTAAATATTTTGTAGTATTTCTGCTATTGTTAATGCATGCTATTGATTAAGTATTCAGAGTTTATTACTGCATATTCAGATTCTTGTTCTGTCATTTTTATATATTTGTAATTTAAAATAACTTTTCTATTTTAATATAACATGCCCTCCATAGTTAAATTTAATGATCAGTGTTGACTCATTTAACAAATAAACCATACTAGGCAACTGAGTTCGAAGTATAGGAATTCTTCAGCACTTCTCTGTAAATCTAAAACTGTTTCTAAGATAAATGGGTTATTTTTTAAAAGATTAAAATGATCTCATGTGTTAAAAAGGAAAATCGGTGAGGTGCATGCCACTTTACAGAAGATGTTTGAAGAGGAGCAATGAGGAGTAAAAGCAATGCAAGTGTGCAACCATTAGCCCAAAGAAACTGCTTATAATGATAGTAAAAATAGATAAAATTAAATTTAAGACAAAAAGCACAAGCAGTGCTAAAAACAGATCATTCTTATTGATTAAATAATTTATCAAAAATATGCGATAGTCGTCATCTTGTGAGGAATGAGAAAAACGTTCCTTGCTTGTATTCAAACAAAGCTAAGAATTAAAATGAAAGTTTTGATGAATATAAAGTCACAGCATAAGAACTGTATATGCTTCTTTTAGAAAGAGCTCAAGAAAGTAAAATTACTGACAAAATTGAATAAATGAAGAACATACGCACTTTATATGACTTTCATCACACAATACAATATTATCAAAATTAATTATAGACTGATTTACAAAGGAAATAAATTTAAAGGTATCATAGAAACAACATGCACATAAATTATAAATCTACAAATGACTATTCAAAACCATGGGTATGGAATATCTTAAAACTCTGTCTTTCGGGGCCAGTGCTGTGGCGTAGCAGGTAAAACCACCGCCTGCAGTGCCAGCATCCCATATGGGTGCTGGTTCGAGACCTAGCTGCTCCACTTCCTATTCAGCTCTCTGCCATGACCTGGGAAAGCAGTAGAAAATGGCCCAAGTCCTTGGGCCCCTGCACCCACATAGGAAGACCTGGAGAAAGCACCTAGCTCCTGGCTTTGGATCAGCGCAGCTCTGGCCATTGCAGCCATCTAGGGAGTGAACCAGCAGATGGAAGACCCCTCTCTCTTTCCCTCTGCCTCTCCTTCTCTCTGTGCAAATCTGACTTTCAAATAAATAAATAAATCTTTAAAAAATTCTGTCTTTATGTAATTTTGAAACATTACTATAATATTTTGCAATTAGTCTCACATAATCCAACAGAAGGGTAAATGTAAGTGTAGAAACCTTGAGTCATACCCATTCTGATGGACTAATGGAGACTCAGAAATCAGCATCTTTTTATGTCTGAAATGCCATTCTGATAAGTTTAACATCACAAAATGCATTTTTTCATAAAGTGATCTCTTTATCTCTCAACATTAGTTACCTTTTCATATGACTACCCTCGCAGAATGTTAGCAAATTCTGGACAATATAACTTATTAAGTAATGTGTCTGTGGCGTGGTAACCATCTAATTCACTACAAATAAAGCTACAGCATTTTCTCAGACGTGGCTATCACTACTATTTCTCCCTACACCAAAATAAAGGTCAAGAAGACATTCTTGCATTTTGGTCTACAGAGACTTCAACACGAATCACACCCTCGGGGATATCAGTTGCTGAAAATCACCCACAGCATATCCATTTGCTCTCCACTTCAATTTGGAGACAACATTATAAGCTTTATGAAAAGTATGCACAAAAGTCCTTTTTATTAAACACTCAATGAAGTGTATTAAAGCTGTCAAAAGTAATGGATGGTAAACATGCCAATTCACTGCAGGCCATGGAGTTACAAAAATTGGTGCCACAGCAGCAAAAAGAAAACACGAAACACTGAAAGAAAAGGTGCACATTACTGCTAATAATGTTTATGTGGGAAATTTTATTTTTCTGTACACTTTACCACTCACTAAGTTTTCTTCTTGCTGAAAAAGTCAGAGTCTTTACTTCAATTTCAGATATTCAATGATCAAAAATTCTATAATATGCCTACAGTGGTTGTCCCAGTGGAATATAATATTTTGAAACTAATCCCATGTACCAAATAGAAAGATAAATATAAAGATAAAAAATGGTGCATTTTACAGTTTGGTGTTTCCCAGTGGCAAGACTTAACAAACACAAGTACACAAAACCTAATTAACTCAAATTACAAATAAAAATTTTAGTAGAATTCTGTCCCATGTATTATAAGTTTATCCCATGCAATATTAAGGAAGTTACTAAAAAAATTCATTTGTGTATCTGAAATTCAACTTTAACTGAATCTACTCTATTTTTATCAGACAGCCCCAAACCTGGCTTTCTTAGTCTCAAATTCATTATCTTTATTGAAATAATAATAATAATAATAAATTCATAACCATATTACAATAAAATTGCCCAATTAAATTGACATAATAAAAATATTTGTCCAGTCTTCTGTTCTTTTCATTTCTTTCTTAAGAAGGACTGGGAAGGACCCAGTGATTCCAAAATGCATTTCTTTATTGTCAAATTTTTATTTACATTTCTATCATTATATCATTTTCTGGCTATAAATGTTTTAGACCCTTTGGATGCACAAGCAGTAAATGCAAGCTAACAAATCTTGATCCGGCTTGAGGAGCACAGAATATGTTATACTGTTCTGGGAGGAGTCACAACTTTACTGCCTCACTGGACAAAATGAGCCCAGAATGAACAATGAGATGAGAAAGACAAACTTGGGCTATCTTTCCACTTCTACCTGGACCAGTATTTTTGACTATTGAGATGTACAAAGGTGTCAAAGTGACCTATGTGTGATCCTGGGGCTGGGTGTACAGTAAAGTTTTCCGAATTTGTTATAGAAGATAGCCTGTTGAGCCATATCATGAGCCAGCAAACTGAGAAAAAGAAAAATATTTAAGAAATGAAAGATTGGGTTATGAAATGAGTCACCTTGAATGTACAATAAGACTTGAGTACCTTATGATGACTCTTTCATAGTGTTTTTGGTGAGGGGGAAGGGGAGAGAGAGAGAGAGAGAGAGAGAATCATCCATCCACTGGTTCACTTCCCAAATGGCAGCAATAGCCATGGCTGGGCCAGGATTCAGGAGCTTCCACTAGGTCTCCCACAAGGGTACACAGGCCCAAAGACCTGGGCCATCTTCTGCTGCTTTTCCCAAATGCACTAGCAGGAAGCTGCATTGGAAGCAGAGAAGCTGGGATTCAAACTAGTGCCCATATGGGATGCCTGCACCACAAGGAGTGGCTTAACACGTCAGGCCACAATGCTGGATCCAGTGATTGCTTTAATGAGGACAAGCTTATTGTTAAGGGGTGTGGAAATTAATTTTTTATAAAATGAGTTGGCAGTCTTAAAGAACGCTTAAACAAAGTAGTCTCATATTACCATGGGCATCTTGTACCCTCTCACCACCTGACTGACAGTGCAAACATCCTCCTACATGCGATGTGCCTAAACTGTTGGAGCAACTTTTGAAGTGCCAACAAATTCTCCTGGACTTCGATTAATGATAAATGTGCTCAGTTTGGGTTGCAACTTGATTTTAATAAGATCACTTACATAAAATGTGGGGATGGGAGCACTCTGTTAGAAATAAAGGTGTGAATACTAAGTGTGAAACCATATTTTCATTTATTTTTACAGTATATATAAGTATTTAAATGTTTTATTTCATCTGTATATATGTATAATGTATAAATGTGTATACTATATATATATATGTGCCTATATAGCATTTATTGTCATCTTTTCTATTCTGCATGTAGATCCATAGAAGATAGGACACACAGTGCATTTTATGTTCATAAATGAATACCTATAGAACTTGTTAAACCTTTCACTAATTCTTTTGTTTTAAAGATATTTTGCATTGATAGATAAAACTATGTATTTACCACATGCACCATGGTGTTTTGAAGTATATATACACTATATATATATATATATATATATATATATATATATGTATATATATATATTTATATATATAAACCTATAACTCTGTCTTTCAAATAAATAAAGTGAATCTTGAACTAATTAACATATGTATTACCTCACATACTTATCATTTTTGTGGTGAGAACACTTTACATTCACACTGTTTGCATTTGTAAGAATTCACATATGTTAACTCTAATTGATAAGGACAATAAACCAATTGAATGTATTCTTCCTATCACAGTAACTGTAATGTGGCAGCCTTACATCAGTATCTTCTCAAATCCCACCCATCCCCAGGCCTACCACCACTTCTAGTAAACACCACTGCTTCCCTGCTTCTCTGAGATCAACAATATTTTATGTTTCCACTTATGAGTGAGATCATGTGGCATTTCTGTGTCTCATTTACTTTGCTTAACTTAATGTCTTACAGGTTCTTCTATGTCTTTGCAAATGTTAGAATTTCCATCTTCTGTATAGCTGAATATTCTTTTTTTAAAAGATTTACTTTATTTATTTGAAAGACAAAGTTACACAGAGAGATAGAGACAGAGAGAGAGGTCTTCCATCCACTGGTTCACTCTCCAGATGGCTACAATGGCCGGAGCTGCACTGATCCAAAGTCAGGAGCCAAAAACTTCTTCTGGGTCTCCTGCATGGATGCAGGGACCCAAGCACTTGGGCCATCTTCTATTGCTTTCTCAGGCCATAGCAGAGAGCTAGATTGAAGAGGAACGGCCAGGACTTGAACCGGCACCCGAATGGGATGCTGGCACTTCAGGCCAGGGCTTTAACCCGCTACACCACGGCACCGGCCCCTGAATATTATCTTAGTGTGCATATAAACCACAATTCCATTATCCTTTCACCCACTCCTGGACACTTAGGTTGATTCTGCATAATGCTATGGTGAATATTGCTGCAGTCAACATGGGAATGAAGCTAACTCTTTGACATTCTTTGTTCCTTTCCTTTGAATTTATTCTAGGTAGTGAGACTGCTGGATCATGCTTGCTAAATCTATCTAATTTTAGTTTGTGGAGGAAGGTTCTACAGTTTTCCATAATGGCTGTACTGATTTACATGGCATCAACCAGGGTTCCCTTTGCTCTAAACTTTCATTCATACATGGCATCTTCTTCCTCCTGGATAGAAGACACTCCAGCAATGTGGTGTGATACCCATCTTGGTTTTAATTTGCACCTCCCTGATTCTTGATGCTAGTGAGCATTTTTATTGTACCATTTGTGCATTTTCTTTTGAGTAATGTCTGTCTGGATTCTTTGCTCATTTTTAAATTGAGTTGTTTTCTTGCAATTGAGTGAGTTCTTCAAATATTTTGGATATGAATCTCCTATCCAATGTATAAATTGCAAATAATGTCTCCCATTATTTAAGTTGTCTTCTTTAATCTATTAATTGTTTCCTTATCTGTGCAGAAGCTTCTTAGTTTGATTTAATCACACTTGTCAATATTTTCTTTGTCTGTGCTTTGGGAATTATAGCCAAAAATGCATTGTCCAGGTCAATGTCATGGAGCATTTCTCCCTATGTTTTCTTCTACTGGTTTCATCGTTTTTGATCTCACATTTAAGTCTTTAATCTATATCAAGTTCATAAATTTACTTAAGGTGAGATGAAAATCCAACTTCATTTTCCTGAATGTGGATGTCCAGTTTTCCCTAAACTACTTATTGAAGACACTGTCTTTTCCCCCACTGGATGTTCTTGGCTCCATTGCTGAATATCAGTTGGCTATAAATACATGAACTTATTTCCGGACTTTTATTCTGTTCTACTAGTCTGTGTGTCCAGTTCTACACCAGTACTATGTTCTTTCAGTTTCTGTAGTTTTGCAATATGTTATGAGCTCAAGTTTTACAATGCCTCCAGCTTTATTCGTTTTGCTCGATTGCTTTGGATGTTTGAAGTGTTTGCTGCGAAGAATAAGATTTCTGACAATGCACTCCTAGTGAAGATATTTTCTTCTTAGAGTACGAACACAGGGACTTCTTAGAACACAGAGTGTGAACACAAGGATAGTTTATGACCTACTAACAAGAAGAGCATTGAGGGGCCGGTGCCATGGCTCACTTGGTTAATCCTCTGCCTGTGGCGCCGGCATCCCATATGGGCACCAGGTTCTAGTTCTGGTTGCTCCTCTTCCAGTGCAGCTCTTTGCTATGGCCCAGGAAGGCAGTGGAGGATAGCCCAAGTGCTTGGGCACCTGTACCCACATGGGAGACCAGAAGGAAGCACCTGGCTCCTGGCTTCAGACCGGTGCAACACCAGCTGTGGTGGTCATTTAGGGGGTGAACCAACAGAAGGAAGACCTTTCTCTCTGTCTCTCTCTCTCTCTCTCTCTCACTATCTAACTCTGCCTATAAAATAAAAAAAAGAAGAGCATTGAGCGCTTGTGGGAATATTGGCTTCATAAGGACATGCAGCTGCTGTCCCAGACATGCTTATCTAATATGTCTTGATGAACATGCTTTAGAGAAACCTTAGCAACATATGAACATGTGCATGTGCTGTACAAGAGGCTGTTGTAGTCCTTATCAATGGAGAACACACACTGGGTGAGCCTGGAGACAATTTTTGGAAGAAGAGTTCCCATGTCCTGTCTCTCCTTTCACTTGCACAACCCGACAATTTTGTGATTTCAAATAAATTTTAGGATTACTTTTACTACTTCTGTGATGAATGGCTTTGATCTATTGATAGAGACAGCAATGATTCTATAGATAACTTTGGATATTAAAGATATTTTAATCATTTTAATTCTTCCAAACCATGAACATGAGTTTCATTTATTTGTGTCTTCAAATTCTTCCATAAATGTTTCAGTATATAGATAACTATTTAGTAGAGAGAAACTATTTCATAGTTTTCAGTATACAGATCTGTCACCTCGTTTAAATTTATTCCTATGTATTTTACATCTTAGTTACTAATGTAACTTCCTACCAACATTGTTTTACCAATATAGCTTGTTGCTGATGTACAAAACCTACTGAATTTTGGTGTTGATTTTGTATTCTGCAATTTTGCTAAATTTGTTTACAGGATCTAACATTATTTTCTAAATACTTTATTATTTATTTGATAAGGAGAGTTACAGACAGTGAGAGGAAGAGAGAGACAGAGACAGAGAGAGAGAGAGATTTTCTATCTGCTGGTTCACTCCCCAAATGGCCTCAACAGCCAGAGCTGGGCTGATTCAAAGCCAGGAGCCAGGAGCTTCTTCTGGGTCTCCTATGTGGGTGCAGGGGCCCAAGCACTTGGACCTCCTTCTACTGTTCTCCCAGGCCAGAGCAGAGAGCTGGATCAGAAGAGAAGAAGCCAGGACTTAAATCAGTGCCCATATGGGATGCCAGCACTACAGGCGGAGGATACTACTACCGTACCACAGCACTGGTCCCGGGTCTAACATTATTTAATGGAGTCTTTTGGATTTCCCATCAGTAAGGTTAGATTGTTTGCTAACAGAAACAATTTAATCTCTTCTTTTCCAATTTATCGCTCTGATATTTGTTATTAATTATATCATTTTAATAGCAGGTTACTTTTCATATTACAGGAAAATTATTATGGATTACAGCTAGAACTTCCCCTTTACAATAACATTATCTATAAAATAGCTTTGATGGTATGCTGTATGAGGTAGAAAATGTTTAACAACCTATTTGTGAAAACATTATGTGGCACACATTTATTCTTTTATTTTAAAAATATATATTTTAGGAAAAATATCTAACAGGAGTTGAAAATATTTTGCTGTAAAATATGTCCCCCTTTTCAACTTCTATGAAATAGGAGATCTTACCTCATGTCTAGTAGGAAAGAGAGCTTAGAAGTTGCAGGATTTTGTCCTTTTACATAGGAAATAGGACAGCTAGTAAATTTCCTGTAGAAATCACACCTTTTATTCAGAGCATCGAGTTCAGAGATATGTGAGCTTTCTGCACATGGAAATTTACAGTGAAGTTGGGAAGTGGGTATCTGGATGAACAATAATTCATGCTTTATTTCTGGCTTTTCTCTATTTTTAAAGTGGAGTGCTATTTTCTTTTGTTACCTTTTCTACTTTGTTCTGATCTGTTTATTACAAGATTTCTGAGAAATTCAATTTCCCTCTTGTTTTCTCTATCAGATCACCACAGTCTTGGTTGGTAGGATTAAACAGATTGCTGCTTTTTTATTGTTTAATTTTCCAGTGCTCCAACAAATAACTTCGCTTTAGCAGATTATGTGTCAACTGACAACTCATCTCCCTGGGAAGGTTTAACTATATCATAGCAGTATTTTGCTGTAAAATTTTTAGGAAAAAGTGCATTTCCATGTACAGTGCAAGATCTTTTTCCTTTTCCCTTTTTTTTCCTTTTGCTTTTGATTCATGGAAGTTATATATGACTATATTACCTGAAAATATTATCCAGGGGAGGTATTGAGGAACAGTGGGTTAAGCTAACACTGGGGACCCTTGAATCCCGTGTTGGAGATTCTGGTTCAAGTCCTGCCTCTGCTATCTATCTAGTTTCCTGCTAACATGCTCCCTGATGGCAGATGATGGCCCAAGTATTTGGGCCCCTGCCACTCACCTGGGAGACCTGGATAGTTTATGGCTCCTGGCTTTAGTCTGGCCTATTCCACAAGTACTGGGGAATGCTTGATCAGATGGAAATTCTCTTTCTTTCTCTCTCTCTCTCATTCTCTCTCTTTCTCTTTGTCACTCTCTGCTTCTCAAATAAAAATAAAGAAATATTTTTAAAAATTATTCAATGATAAATAAATTCTGGAGATTTTGTTAAAATAACCCATATAAATTGTGATCAGTCAGAAACATTTGGCATTTTTATCAAATTTTAAAGCAATCCTTCAGAATATTTGCCCTAATATAATATCCCAAATGGAACATTCACCTATATTGTTACATGTCAAATTTTCTATTATATATTCTGCTCACCAAGAGTCCTTGAATACTATAAACATTTCCCAACTATCTGTTTTCTATTTACCCACAGTCTCATTCCTTTGAGAATATCACATGGTGTCATTCTTCATCAGATTAAAAATTGAGAAAGTACTCTGTCCCTCCTTCTCTGTGATTCTGCCTTTTGAATGAACGAATGCATGAATAAATATGCATATCTTCTTAAACTCAGGAGTAAAGATTAAATCAGCTATTCTGAATGAAATAGTAATGCAACAAATTATTAAGGCTGAATATGAATATAATAATGAATTATAGATATTTTCAAATATATATATAATCAGCAAAAAGAAAATCATTATGAAGTTGATGATTGCTCATTTTAATTAATATTTCCCTTCTGAAGAGAGGTGCTCTGCCCATTACAGGACTGTGCTGAGGGGCTGGGTGCCCTTGACTTCTCCATTGGACCCACTGTGCACCTTCCACAGCTCCACAAAGTTGATTCTTTCAAAGGACTCTTTTGTTGTCTGACTCTCAGGTGGAATCAGCACATTGGAAGACTAACAGAAATGCAAAAGGAATAGCAGGAATGATAAACTATGAGTAGTCAACTTAAAACAACGTGGAGCTACAAGAAGAGAACATTGGAGAAAAGTGCCTAATCAATTATGTTTCAGATGTGACCAGAAAAGTACAAACAACAAAAATAAAAATAGGTAATTGATATTTCAACACACTAAAAGGTTTATGCACTGCTGGTGGGGGGGGGGTAGCAAGAAATCAAGAATGAAGAGACAATCCATGTTGGGGGGAAATATTCACAAATTATACATCTCATAAGGGGTTAATATCTGCAATATATAAAAGGACTCAAGTAACTCAAGAGTAAGTAAATAAATAATGAATCAAAAAAATGGGCAAAGGACCTGACCTCCTGGGTAGACATTTCTCAACAGAAGTAGGCAACAGGAACAGGCATGATGAACAGGTACAAGAAAAAATTTTCATCATCACTATTACCATGACTTACTATGATTAGAACCAAAATGTGATATCACCTAGTATCTGTTAGCCTCTTACCCAAAAGAAAAAAAAATAACCAGTGTTGGCAACGATATGGAGAAAATGGAGCCCTTGCACACGGCTGGTGAGAATGTAAATCAAAACAGTCATTTTGCAAAACAATATGAAGGATCCTGTTTACCATATACGATCCAGCAATATCACTGCTCAACAAACATCCCAGGGGAAGGAGTTCATTTGTCAAGATTTCTGCACCTCATGTTTGTTGTAGCATTATTCAGAATAGCCAACATACAGAATCAAACTTAGTGTCCATTATGAGTGTACTCTCTTTTTCTCCCTAACTCTGTCTTTCAAATAAATAAAAATAAATCTTCAATAAAAAAGAAAGAAATGGATTCATAATTAGCATTAAAAGTGTAGCATCATGGGCAGACGCCATGGCTCACTTGGTTAATCCTCTGCCTGTGGCACCAGCATCCCATATGGGCGCCGGATTCTGTCCCGGCTGCTCCACTTCCAGTCCAGCTCTCTGCTGTGGCCTGGGAGTGCAGTGGTGGACGGCCCAAGTGCTTGGGTCCTGCACCCGCATGGGAGACCAGGAGAAGCACCTGGCTCCTGGCTTCAGATTGGCACGGCACCAGGCACCAGCCATAGCAGCCATTTTGGGGGTGAACCAATGGAAGGAAGACCTTTCTCTCTGTCTCTCTCTCTCTCTCACTGTCCACTCTGCCTGTCAAAAAATAAAGAAAAGGCAAATTGCTTTAAGAAAAGAGTAGAATCATATTTATCAGGGACTGAGGGAAGAGGGAAGGTTGGGAGCTATTGGCCAAAGGATACAAAATTTCAGTAAATTAAGAGGAATAAATTCAAAAGATCTATTGTAAAACATGGTGACTTTACTTAGTAATGATATATTATACTCTTGAAAATTGTTCGGAGTAGATTTTAAATGTTTCCACCACAAAAGATGATAACTATATGAGGTAATGCTTATGTTAATTAGCTCAGTTTTTGCTATTCCACAATGTATACATGTATTGCTATTATTATTTTTAATTGACATAATAATTGTACTTATTCTTGAGATACTATGTGGCATTTCTAAACATCGTTATGTAGAGTCCTTGATTCAGATAAATTAGCTCATCCGTCACCTCAGATGGATTTATGCATTCTTTGTGTTGGAAACATTCAAAATCCTTTGTCCTTGCTATTTAAAAATACCCAACAAATCATCGCTAATTAAAGTCTTTTTGAAGTCAGCATTGTGGCCTAGCAAGTAAAGCTACCACCTGCGACTCTGGCATCCCTCATCCCTTATGGGTGCAGTTTCTTCTCCCCATAGTCCCACTTCCAATCCAGCTCCCTACTAATGACTTGGGGGAAAAAAAGCTGGAGATGGCTCAAGAGTTTGGACCCTTGAAACCCAGGTGGTAGACCCAGATGAAACTCCTGCCTCCTGCTTCAGCCTGATCCAACTCTAGCTATTGTGGCCATTGAGGGGTGGACCAGGGGATGGAAGATATCTGTCTCTCTTTCTCTCTCTACCTCCCTCCCTCTCTTTCTCTCTCTCTGTCCCTCTCTCTCTCTTTATAACTAACTTTCAAATAAATAAATCTTTTAAAAAATTATTCTTAGTAGGCAATGGAGGATCAGTACTCATTCCTCTTATCTAAATGTATTTTTGTAGCCAATAACCAACCTCAGAACGTGATGTTGTACACTATAAATATATACAATTTTTATTTGTCAATAAAAAAAGAAGAAAAAATTTGAAGAAAAAAATTATAAAGCAATTTATTTAATATTTATTATCTAGTAGCCAATAATGATTCAAATTTCCAAATGGCATTAGCCAAATATAGTAAAAGATAATTATTTAATATTTTTCCAGGTTGATGAGCTCTTTTCTTATTTACATGTGATATATTACTAGGAATAGCTTAAGATGTTTCATGGGAATCATAATAAAATAAACAGCATTCTCTGTTAAAGCTTTAAGGTACTTTGAGGAGTTTGTAGTAAAAGTATTCTGCATACATCATTAAATATTATAATATAGAACATAAATGTTTACATTTATGTAGCTCATATATTTAGAATCAAAGTTGAAAATCAATGTGTTTTGCAAGTTTTAGCCTTTTATAAAATGTTCTGTGCTACTGTAGAATTTTAGGATTTTCTTTTTCTATTCCAGCGAAGAATGACAACAGTACTTCAACAGGATTGCATTTAATGTGTTCATCATGTTGATATGGTCATTTAACAATAGCCATTATTCCACCCTTGTGGACAACTCTCCATTTATTTGTTTATTGCTTAGTTTCTGAAAACAAAACCTAGTGGTGTTGCTTTCATAATTTTTAACAAAATGTTTTCTAAATTTCTCTTGCTAAAGTAGACGAATAACAGCGTAAGAATACTCCAAGGAAAATGTAAAGTATTTCAAAAAGGCAGCAAATGTTATGTCTCTGTAGGAAGTAAGAAGGCAATACTTTATTGCTGACTTATAGTGATTATGATTTACCTGTAATTAGTATTACCTGACTTAGCCAATAAGAATACCAGAATTCACAGGATGCTTACCTAAATATTTTTTGTTATAAGTATTTCCATGAAATATTAGGAACATGCTATATGGGGAAAAAGTTGCTTCTTTATCTGAAATTCAAATTTAACCAGGGTTTCTGTATTTTATTTGGCAGGCAATCTGGGATATTTATTAATCCTCTTTGGCTTATACTTTAACTCTCAAGCCAAATGTGTACTTATGAAGCTAAATTCACAAGTGCAGTATAATATGTTTTATTGAAGAAAAATGCACGCAGAAACTCACCTAATTGAACAGCTCCATCAACTCCAGTCAAGTGAGTCACCCAAGGAATCAGCACACAGATGGAGACACAGGGCATCCCAGGGTCCCAGGGGTTCCAGCTGCCGGAGATATTTCTACCCAAACAAACTTTACTTTGTCATTGAAATGTTTGATGGGTAGATCAAGAATGAATTGGGCTTTTCACTATATATTATCCAGTAGACCATATTCACAGTGATGCGTTAATAATTTAATAAAAATCTCAAAATATGAACACTAGTGATTTCTGCCTGGAAAAAGCAGGGTGTCATGCTATTTGAATCTGTCCATTGGATGAATCTGAATTTCTGTTTTGAACAAGGTCCTGCTCTGGATGCTGGGACAAATCTTTGTGTTTGGCCACCAGGAGTTTATCATAACTCAAGTAAAACATACTGGCTCAGCAATTGAGTTGTCTGGGACTCTGGTTCGTTGACACACTTATCTTTTTCCTCATAGCAGCTTCCAATTTGCCTATCACAATGAAAACAGCCAAAGTTGTAAAAGAATGAGATTAAATGATTTTGCTACAAATTTTTATTTTTATTTTTTACTCTACTCCTTGATAATTGAGTGTTACTAATGTGAAGGCTACAGATTGTATTTCACTAGAGTCCAATGGAACTAGAATTTTTCATAGGGATAACCATTCTAACCTGTAAAAAATGCAGTAGTTGATTTTATGGAAGGGAAAAGGGAATGATGGATTAACCATTAAGCAGAAAATAGGCGGACTTTTATAGCTAGTGCTTTGAACACTTGTACTAGCCCTCCATTAATTACTTATAGTATAAAAATTAATGTAAGCTTTCTCACTCCCTAGATCATTCTAAGAGCTATGCATTTAACACAAGATTCAAATAAAGTTATTTTTCTAATAAAATTAAGGTAAAAATCTACAGAAACTAGTTATCCAAAATATGAAATATATTCATAAATTGATTGTAACAAAAATTAAAAACAATAGTTATGTTTATTTATGCAACTATCCTGGGTAACTATTTTAATAGTTGGTAATTATGCCATAACTATCTGTCAATCACTGTATTCATAATATTATCACCTTTATTCTAAACCTCATGAATCCTACTATATAATTTAATGATGCATACGATGCATTTTTTTTAATCTTTTAGACAGTTATATAGGAGAATAAATGGACATAAAAACAGATAGATATTTAAAAGATCAAAAATAAGAAGACAAAAATTTTCATACAGTAATTTGTCTGCCCCTCTCAGCTAACTGGATCTGTACAGGGGCAGAGCCTCCTACATAACCTCAGCTCACAGATGAGGTGGCCAAAATCCATGCTTTCCAGCCTAGCAGCAAGGGTGTCCCAGTCAGCCCTATTTCTTAGAAGGAAAAGGCCTCCTTCCTACACACTGGGAGAGCCCAGCATCACTGGCAGGAGGCGGTATAGCGAGCTCTGCTAACAGTAAGTTTCTTATACCTGGTGCAATAGGATGGTGGCTATGTCCATTACTTTAGGTGTTAGTCATTTCTCAGTGTATTGGTATACCAAATCATTACATGTAGACCCTGTGAGACTACAATTGTTATTTGTTCATTGTAATTCAATAAACCTGGAAAAATTAAATGAAGCAAAGTAAACCTGTGCCTAGTAACTAACAAGCAAAGACAAGACCCCAGTAAGCAGACAAAGGAAGACCTGTTGCTCAAAGGGGCTTGCCTCAACTGGGGGGTGTTCTCTGACATAGCAGGTGGCAGGGTGGCAGCAACTAAGGGAATTCCACCAGAGTATGTGTCTTGGCTCCAGAAACCTTTATGTCCCTGGGGGTTTCAACTCCTCTCCCCAGGGAGAAGTGACGTCTGGCAGAGGTAGGATAGCACTAGCGAAAAAGACTGTGCTATAAGGACCTGGCCCAGTGTCCACATCCTTATCTCTGGAATGTGAATTTATGTCAACTAGGTGACAAAAGACACTTGGCACATGTGATGCAATCTGGTATCTGAGATTATCCAGAGCTATCCCTACAGGCACAAAACTCATTTAACAAATGGTTTCCTACCAGGAGAAAGGGAAGCTGGAGGGAGGCAGAAGAGTAGGTCGGAGTGATGCAATGTTAAAAGGACTTCCCCCACAACTGCTAACTTCACTGCTGGAGGACAAGGCCACATGGCCTCTTGAGAAGTGGCAAAAGGCAAGGAAATCAGTTCTACCCAGAGTGTCCCTGAGATGCAGCCACGTCAACACCTTGATCTTAGCCCAGAGGGGCATATATAAGACACCTAACCTTCAGAACTCCAAGATGATACATCTGGGCTATTTAAACCGCCATCTATGAGGTTTTGTAATGACACTGTGTTAGTTTTCATTGCTGCAATAAACACCTAAGTGAAGCTACTTACAAAGCAAGGAGGTTTATCTCGGCTTGCTGTTTTCTAGGTTCACAGTCCGAGACTGAGTGGCTGTATTGGTCTGATTTTGATGTGGGCAGGGAATGGGGAACACATGCAGTGGAAGGATCAATGGTCAACCAGGGAGAAGAGAGAGAGAGCAAGCCTGGCTCGGGGCTGTACAACTAACCCCCTCACTAAACTACTTCTCACCGCACACCCCCATGACCTACAAATCTGCCACTAGCCTCCATCTCCACACTGAAATTGGATCTAGCCTCTATCCTTAATCCATCAGTTATTAACATTGATCTATGAACCATTAACATAAGACTTTGGCATTCAAGCCTTTAATACCTGGATCTTTGATTCACAACTACACTAATATTCAAACCACAGAGCAGACACACCTGGGAAACTTTCCTGTCCCTCCTGTCTTAAGAATCCACTAACTGACCCAGAAAAGTTAGGGCAGCTCATGGATGCTGTTCAAAGGGCCCTCACCCCAGCAAGTGGCCTGGACAGGAAGCCTCTTTGCTCCCACGGGACTAAGACTTCCTAACAGATACAGGAGGATTGTGAACACTGAACAAGAAGATCACTGACCTGCCTAGAGGGTGTCTCCATCACCACATGCACCTAACCAGGGAAGTCCGCTCATTCCCATGGGCCCAGAGCTCCCTTCCTCCTCTGAGAAAGGGCTAGTGGGCTGCCCAACCTCAGGAAACACCTTCTACTCAGGCAGCAACATCAGAGGCCAGTGGGACCAAGCAAATCAAACCCCAATGCAAGGACTCTGTAAATAATTATCATTCTCACTACAGCCAACAAAGCCATCCAAGGCACACACTATGACACTCCACTAAATATTTTAATAGGAATCAGTCTCCTAATATAATAAGTAAAATGACCAGAATGTAATATAAAATCAAGAACAAAGAAGCAAAACATCAAAATTTGATGAGAAAAGACAATCAATTCATGTAACACTGAGGTTAATTGGATATTGGAAATATTTGACAAGGATTTTAAACATTGATTATAAAAATGTTTAACAGCCATTAATTTACTTGAAAATGCAAAAGAAAATGGAAATTATACAGCTGACAAATACAATAAGAGAAAAAATGCTGAATGGATTCAATAGTAGAGCATGGGTGATAAATGACAGAATCAGTGAAGTTGAAGAAAGGTCAATAACATTCACTAAATTTGAACAGAAAGATAAAATAGACAGGAAAAAATAGTAAGAGTGTCAGAGACCTGTGGGAAAATAAAGAAATACCCACCATTTGTATCTTCAGAATACCAGATGAAGAAGAGACAGGTAGAGTAGATACAAAGTCACAACCAACTTCAAGAAGAAACCACTTCAAATTATAGACAAAATAATGAGAAAATATATACCATGTAAACATACTAGTACCTGATAGATTACAGACCAAAGGAAATCACTGAAAAGAAAAATGTAATATAATTGTGTCTGAGCAACTGACAAAATTAAAAGATAGAAAATATATAAGGATATTGAAGAACTGAAAATATAAATAAGTAAATTATTTTTATTCTGTGTTTTTCTTATCTATTTTGTAGTTTTCTTGAGGCAATAACCTAGAATTTTTTAAATTTGAGAGTTTAGAATAAATAAAAGGCAAGTAAAAAAATCTAGGTTACCATCTCAAAGAAACTATGAAATAAATCAAAATGCACACAGATAAGCAGAAGGAATATATTAGAACATAAATCAATCATCTAAGTTAAAAGCAATGATAGTATCAAAATAAAATCAATAGAAAAATCTAGTTTTGTAAAAATTAAAAATCAGTAAATTTCTAGCAAGTTTGACACAAATAAAATTAGAGAAGATTGTCATCAAATTTTCAGGAATGAAATAGGAAGCATCATTAAAGGCCCTTTAGTCATTGAAAGATAACATAATATAATACAATAATATGGAATACTACAAAAAACATAACACTTAAAAATTTGACAGTTTCTTAAAAACCACAAACTGTAACGTACTACTATATAGTCTTATACATATTGATGAAACTGACTTCATTATTAAAAGTACTTTTAACAAATTTCAGGTCCATATGGTTACACTAGAGAATTCTGCTGACATCTTTAGTGAAAATTTATAGCAATCCTATGTAATAACTTCCAGCAAACAGAAATTAGAGGAAAGCACTTTCCAATGCCTTGTATAAGGTTCGGATTACCTTGATACCAAAACTTAACAAGGAGAGCGTGAAAAAAGGAAAATATTTCTCATAAATATAGATACGCAAATATTCAACAAAACTAAATACAACATTGAATGAATGAAATATATACAATAACCAAGTAGAAAGTCATGTGATGTTGATTTAAAAGTCAAAAATTGGGCCGGCGCCGTGGCCGGCTAATCCTCCGCCTACAGAGCCAGAATCCCATATGGGCCCCGGGGTTTTAGTCCTGGTTGTTCCTCTTCCAGTCCAGCTCTCTGCTGTCACCTGGGAAGGCAGTGGAGGATGGCCCAAGTGCTTGGGCGCCTGCACCCACGGGAGACCAGGAAGAAGTACCTGGCTCCTGGCTTCGGATCGGTGTAGCTCTGGCCGTAGCATCGATTTGGGAGGTGAACCAACGGAAGGAAGACCTTTCTCTCTGTCTCTCCTTCTCACTGTCTATAACTCTACCTGTTAAATAAATAAATAAAAATCTTTAAAAAAATAAGTCAAAAATCAAACACAATTCATTAAGCTAAAGAATGATAGAATGATCATAAATTCAATTAACAGAAAATATTTTGGCAAAATTCAGTATTTATTCACATTAAAAACTCTCAGAAAAAAATAGAACTATAGGAGAATTACCTCAACTAGATAGAAATCGTGTAAAGTAATTCAGTAACTAACTTCATGCTAAACAGTCAGATACTCCATCCTGTAAAACTGGGAAAAAGGCTTGGATATTCACTCTCCCCAGTGTGAACTGACACAGCTTAAGTTCTAACTCCTGCAATAAGACAAGATGGGCTAGCAACATCAATATTGAAAAGGAAGAAACAAAGCTTACCCTGCTACCTGATTATATTATTGTCTATGCAGAAAATCTTAACCAGTCCCAAACCTACTGAACCCCTTTAGCAAGCTGCAGAAGGCAGGAATGACACCCAAAAGTCAATTTAATTACTATCTGCTAGCAATGATTGTATAGAAACCAATGCAAGGGGAAAAAACACTTTAAGTTGTTCCAATGATAATTAAACAATTCATAAACACTTAATAACACAGGTATAATATCTGAATGCTCCAAATTATAAAACACTTATGAGAAAAATTAAAGATATATGAACAGACATACAAAATTAATAGACTGAATGTCTCAAAATAATTAAAGTGTCAGCTCTCACCAAGTGATCTACATATGTAATAAAATTCCCATAAAAATCTTCACAAAGAATTACCAGCCTATTGACCTGTCCTACAAATCTCTAACTTGCCCACCCCCACAATCTCATGAATAAATTCCTTAAATATCTCAGAAGGATGGAGAGAGAGAGAGAGAGAGAGAGAGACAGACAGACAGACATTCATAAATAAAGAGATAGGCAAATACATATGCATCTTATTGTTTTTATTTCTCTGAATAACCTTGAATAATATAGCATGAGATTTATAAAATTCTCAAGTTCCAAAGCATATATTCTGGAATGATCAGGAAATATCTACCATGGCCTTGAGTATTTATTGCACTGGATTTGTGAATGTGTACATAAGAAAAGGAGATCAATCATTTTTGATATGGAGAACAGACACAGAAGCTCTAGAGATTAATTTACTGCATTTAAATCACAGTTCCAAAATGTCTAGCTGTATGACCATGAGCAAGTTGCTTGCTTTATTTGTACCTCATTTTCTTCCCCTCAAAAATAGGGTAATATGAGAACTCATCTCATATGATTGTCTTACTAGTTAAAGTCCTCCAGATAGTGCCTGACACACAGAAAACACCCAAATATTTTAATAGATATTAATTATGATATTTGTTCTGCATTGAATTATCTTTTCCTTTACTAAAGTACATAGCATAATCCAGAGGTTATTACATAATGTTTGATCAACACGATTCAGTACACTAAAAAAATTCACATTCCAGTTTATAGTAGTTTTTAGTATGGAAGAAAGTACACACTAGAAGATGAACCTCCGATAAGGGTATTAGCATGTTTCTTGAGATAGTTGGTAACCCATAATATTATTTAGCATAAAATAATAAAAGGAGTTCTTACATTCTCTTCTCTTTTTTATATTTAAATGCAAGATTTATTTAAGACCTTTTGTCAGAATGGCCTGGAAGGAGGCTCCAAGAGATACAAAACCCAATGGGGCTGCTGGTAGTAGGTTTTTTATTCTTTTTTTTTTTTTTTTTGACAGACAAGAGTTAGACAGGGAGAGAGAGGGAGACAGAGAGAAAGGCCTTCCTTCCATTGGTTCACTCCCCCCAAATAGCCGCTAAGGCCGTGCACTGTGCCCATCTGAAGCCAGGAGCCAGGTGCTTCCTCCTGGTCTCCCATGCGGGTGCAGGGCCCAAGCACTTGGGCCATCCTCCACTGCCTTCCCGGGCCACAGCAGAGAGCTGGACTGGAAGAGGAGAAACTGGGACAGAACCCAGTGCCCCAACCGGGACTAGGACCCGGGGTGCCAGCCTAGTGAGCCGGTAGTGGGGTTTTTAAGCACAATTTTGGAGAAAAAAACCTGTCAAGCAGTACAAGGCAGGGACAATCCCATCAAACACCTGACTTATAATCTTATTTACCCTTTCTGGCTTGCTCATGATAAAACAAAAGAGCCATTAGGAAGGTGGGATCCCTAACCTGTTTAGAGTAAACTTGGAGCTCAAAAGAGAGAGGCACCACTCCCTTTTATTCTCAAGGGAAAACTGGAAATTCCCAAGGAGCTGGGCAGGCATCTTTGACCTTGTTACAGGTAGCTTTTGTGGAAGCAAGCATTTTGCACCCTCAGTTTCCTTCAGGATCAACCTGACTGCGTATAAACCCATCTGATTCCTCACCTCCCCCACTGCCCAAGAAGAATGGACCCTTACTTCTGTTAGGGAACTGTTGGATGACTGCTCTGGCTTCTTCAGGCTGAGTAGGGGTAGAGTAGGAAAGAACAGTCAAGACAGAGTTCTAGGGACTCAATGCCAGCTTGCAGAAACTGTTTCTATCAGGTTTCATGTGCTTGTCCATCTAGAATTTCACTGTTTCAAGTCTGGAGAAGACAAATCTAACAAGCAGATTAAATTCACAAGGTCTAAAACAAAGGATGGAGTCACATATGGTACTGGAAGGGACATCATACGGAAGGTGTGAACCTCTTAAGAGAGGGCAGTCTGTTGTCGTCCATCTCCTAGGTGGCCTGGGAGGAGAGCTGGCCTGAATAGAAGGCAGGTGACATCTCTAAAAGCAAATTTACAGATCTGCCTGCAATGTTACTGACCATACTTGGCCATCCCCTCAACAATGGTGCTTACTTTGGAAGCTGGGCTGAGCGAAAGCTTTTTTCAGCTTAGAGCCAACAGGGTCTGTGGTTCTGACCTGGGAGCGTTTAACCCCCAGGGCAGTTCCATTTCCAGTGACCCAGCTCTTCATAAGCTGACCTCTGTGTCCATCTGAAGCCCTGCTTTCCACATTGAAAACCAATGCCATTTGAGGTGGACTGGCCTTGATGGCAGATCACTGTGTAGAGCAGCCATACATTGGCCTGCCACCTATCTTTACATTGCTCCTGCTGCCTGCCTTGCTCCTTTTCCTCCTGGTTTCTGGCAAAACAGAACACAGGACTGACCTGTGTCAGCCAAGAGAGTTCTCAGTCCCTTTCCCAATCTTTGGTGGCCTGAGCCAGAAATCTTTAGTCATAGACGTGTTCTGATAGCAGGTTTTTTGTGAGATAGACGGTGCTCATGAGGAAAGCTATGTCCTCACTTTAAGATCAAACATGATGACCACCTTATCTTTAAATTTTGAAGTCATTAGTAAAACTTTCTCTCCCTTAGTTCGGTTTAAAAAGGGATTTTTTGCCTGTTTAATGGCAAGATAAACTTAGCTGTAAAGTCATCATTTCTTCTATATGTAGCCAGGTTATTATTACAGAAAATTATTAGCCATCCCCATTCTAAGGTCTAAAGATCAAGCTGTACATCCTGGAGAGTCCTGGAGAATAGAAGCAGTTTCCCATCTTGAAGAGAACAGAGAAATGAGGGGACAAGTCTCAAGTCAGGCTTCCCAGATCACTCACTCCCATTAACTTAATATCAAATAAAAACTTAGAAAGCAATTTTAACTGTCAAATAATAACTTGTGAAAACATATACCAAAAGGTCCAATATCTTCCATAAATTTCAAGACAGGAGTACATGTATTTGGAAACATTGCTTAAATATCTAACCAAGTGTAACTTTTTTGACCAGCAATCCAAAGTGCAAAGAATTAAATGACTTAAACATATTTTTTTCTACCAATAAATTTAAAACATCTGGTACAGAGATTTATTTAGGTCATGTGAACCAAAAAGGTATCTTCAATTAATTTAGCAGTTTAAATTTATGAGCACTCTTTTTATCTATAGGCCAATTAAAACAGCTCTTAAATTTTGCCATGTAGACATACAATATGTACACACATATAACATAACATACAAGATAAAACAATAAAGCATGTTTCAGTAATAACTGTTTTCTTTAAAATTACCATCAATCGATTAGAATGACACTCTGCTCTTAGTACCCCGATTTTACAAAACTTTTTCTCTGTTGGAACATTATTGGCTTTATCTGCTTTATCTGCTTATAGAACTGTCCCAAAGTACTGAGTATAGTAGAGATCAGGGGAACCAGACCTTATACAGGAACCTACAACAGGACACATTTAAAAACATAGTCAACAATAGTTTTGATTTTTAGTGACTGGACAATAAAAAAGTGTGGATAACAAAAGACTTTAAATAGCCAGGTTTAAAATCATAAACTCATTAACCAATAAGAAGAGGCACTTGCTTACACCACACAGTATTTCTGAAAGCCCCTGTAAGGTTTTATAACACATTTATGCATTTTAGGTCGTGGCCCTTTCGCATTCAGCTAACCATCATGTCTGATAACATCCTTTTCTACTTTGGGGTTTCTTTTACTTCAGAAGCAATTACTTTCAGCATGTGTATTGGTTTGACTTTATGCAATTAAAAATGTTAAAGATCTTTATAAAATAGTGTATTGTGGAGTGGAGTATGGACCTGGCTTATTTCCATTCAGTAGCCTTTGGTATAACTGTGATCCTTCACATGAATGTACATAACAATTATTAGAGGTCCTTTCTCAAAACTATCCCACCTCCAGAGAGGTGCTCAGGAATCTACATTTTCAAGGAGGGTATGTCCTTAATGTGTTGTACTATGCAAATTAACAGTAAAACTAGTACTCAAACAGTACTTTATACTCTGTGTATCTGTGTGGATGCAAACTGTTGAAATCTTTACTTAGTATATACTAAGTTGATCTTCTGTATATAAAGATAATTGGAAATGAATCATGATGAAGAATGGGATGGGAGAGGGAGTGGGAGATGGGATGGTTGCAGGTGGGAGGGAGGTTATGGGGTGGAAAAGCTGCTAGAATCCAAAAGTTGTACTTAGGGAATTTATATTTGTTAAATAAAAGTTTAAAAAAAGATAATGTTTTTTAATCACTCCACCAATCAAAGAATCATTGATTTATCCTGTGTTGTGGGCTTCCATGGAAGCAACAACAAAAAATATCCAACTGCAAACTTCTGTTCAGAGAGTATTGAGTGTGAACTTCAAAGCTTCATGGAATGTCAAGTGCAGACATTACTTCATTAAAGCAGAAGCTTTAGGAGTGTGGATCCTGAACTTCTTATTGTGTCTTCATAAAGGAAACTGATGGGCTTAGCTAGAATAGTAATAGGAAAAGTCTTAAATTAATTTACTTCTACCAGTTTCAGAAGTGGTTTACATTCATTTGTCAATCTTGTTGCTGGATAAATTCTTTGATTTAGATTTGCCTGCCATCGCTTATTCTCCAGTGGATAATAGATAGGGAGAGAGATTGATTACAAAGCTGTAATTCAATCTGTAGATTGCGATGTTTATGATATCATCAGCACCTTGAGATTAAACTACAACTTGCAATCCATCTTCCTTTTCCTTGCCCATTTGTTTTCATAACATATGAAAAAAACTTAAAGCACACACTTAAAAAAGAAAGAAAGAAATATATCCCAAAGTTTCTGCAATGATGTGGAGTTGTTGTGGGGAATTAAACCATTTTATCTTTAAGGGAACAAACTGACAAATTAGGGAAACAAACATGGAAACAGCAGAGCATTCTTTAGAGTGATTTACTTTCATTAAATTTTAAGCTCTATTGGAGCAGTACTCAGATCTCTACCAACAATAGCTTTGAACAGCCCAGAGCAGCTCTTTCTAATTTCTCTGCACAGAAGTATAACTGGAGGTGACTAATACTTCTGAGCTCCTGCCAAGTGTACAGCTCTCTGCCCACACTGCCTGAGCGTCCTGATCCCAGATGCACGGAAAAAGACAACACTTAAGGAACCTGATCCAGATCATCGTCAGTCTTCTGGCCTTTGTATTGCAGGGTGCAGTTTGGACCTGGCTGATTTCCATTCAGTAGTCTTGGGTATAATTATGATCCTTCACACGAATGTACATAACGATTATTAGAGGTCCTTTCTCAAAACTGTCCCACCTCCAGAGAGGTGCTCAGGAATCTACATTTTCAAGGAGGGTATGATGTGATTCCAAGCCATACGGCATTTTGAGAATTATGACTCTAGAAAGTGAGCATTTAATTAAAGGATTATAAAGAAATGGTTGACCTAGTTCACAAATGTCTCCCAATAGTAATTAAAAAGTAAGATTTAGTAAGATACAAATCTTTGTCTCCTGAATCTAGATACTGTTTCTGAAGCACTCTATACTCTTTCTTTCTTTCTTTCTTTCTTTCTTTCTTTCTTTCTTTCTTTCTTTCTTTCTTTCTTTCTTTTTACAGGCAGAGTTAGTGATAGAGAGAGAGAGAGAGAGAGAGAGAGAGAGAGAGAGAAAGGTCTTCCTTCCATTGGTTCACACCCCCAAATGTCTGCTATGGCCGGCGTGCTGCGTCAATCCGAAGTCAGGAGCCAGGTGCTTCTCCTGGTCTCCCATGCGGGTGCAGGGCCCAAGCACTTGGGCCATCCTCCACTGCCTTCCCGGGCCACAGCAGAGAGCTTGACTGGAAGAGGAGCAACCGGGACAGAATCCGTTGCCCCAACCGTGACTAGAACCCGGGGTGCCATAGCCGCAGGAGGAGGATTAGCCTAGTGAGCCTCGGCACCGTTCTATACTGTTTCTAAAAAATGAAAAATTGTTTCTCTTTTGCTGAATCAAATTTACTTAAATAAACTGACCTATTACTCCCACTCTGAAAATGTTTCTGTTTTCTTTAGATAGTACAATTACTCTAATATCTGCTTTTACCATAACTTTTATATTTTTAAATGAAATAATTAAATCATCCTCATGTTCTCATATTTACATTATAACCTTATGTTTATTATTAATGATATTATTCTATGGTGAATAACAGGAAGAGAAGTTTGGCAACTGATAATTTTTCTTCAGGATAGTTTGTTGAATTGATTTCTAAGTAAATTCTCTAAAGCATATACATTGAGTACTGTTTATGTCCAAATTACTGTAATGCTTTATGTGTGAACACAGAAAGAAGTGAAAAACATAAACTTGGTCCTGTTTCAATTGTCTAATACTGAGAGAAAGAGTTAGCCGAGAAGGATCTGGAATGGCAGGTCCAAAAGTGAGACAGACACAAGGGTGATGAGACACCATGAGCAGAAGAGACACAGCAACAAACAGAAATACCAGCCTTATTTCTGGGGACTAGGACAATAGGGCAGTCCATGCCTTACCTGGATGTGTATTTAGAGAGGCAGCCCAATTGTGGAGGGTTAGATGTGTGGGAAATGCTCCAGTACAAATCTAAGAGGTAAAAACCTAGGACTCAAAATATATGATAAAAACACAATGATCACTGGGATGGAAATGAGTACTTTTCTCTCTTTAAACGTGGAGGATGCTGATCCTGTGCTAGTAAAAAGAGTAAGAGAATGTAACAGGACAGGGTCCTTCACAAGAGACTGGAAAGGTGATTTGATGACAGAAAAGAAATGATTTTCAGAAATGCAAGAATCTATGACCAAGCAATAGAGACGATTGGACTTAGGAAAAGACACCAATGCTCAAATAACCACCAGACCCATCCCTGGAACAGAATCTCACACTCATCTGAGTGAAGGATCACAATATTTCTCATTAAGCAAAATATTGAATGCAAGTAGAGTAAGTATTTAAGGAATCCATGGGAGCTTGTTTCTGTAATAAGTTTCTAACACAGAGTCATTTTCCCTAAGCAACTCAGAATTTAAGAAGCTGTAGTCTGACATATTCCAATTAAGATTCTTTCAATTCTTTGAAAAAGAAAATAACTAAAACTAGTAGAAACCAAGAAAGTAGCAGAGTTATCAAAATATCATTGAACTCAAGGCCAGGAAAGTTTTTGTTATTCAGGGAGAGGTGAGGGGCACAGCTTCTCACTGAGCTCCACTGTGCCCTCCCATCCGTTTCCACACCCTGGTCTCCATACGTTTACTAACTTAAGGGATGGAAAGAACTCTCTCCCAGGTCCCTGGGCTCACACATTACCAGTCCACAACTGGAGAAAGATGATGTCCCCATTTAAACAACTTAGGGAAGTGTCTCTAACTAGCCCAACTTGGGCCTGATGCCCTACATTAAAATACTCATATTTTGATCCAGTGATCTTATAGAAATATACATCTGAGACCGGGTAAATGAGAGATGGACAAGTTCCAAGAAAGTGTGCCTTGAAGAAGGGAAGAGTTATCAGAAAATCCAATTGTTTTTTCTACATTTGCACATAGGTGCACATATCATGTCCCAAATAAACAAAACACTCCCATATGATTATTTTTCAGACACATTCTTTTTTTTTTTTTTTTTGACAGGCAGAGTGGACATTGAGAGAGAGACAGAGAGAAAGGTCTTCCTTTTCCATTAGTTCACCCCCCAAATGGCCACAACCTCAAGGCATGCGCATTTTTCATACAGACTGTAGTTAGAGCACTGGTCTTTAAGTCCTGAATCTCCAGGTCCATGTCAGTTGGGCTGAGGGACTTGTGTTCTCATAATCTAGAGAACATGTGGTAGTCTTAACTGTATCAAGTACACATGGAAAAAAATAGGAGGAAAGTAGCATAAAAGTAATAATATTTCCACCTTAACAAAGGAAAGCAAATGATTCCATGTTGTGATATTCAGTGATCATGCACCAATCTATTGACGACTACCTTGATGTCCTTATCACCCAGCCCAGCCACCCTGGGTGTTGACGAACTGTGGACAGACTTCCCATGGGGCTCGTGTCTTGGAAAATGCCACCTTCCTGCTTGCATTCCACCTCAAGAGCCGGGTCTCAGAGAAAGGTCAGAAACAGTGTGTGACGTGTCAGTTTTCTGGACTACATCTATAGACGATGTGGTGAAGAGGTACAGGGGCTATGCCAAGTCCCTACTTACTCCTGATGTGTTGACTCCAGTTTCTAGATTCTTGAATTTCTGAATTAGCAAGAAAACATCTGTTTCAATAATGGAGAGCTGCAGAAAATCTACATTCTGTGATTAAGCAAGGCATAATGATCCAATCCTGGACTGGATTCTGTATCTCATTAGTAGCACCTCACTAAGTGATATAACATGCAGCCAGCACCCAGATATGTTTACCTGTTACTATTCGGTCCACTACATCTTCAGTCTGGGTAATCATAAGATCTACATCTAAAGAGATGATAAAAAAGAGATTAACCAACAGCTTCACCACGTGTTACTGCCTTCCACCTTCCTCTTTAGAGTAGTGTAATTTTTATTGCAAAATATTTTGTTTTGATTTACCCAGTGTCACATGTTGTCTGAGGAATTAATCTTTCAACACAAGGCAGCATTGTTGTGAGGATGGCCTGAATTTCCAATCTACCACTTATCAAGAGTAAATGACATATGCATGCCCCAGTTGCCTAATTGGCAATGTTGGGATAATAACAGCACCCACTTCTAATATTGTTGTAAGAGTTAATTTGTCTACTATACTAAAAGTGCCTACCACACGGTAATCATGATGAAGTTCTCACTAATTATCTCTAGTCTCTATCCACTAACTCGAGTGGTGATATAACGAATAAATACATCTCTCTCTCATGAAAACTTCCATCAAATCTGGAGGCTGCCCTTCTTACCCCTTCAGTCTTTTCGTCTCCAGACATGATGTCCAGTGGTCTTCCAATGGATCTTAAAAGCACAGCCTAAGACCTGCAAATCTGTTACTCTTCCACTCACTCACTTCTAAGAGTTTTCTATGCTTTTTACACGGACTTTGAAGTACAGCTGATGTAGCATGAAAATTACAGTGCTGAATGAAATCATTAACTTCCGCCTTCATCTTAAAGATAATTGCAGAACTATATATTTCCTAAGGTGAATTAGAAATGGCCCTGGACAAGATTTATCTGAGGAAACGCAGAATAATGGAAAGGGCAGACAGCTCTGGGTCCAGACTCAGTCTCTGTATTCAGAGCTGACTTTTCTAGGTGTATGACCTTGAGCAATTTTCTCATGTATAAAATGATAGAATATCTATAGGACTGTTCCTTTGCAAATGTAAGCAGAGAAAATAGAATCTTCCCTTCACAATCAATGAGAAGCTTTACAGGAGTTTACTTATCTTTCTTGGAGTAAACTCTGCTTTCCCAAGCCACTTTTTTTTTTTTTTTGACAGGCAGAGTGGACAGTGAGAGAGAGAGACAGAGAGAAAGTCTTCCTTTTGCCGTTGGTTCACCCTCCAATGGCCGCTGCGGCCGGCGCACTGCACTGATCCGATGGCAGGAGCCAGGTACTTATCCTGGTCTCCCATGGGGTGCAGGGCCCAAGTACTTGGACCATCCTCCACTGCACTCCCTGGCCACAGCAGAGAGCTGGACTGGAAGAGGAGCAACCGGGAAAGAATCCGGCGCCCCGACCGGGACTAGAACCCGGTGTGCCGGCGCCACAAGGCGGAGGATTAGCCTAGTGAGCTGCGGCGCCGGCCCCCAAGCCACTCTTAATAACATTCACAACTCTATGGCTTTCTTTAACCCATTTATTTATCCCCCTTTAAATGATTATTCCTTTGTCCCATTGGAAACCAAGTCTCCTCAGAAGAACAAAGGTGCACTTATCTATGCCACCACTAAATTTCCAAGACTGGTACATAGTAGGTGTCCAACATATGCGCATTGATTGGAAGGGATGTTTGCTCATTGCAGTCATGCACAAATGGAAATTCTTCTTTGGTAATGAAAGCACAGAACGTGTATGTTTAAATGGTGCCTTGTAAAAAGTTAATAAAAAGTTTTACAGAAAAATTACGCAGATGTTGCAAGAATATATGATACACATTGCTTTAGTGATTGGAAGGCAAGGTTTGCAGAAGGTGACATAGAATGCTAATCACTCCACAACAGAGAGTGAATCCTGACTTAGAGCTCAACACACGACAATTCACCATGAGCCCGCTCTGATCCCTGTGCAGCTTATGTCACCACACAATGAATATTCGATCAACCCAGGTCTTTCTAGGCTGCCTGAGCGCAGGCCAGCAATGAGCCTGCCTGAGTCACATAATGAAAGGTGGGGAACAGAAAGGTGGAAAGAGCCAGCCTTCCCTGGTCCCAACAACCTCACGAAGCAGAACCACCACAGCAGCCTGAGAAACAACCATCTTTTGTCATCTTAAAAGTAACTGTTTCCAATCCCCATCCTATTCAGTCAAATTTCTGTCCTGAGTATAACTGCAGTCTATGAATGCTCTTAATAAATATCTTTGTCCATCTGCTTATAATTTAAGCCAGTAAAAACAAGCTTGGCCGATATATTTCTTGCCACTCTTACATAAGCAATTCTGCTTTCATTATACATATCTTGATTATATTCTGCTAAAATAGAGATGAGATATTTTTTCATAAGACTGAAGAAGTAGGTTGAATGTTTTACCCTCTTGTCCTCAATCCATGTTAACACAGAACATCAGAATATGATCCTATTTGATAACAGAGTGGGTTTTTGTAAAGATTTATTTATTTATTTGAAAGTCAGTGTTATACAGAGAGAGAAGGAGAGGCAGAGAGAAAATTCTTCCTTTCACTGGTTCACTCCCCAGATGGTTGCAAATGGCTGGGGCTGCACTGATCTGAAGACAGGCGCCAGGAGCTTCTTCTGGGTCTCCCACATGGGTACGGGGGCCCCAAGGACTTGGGACATCTCCTACTGCATTCCCAGGCCATAGCAGAGAGCTGGATCAGAAGTGAAGCAGCCAGGATTAAAACCGGCACCCCTATGGGATGCCAGCACTGCAGGCGGCAGTTTTACCCACTACACCACAGCACTGCCCTCCCCTTTAAAGATTTATTTATTTATTTATTTGTTTATTTGAAAGTTAGAGTCACACAGAGAGAAGGAGAGGCAGAGAGAGAGAGTGAGCTATTAACAAGTGTAATTAGTTAAGGATCTCAAGAAAAATCATCCACTATTCAGGATGCAATGCAATGCAAATGCAATGACTGATGTCTTTTTAAGTGAAAGGAATGTGAGATTTATACATGAACACATGGGATAGCCCAGCGAAGACGGGAGCAGAGGTTGGAGTGATGTGGCCACAGGCTATGGGAAACAAGAAGCCTCCCAAAGCTGGATAAGGCAAAGGAGGGTTCTCCACAAAGGCTACAGAGGAGGGCGGCCCGACTTCTACTGCACCATAATACTTCTCGTTTCCAGCACTATGAGAAGATAACTTTTGTTGTTTTAGTCCCTCCGCAGAGCACAGTTCTCCCTTGGAAGGAACTCTAGTCTAGGAATTAAAATGGTTAATAGAGCATTAACTAAATGCAGCTTACCTATTATGGCATCTCCTGGACACACAGCAATAGAGTCCTGCTTTCAGAAGTCTGCACCTGCTTCCAACAAGAGCTGAGGCAGCAGGTGAAATGCATAGACTGGCAGAGCTTAAGCAATGAAACCTGGGAAGGAGGGTGTGTCTGGGGAGAAATTTATGTGAACAAAAGCAGGAGGTTTGAAGACAGCACAAGCAGATGTTTGAAAGGCGTGGTTCTTGTCAAGGATGTAGCTATAGCGAAAAGGGTGTTTTGAAAGGGTGAAATAATAAAATAAAAATAAGTGAAAAATGAAATATGAAATGGAATATGTAAATTAGATGAAAGTCTAGTTAAAGATGTGACACTGCTCTGAAGGTCTTGGAGAGTGACCACACTACTTACATTTAGGCAGAATCTCTCTGTCAAGGATCTAACTGGTAAACTGAAATAGAATGACTGTAGAAAAGGAAAGAAATTAGGGGATTATTGACTAGCTCAGAAAGAGGGTATTACAGCATAACTTAAGGCAATAGGAGTGGGGAGGGAATAACGGTTTGTCCCAATGTACACAGTATGCCTAAATAGTCATTGAGCACATTTAACATCATCCAAGTTGGCTCCCGTGCGTCAGGAACCCATCCTCATACCTGAATCTGCAGCTTTGACATCCACCAAGAATTCTACATCTGAAGTCTCCGCTCCACTTACTGACCTCTCCCATGAATTATTAATCTTCAAAATCTCTTCTATTAAATCTTCTCATTGACCTCGTCCAGACCACCTACCCCTGCACACTTTGCTTCAACCCCTGTCCTGTGGCTCCTTGATTCTGCCTCCACTGGCTGGCAGGTGCAGCCGCTGTAGTACCCTGATCACACCACTGATGGAGGCCTCACTGGAATCCAGTGCACTCATTTGCCTTCCCACACCATCATACATACTTCTCCCTTGGTTTCCAAGCTGGCATTAAAAAAATTATTTCCTAATGATCTCTACCTCCACTTCACTGGATCCAAAAATTAGCTCAAAAGTTAACACCCTTCTACAGCATCTCTTTCAAGCATCTCAGAAGCCAAGAGCTCAGCTCAGCTCCTCCCCATCTCTCACCTCCTACCTTTGCTGGGTGACTGAGTCCCATTGAAAAGTGGAGATAAAATGAGTTTATGCCTTATTTGTATCTTTACTTTCTCTATGAAAGTCAGATTTTAAGATCAATTTCTAGCACTACAAGGGACACACATTAAGATAATTGGCCCATTTATTTAGATGTAAATGATCATTCATTGACCATAAACAATGGGGATGGAATTAAAATGATCTCTAAGATTTCCTTTAGCTTATTGATATAATAACTAATGATCCCTGAATGCAGCTATTTCAGAAATATGTGTTTCAAATGTGTTTTCTGAAAATATTACTTTTATTACTTATATAACCCCATAGATGTCTCATTATCAATATCTACCAACACTAAAAATTGAATGCCACTGCATGTCATGAAGAAATTACATTTTGATCAAGTTTTTTTGAGTTCATAAATATATGTAAAAATTTCTTGGAGATACAAGAAACATAAATCTAAACTAAGCTAAAATGGGAAAACAAAAAGCACTTACCAGTGAAGAAAATAAGTAAGACAAAATTAAACTGACTGAATTAAGACAAATGTATGGAAATGAGTGCATCTGTGTAAAATAAAATACAATAATGTAAAATATCACCAGTTATTTTTAACTTAAATTGAAGCACATACAATGTTGTACAGTGAGTTTTCTGTGGCTAAATTATACTTAGTTTTGTGACTCATATATAGAAGAGCTTTAAGATTAATCAAAAGAGTTGTTATATTCTATAGAATGATTTCTTGGAATTTAATTATTTACTCACTAAGTAACCTCCTTTTTCATCAATGCTATTTTAATTCACATCTCTCATATTTGATAGAGTTTGATTTTAGCTGTTTTCAAACACAGTAACACAATTGGCATTGCAAGTTAGATGTTCAAATATGTAATTAAAATGCACCTCAAGGATTTCAGGCTTTCCAACATGTTCTTATGTTCCATACTATTTATCACATATACTTATCCCAGTTTTCAGACTGGCTACAAAATATTAGAAACCAAGGGGCATGGCTCCTGACACATGGATTGCTTGTCTGTGAAACCGAGACACAGAGACTTAACTCACAAAACTATTTTGAAGACTAAGTAAGGTAGAGTGTGGAAAGTTCTCATAGTGGCCTGTCATTGTAAAACTAACCTGGCTGACTGTGGTTGTTGTCAGCTTCCTGATCATCAGCAACTGGCCAGGAAGCCAACGACAGGTTCAACAAAGGAGACTGAGAAGACTCAGGTATACACCTTTATTACAGCATCTAGAGGGAGAGACTGCTCAGCCAAACTCCTGTGGGCACAAGGCGCTATGGACCAGGAGAATCCCCGTGGGCACAAGGCACTACGGACTGGGGAGAGAGGCTGAGCAAACTCTGCTTTACAGCATCTGAGGGTCTACTTATATATAATTTTTAAAGGTCAATCCGGGCCCTGTGCCGCCCACCCAGGGTCTTGTAGTCATAGCAACGCTGCCCTCCTAAGCCCCGTAGTCCTAGTAGAAGGGTTACCTGGTTGTAACAACGGTCTGCGGTTAGGCCGTTTGCTCTTGCAGGGCAGCTTAGAGTGCAGCTTCTCCTTCATAATTCCCTGACAGTTGTGATGCTCACAGGGAGGAGATGGAGGTGATGGTGCCCTCAAGCCAGATGGTGACACCTGTGCCACCGGGAAGTAGATAAAGAGCGGGGGAGGGTGGGGAGGGGAGCTGGGCCCACCCCCTTGTCATCTAGCCAACGATGTTCCCTGGAGCTGGATTGTGGAAATAACCAAGTTTGTGAGTGAAGGGCAAAAATATTAGACATGGAAAGTCTTACCTGTCTATGAAAGAAAAAAAACCTTCAACAATTGAGATTTTCTTGAGAATAATCACCCAAACAATCTTTGAATCACAGAATAAAACATATACCAGGCTCTCTAAGTACTCATTCTCATTAAGACTCCTGGCTGGTAAAGGCAGAGATATAGTACTTGTGCCCTGTGTGGCTTTAAACAGCGGCAGCCTGAGCAAAGCCCTGGAATGACAGAAAGAAAATAGAGTTGCATTTTCACACCTTCTGATTAATGCCCAGTGCCTCCCAAGCATCTGTGGCTGGAAACTGAGAATACTATATTGAGCTAAATTATTTATTAATAAAAAATCTAATGGTTGTCAGAGGACACAATTCAAAAAATAAGCATAAAAAGGGTTTCTGAATTCCTCACTCAGCCTAATTCATACATTAAACAAAAGCTAGAAATCATCACTAGAAGGAATTTTTCATCAAAAAAAAAAAAGTCATTTACATGGCTAAGAATGGCTTCTTGCTCCAGTGCCTGTGTGTGTGTGTGTGTGTGCACATGAGCCCCTGGATGTGACCTCAGTGTCACAATGTTTATCATCATATTGTTTGTATCCAAACCCCATAATTTCTAAGCTGTGGGCCTGGAAGAACTCAGTCACTTGGAGCTCAGTTTGCCTTTATGTGAAATTGGGACAGCAGTAATACCTACCGCATGGATTTCTACTAATGTCTGACATAAACCCAGCACTCCATTGATGATAGCTTTCATCATTATCCACACATTTAGATTTTAATAGAGATACTTTTAGCTCTTATTAATTCTGTGTCACACATGTTCAGCTGAAATAGAAAAATATACAAGAAAGAGAATAAACAGCACAAGATACATGTTCTTAAAGTCAATGAGCACAAAATGAAGATAAGTAGAGACTTAATGAAAATGCCACATTGTTTCCCCCCAAAATGAAGTTTTGTCCAGTGAATAACTATCAAATAGATTTCCCTTTTTTATGACAAAGCATTATGAATCTAATTATTTTTAAAATGGTCAAATGCTTTAATCAGAAGGAAAATTTTGAAAGTTTTTTAAAAACGTCATGATCAAGTTCATCTAACAGAAACCAGATTGAGTTTCACTCCACTGGTCACATGAACCTGGCTGTTCATCACATAGGTTCTATCATATCCTCAGTCAGGAAGCTCCTGTCCAGCCTCATCCCCTACTGCCCCAATGATAATGACCATTAAGCTTTTATCACTAGTCCAATCCTACCACTTTTTGCTTAGCATTTATATATGCATCTACTTACTGAATGGTAGCATATCTTATGAGCATATTTATTCACTGTTTACTGACTTCATAGCCATTTATTTACTCATTGAAAAACGTCCCCTAAATGTCAACAAAGACAACTCTGAGAAAAACACAACCTGAAGTATGAAGAGGTCTGGGTGTGGGAGTGTTGGGAGGATGTTGGCAGAGAAAGGTGCTGGCAGACAGGTGAAATTTAGATATTCAGAATGAGAGAGAATGACACGTAGGTAAGGAGTGTCAGCAGGTTTAATGTGGTTGGGGAGTGGAATGCGTGGAGGAGTAGCAGAAATGAAATGACTTGTTCTCCACTCCACAGTCCTTGGTGCCTGGGAAGACTGCTAGGTTTACCAGGCCTCCTGCACATAGCCTTCTCCTGGTAGCAAGCTTTTCACAGGATGTGCAGTGAGTTTCAGTGAGGACTGTGTGGGAAGAGAGGCATGCAAAGTGCAAGTGTCCAGACCTGAGTCTTTCTGATGTTGTTTCTGAGGTTGCATCACGTCAAGTTGTGCCATTCTCCAGCAATGAATGCACTTACAACTCAGCCTGTGTTAAGGGGAGGAGACATACATCCCGCCTCTCCATGGAAGGAGTGTTAAAAACTTTGAATTACACTCTGTAACCTCTTCCTGCTAGAATTCATTCACTCCACCAATTTCAGCTGGCAGGTACTGGTGAAAATCCATCAGAAAATTGTTGACACATCCAAGGAAATATTGGAGAAAAATTTTAATGAAGGAATTATTACAAGGTGTGTATGGGATAGGGGATTCAACAATGGATGCCAAAGAACCCAAATAATTTAGCAGCAAGGAGTCAATCGCCCCACCCCAAGACCCAACAGGACAAAAGAAGGACCCTGCTAGAGATACCACCATGAGATAATGGCTCCCAGTAAGGATTTGTGGCCCTCCTTTGAGGAATGAATCCACTGTCAAAATAAAGGGAAGAAGATAAGGACATTGAATTCTCAACCTCCCTCTCATCCCACCCTCTGATCTGCCAGTGATCTCACCAGCTATGTTCAGCCAGATGTCAAAGGCAGGGGGCTTGGGAAATGTCTCTCTCAAAGCACAACAGAGGAACAGAAGAACAGGGGAGGCATCTAAAGGGGCATTTATATGATAACCAGTACAGCTTCCCACTTCTCAACCTCAGCATCCATTCTTGGTCTCCGTTGAATGGAAATAAATCTGACATCCACAGCATATGTGATACACAAATTCCTATCAGCCACCCCACCAGTGTGAGATGAGATCATTTCAGCTACCTGTAGAAGCTTACTTGAAATGTTAACCACCATCGTTGCTTCTCCTAGGAAGAAAAGAAACAGGAAGTAGGAAACAAATGATTACTATCAATCAGAACTGCTATGGTGATTGTTTGTCACAAGATCTCATTAATAAGCATTGATTCATTTTCTCCCAGTTCATTCTGTGTCCCCCTTCTTTCTGCCAACATCTTTGCTGGCTAAAATATTTCCTGGGAGTGGGAGTCAAAACTTCATTCCCATGAGATACAAATTCTTAAATTCTACTTTTTTTCCATCAGGTCAACAGAGTTTGTCTTTATTACTTGAAATAGGAATATCAGGAGATGCTTCAGTTAAACCCCAAGTTTCAGATATACTCTTGTTTCCTGTCTCACCTTAGTTTGTGTTGTAGCAACTCTTTCTTTTTCAAAATCAGGATCAACCATCCTCACAGGGGAATAGATCACTTTTCTCTGTTTCTTGGTTTAGCCTCAAAAATTCCATAAGAGGATTGTTTGATAGCTGATGCATAATTACAAGTCTTATGGAGCCGTGCTTTTTTTCTTTAGAAAAATATATTAGAGAGAAAAAAGCAGTGTTAGGTACCTGGATCCTCCACTGCATGCTGCATTCTATAGTAGCAAAAACAGAGTAATCAGAACTGGACTTTGGACTTTAGGGGAGGAATGCATGTAGTTCTAAATGTGTGTCTCTCTTGCTGAGATCAGGGACTGGAGACAAATGGCAATAAGTTTTAGTGGAACTGTACCTCCGGCTCTGTTTGTAAGCCAGATGGCAGCACCTAGAGGTGACGAAATTATAGCCTTCGGATTCTGAGCTACCTGCTCATCAGATATCTTAAGTCCATCTGTCCTTCCATAGCCAGTTTTGTACAGATCATTTTATTTAATTGAGAATGCTACTATTACATTGACAATTTTGATTTCATCAACAACAGTTTGATGGAGAGTCTAGTGGAATATACTCACTTGTAGTTCCACTGTTAGGTAGTCAAAATCTACCAGGGCTCAGTAGCGAAGCAAGTGACACTTTGGACGTGTGGAAGATTACCCACAGAAGAATGAAAGGCTTATCTTTTTTAATATTTATTTATTCATTTATTTGAAAGGCATAGTTACAGAGAGGCAGAGACATAGAGGGAGAGAGAGGTCTTCCATCCACTAGTTCAGTCCTAAAATGGCTTCAATGGCCAGAGCTGGGCCAATCCAAAGGCAGGAGCCAGGAGCTTCTTCCAGGTCTCCCATGTCAGCTGTACTTGAACCAGTACCCATATGGAATACCGTCACTGCAGGTGGTGAGTTTACCTGCTACACCACAGGACTGGCCCCAGAAAGGCTTACCTTAAAGCCTTGGGTGTGTGTTCTCTGATCCCTTTGGTGGGATAGTAAGAAAATCCAAAAGGAATCTATTTTTTTCTGCTCCCAGTATTTAAAATCCCAAATCATGGTTAAGTCCAGCTATTTTAATAAATATCTTAATCCAATCTCATATTTCATTATTCTCCGTCTACCACTGGTAAAATACATTTTATCAATTTTTCCCTGCAATCTTGAGGATAAAAACTGGCAAAACCCCAATGGTTTAAAAGCCAGTTCCTCCAGAAAATACCTTCCCTTTCTCTGTCTCAGTTCTGCAAGAATCTAACTCTCCTCGTGGATCAAGAGGAATGAGGACAGACGAGGATATCTCCTAAGAAGAACTAGCCTCTCCTAAGGAGGCAACTCTGGGTGAAGGTATTAAAATGTTTTATGCAAAAGAATGGGGGTTTATGCGTAGAAACAAGAAAGATTTGAGCAGTAAAGAACCAACATCCTCAGTCTCACGTCTTCATCTCAAAGTTTCTCATTTCGCATCTAAAATTCTTTCACTTTCCTGGAACTGAGCACCTATTTTGTCCTGCCAGCTCTGTGGCACCTAAAAACAGTCTTCAGATTCACTCCTCAGCTATGCTAGGAAATAGCACATTCTGCTTAAGGTTTCCTAAGAGTTGCCTGATTCCTCATCCATGCATTGAGAGAGGAGTTCAAAGTTCTGCATTTATCTATCTGTGTCCATTGTACATCAATCTGTGCATATGTGTGTTTTCAAGGTCAAGCAGAAACAGCCAGACATCCCTTCATCTTTGTGGTTACCATTTGAAAGAAGTCCATGAAGTCTTAGATATCCTATTTAAAAGGCAAGATACAGTTCAATCCCTCCCCAACTCCCCCTTGGTTGACTAAAATTAGCAACTTGGTTCTAATGAGCAGAATCAGGCAGATGGGACGGTTTGTATCATGCATACCACACATTTACACAGAAATACATGTGGCTTTCTACTTGTTCTCCATATTGGACATTTATTGAGGGATAATTGAGCTTGATGTCATCAGATACTCAGCCAGCTCCTATGAAGTAGTCTACATGGAGAGGAACTGAGCCTGCTTGCCAAGAACCAGTAAGAAATGGAGATCTCTCACCAAAAATAACTGTTGTGAGATATCTGTTAAATAGTTTCCTGAGCTCCAGTTAAGCCTACAGATGGCTGCAGCCCAATGGTTATCTCATATAGAGTCATTTATCCATAAATACCTGACCCACAGAGAATGTGAGATGATGCTTTAGATCACTAAGTTTTGTGATGGTTTGGTATGCAGTAATGGATAACTTGTACAACTCCATAGTAACCACTTATCTCCATCTATTGATCTCCATCCCATGTCACCACCCAGAGAAATTTGAGCAATCGTGATATTATTATATTAGCTCAGCAAATATGTGTGCAACACAATGCCAGAATCTCATTTTAAAAGTCAATTTCATATATCTACTCTGGGTAATAAATTCTGCATCATTCATGGACCAAGAAAGAACAATAGGGGTAAAATAGAAAGGCACTTAATTAAGCAAGAGACCACTTGCAGAATTTTGAAATGGGTTAAGGGAACCAAGGAGGAATTGTAGAGCATTCATGGACTAGCAAGAGTGGGGACCCACTACTTCTGCAGATTCCTGAGAAAATAATCTGTGAGAACCCCAGTGACCTGTGACCACTGGGAAGGAAGAAATGAGAGGGAATGAACTGATCTCTTTCTCCTCCACTTCCTCAAACGATTCTCCTTCCTGTCACTGGCTAAACTCAGCTGAGGGCCAGAAGGTAAGTGGGTATGGATGGTAGATGATAGAGCCATAGAACAAAAAGGAGGAGTGATTGCCTCAGCATGTCCAGCCTTTAGGAAAATACCATCAACTTGGTGGTTTACACATAACAAAGGATTATTTCTTACAGTTATGGAGGGTGGAAAGCCAGAGGCCAAAGTGCAGCAGGTTTGGAGTCTGGTGATCACCTGCTGCTCATAGATGTCCATTCTAGCTGTGCCCTCTCATGTCTGAGGGACAAGGCAGGACTCTGAGGCCTCTTTTGGAAGGGTAAGAATCCCAACAAGAGGGCTCCACCCTCATGACCCAATCTCCTCGCAAAGGCACAGCCTCTGAATGGTCTCATGTTGGAGACTGGGTTTCAACTTGTGTTTTGAAGGGCATGGAGAACTATGGACCTAGAGGAACAAGTGGACAACAGCAAGCATGCGGTTGAACATCTCACTAAATCCCTGCAGCCAGTAATTGTCTATTAACTGTGCTATCATAGAGAATGCTGGGTCCTCATTTAATTCAAGAGTCACTCAGTGTCCTCATTCCCAAGAACCGTTTGATCTCCCTTACTGAGATTCTGAGACACCAGCTATAGATCTGAACTTCAGACGGATTGGGCTCATTTCTCACTCAGTTAAGAGTACAATAGCAAGTTCAAAAGAAACCTAGTAAAGTAAAATTAGTGCCCAACATCCCTCAGAATTTTGCTTTTATGTATGAGTTCTTTGTAACACAATAACACAAGCCTCACCTAAGCCATTAAGATACGGAAGGTTGAAGCTCTCAGAGCTGATTGTTTCTCAACTTTAAATTTCAATTACTTTTCCCCTAAAATGCTATTATCCCCCTCTTTGGTGTCGTGAAGATTTGCAGCCCCCATAAGAAGCTGGGGAAGCTCCTAAATCTCACCACAAGTGTGTCCTGCACATGGGCAGCACCTCTTGCTCCCTGTGCCTCCCCCGAGCCCTACACCATTCATAAACCATTATGAAATTATCCCAAGAGAAATGAGAGTCAGAAACATCAAAAGGCCCTTTTGATCTGGAGAACACTTTTGTAGCATGACACACACCATATTTAATTGCCTAGAGGAATGAAAGGGAAGCAAAGAATAAGCAGAATGATTTTAAATGTTCATAGTCTAGTTAGGAGAATGTTAAATTGCAATTTCTTATTTCACTATGATAGAACCAGATGGCAAGTTGGAGTCTTCAAACTATCTAAAATCTACAGATGTCCAAAGAGTGGTCATAAAATTTTTGGCTGATAATGGGAGGGCTGGCCCCAGACAAAAGCAAGATGGCCAATCATCGTTCTGAGTCCCATGATGTTTTTGGAACCCAGTGATATCCAGCTCAGACCACTGAAAGTGCATGCTGTTCCCTGCTTATCCCAATATCCCAGTAACTTTGCAGCCTTTATATATAATATATATATAATATATAATATTGCTAACCTTCCTCTCACTCAAAATATATGAGCACGACATTCATGTGAGGTACTGTGATTGTTGCAGACCGCAAAGACAGACACAGTGAAAATGCAATGTGATAAGAAAGATGAGAAGTACCTTCACAGAGCAGTTAAGCATTCAGAACAGGAAGGAGTAGGAAACGCTTACAAGATAGGAGATATACGAAAAATGTCTTGAAAAATAAATGATACTCATAAGCTTCAGCTTTATTGTGTGTGTAGCTTGACACTACAGAACACATTGTGTGGTTCATGGAGAGATGGATTCCAGCGAGAAATGTTGCCACATATATAGACCACCAATAGAGCTACATTGCTGGGTGTCATGGGTTGAATTGTTTCCCTTCAAAGAGGTATGTTGAGGGTGGGCATTCAGTGCAGCAACTTAAGTGACTGCTTGACTGCTCTGCTTCCTACCCAGCTTCCCACTGATGCAATTGTGGGAGGCGGCAGGTGGCTGCTCAAGTACTTGGGTTCCTGCCACCCATGTGGGAAATCTGAGTGCAGTTCCAGGCTCCCAGCTTCAGCATAGTCCAACCATGGCTGTTGTGGGCTTTCGGGGAGTAAACCAGTGGATGGAAGATCTCTCTTGTCTGATTGCTCTTTCTCTCTCTCTTTCAAATAAAAAATGAAAATAAACATTTCGAAAAGCTTTGTCGACATTCTAACCCTCAGCATTTCAAATAATTTTACTTCATTTAGAAGTTGGGTGGTTGTTGCAGATATATTTAGCTGCTAAGGTGATATGGGAGTAGGATGTCACATTGTAATAGGGTAACTGTTCCCTACTCAGGCTGACCCATGTCTTTGTAATAGGATGATCATAAGAATGCAGGGACACATAGGAACAATGCTGTGTCATGCTAGGAATACACGGAGAAAGTGCAATGTGACAATAGGGGCAGAGGTTGAAAGGAAGGATTTACAAACCAAGGAGTTTCAAGGATTAGGGAAGCCGCAGGAAGTTGTAGAGGCAGGGAAGCATTCTCCTCTTCAGACTTTGGAGACAGCTTGGCTCTGCCAACACCTTGATTTTGGACTTGGAACCTGGAGCTTGGAGACAATGCATTACTATTGTTTTAAGCAGCTCACTTTGTGATATTTTGTTAAACAGCTGTAGGAAACTAATGTATCTGGCAATAAACAAGAAAATACAAAAACAAAGTGACTTAGGGTCAGCTATTGGCCTTAGCTGCCTTTTTTTTTTTTTTTTTTTTTTTTTTACAGGCAGAGTGGACAGTGAGAGAGAGAGACAGAGAGAGAAAGGTCTTCCTTTTTGCCGTTGGTTCACCCTCCAATGGCCGCCGCTGCAGCCGGCGCACCGCGCTGATCCGATGGCAGGAGCCAGGATCCAGGTGCTTTTCCTGGTCTCCCATGGGGTGCAGGGCCCAAGCACCTGGGCCATCCTCCACTGCACTCCCTGGCCATAGCAGAGAGCTGGCCTGGAAGAGGGGCAACCGGGACAGAATCCGGCGCCCTGACCGGGACTAGAACCCGGTGTGCCGGCGCCGCAAGGTGGAGGATTAGCCTATTGAGCCACGGCGCCGGCCCCTTAGCTGCCTTAAATATTTGCTTTATAATAAAATTATATTGCACTAGTAAATTAATTATATTAATTATTTTATAATAATAAAATTGCCACTGCTACCCCTACCATGATATCCTGATCTAGTAAACTAATCACATCTACAACAACTCTATTTCCAAGCCAAGTCCCATTATTTGAGGTCCTGAGGGGTAGAATGCCAGCCCACCCTTGTAGGGTGCACAGTTCAGCCCCCAACACCCAGCAGTACAGCTCTGTTGGAAGCCAAAAGGCAGCCTGGGATTGACAGGTGATGCTGCAGCAGTTCTGAGAATCCAGAACCATCCCGTGCCTCGTACAATGCCACTGTTCTAGTGGAAGGCAATACTTCCTTCCGATAGAGTTTAGAGATGGAATCTCAGGTGTTTAAAATGAAGCATTTGAAATGGCAAATGCTGTCATGCTTTTCTAATTCACTTACCTGCCTATACTTTTTCACTGATAGATATCATGTCATGTATTCTTTCACTTCCAAAATATACAGAATATGTCATAGTCTGGTGGGTTGGTCAGTATTCACTGGTTACTTAATAAGTATTTATTACTGGTAATAAATATCTTATAACATATATATAATTATAAATTAAAAAATAATAAAGTATGTATCGATAAGTGATTATTATTTATTATTATTTATAATAAGTATTTATTATTATATAAGGATAATAAGTGTTATTATATACAAGATTATTGGCTGACTAAATATTGTGAGCTATCATCATTGTCATCTTTCTTTAACTCCATGAGAAGAGGAAGAATTCTATTTTTACTTTCATAATTTTCTAGCTGAAAGTTATCTCTATGTGAAATCATAATTATTATAATTAAATTTGTTTAAAGTCCCAGCAAGATTATTATAAATAAATAGGTGTTAGTGGTTTGCAGACATTTTCTTCAGCCACTTGAAATAAGTTGTGCTTTTTATAGCAACTTGTAGTCTATGTTATTAAAATTTGTACTGTATGCCATATATGGTGAAATAATTTAAAAGCGCCCACTCTAAATATCTAAATAACCTTATAAAATATGTGGATTTCTACAACTGTCTTTTAAGCTTTTTATACCTGCATGTCAGTATGTGAGTTGGTATATTATTTCTAAAGAGAAATAGATCTACTTTGTTTTTCTTTTAAAGATATGGTCAGAATACAAACAAAGAGCAAACATGCTAAAAAAATAGTCTATGTTGTGCATAAAGTTTGGCTTTCAATTTGTTTATGAAGTACTGTTTCTCTTTATTCTGTAGCATTTGGCCAGATACAGTGTATAGTTCATATAGGTCATAAAATCATAATCTGTCAAGGGAAGAGAGAACAACAGTATTTTCATACTACCTATAGGATCTCCCTGCATAGTCAATCAAACATAAGAGTTTTATGGGATTAGCAGATAAAAATTTAACTTTTTTTCATCTAAGTGGCCAGTTTTATGTTTCAGGATTTTCACTAAAATTGACCCCCAAGAATCCAATAGAGGAACGAAGGTAAAGTTACAGCTCTGTATATGTATGTGTGTATGAGATGTTTTTCATATAATAAAACTAACACATTTTTGTAGCACTGAAAAAATAATAAAAGACTTGCTTAATTATAAAAATTAATACAATAATTCCCTGTGTGTGATTCAGTAACTTCTTTTTTTTTTAAAGATTCCTTTATTTATTTGAAAGTCAGAGTTACATAGAGAGAGGAGAGGCAGAGAGAGAGAGAGAGAGAGAGAGAGAGAGAGGTCTTCCATCCGATGGTTCACTTCCCAGTTGGCTGCAATGACCGGAGCTGCGCCAAACTGAAGCCAGGAGCCAGAAGCTTCTTCCGGGTCTCCACGCGGGTTCAGGGGCCCAAGGACTTGAGCCATCTTCCACTGCTTTCCCAGGCCATAGCAGAGAGCTGGCTCGGAAGTGGAGCAGCCAGGACTAGAACCGGCACCCATATGGGATGCCTGTGCTTCAGACCAGGGCGTTAACCCACTGCACCGCAGCGCAGTCCCTATTCAGTAACTTATTGAATTGAGCAATGCCAATGCACTATGCAAGTTAGACCACTGATTGTAATCGCTTTCCCCCACTCTGATGCCTGATGCTAATTAAAATAAGAAAACCTTAAAACAGACTTGAGAGTACATCTCTGTATTTAAAATGTCATGACCCTGATTGAAACTCTGAAACTAATACAATAAGTGTAATAAGGTAATCATTTTGCAAACACAAATAAAAGTCAACCACAGGGTCAACACTCTAAAGATGAAAAACAGGAAAATGTGAAGACCGTAGAAAGGTTTGAAAAGTTGCTGATAGAAGCGTTGTTATGATACAGTGACCCCAGTGAGTGAGGTACCTTCTTTGCTGATGGGAGCAGTTGCTTCATAATTTAATGGACACTGATGTGATTATTCAATGAGGTCAGCAACAGTTTAATAAAAATTACAAATTGACCAACTTGATTTTGAGTCAAGCATTTGTTCTCTATGTACTCACCTGCACATATCAAAACAACGTTGAAAGTCATCTTTTTCTATAAACATTTTTATAGAAGTTTTTTGGGTGAGTGAGAACCTAGTTAACTACCAGGCTAGGGACTTATGTATCTGCTACATAGATTTTTTTTTTTTTTTGGTCTGGATGTGATAAACTTACTTGTATCACATGATCACGGCCTTTCAAGTAGAAGTCTCATGTCTTTACTATATCTTTAGCAGCTCAATTTGAACAAATTTCCAACCTAAAAGCTGATCATTAACAAAATGTTACAATTTATGGAGGCTTACAGAAATTTTTGTGAGTTTTCTTCTTCATGATGTTAGCAGCATGAGCCAAGGGCACATCCTTCCTAGTCCCCAGGTTTCAGCCTGGTTTCCCTGCTTTCCTTCCCAGGAGCCGAGGCTGGTCTTCTCAATACCTAACTAAGGGTGAGGTTAGCACTGGCTCCTGACTGCTCCATCGAGAGCCTCCCTGGGGGACTTAAAATAAGGCCTGCAGAGTGTTTCCTAGCAGCAAGGAAAATTAAATAATGGGTAGAGTAACATCTTAAGACTGACACATTTTGTTCCATCAATACCTGCTAATATCACCAGCCAGAATGCGTTATTTCAGATGTCTCATGATGAATAAAGAAGCTGAAAAAAAGCCTGGCCTGGAGTCCTGTGGCTTTTTAATAAATGTTGGTTGACTGAAGCTGGTGGATGTAAGACCAATTAATGTATAAATCACAATGGTGCATGAAATAAATAACGGGCCAATGAGCCAATAAAGGGTTATTTGTGTGATCATAGTCAGAAGAAATTAAGGAACTACCCACCTACAAAGTAAAAGGAAAATCACTGTCCACTAGAAATTGGGGGTTAAAACCATCTCACTTAAAGTTCTTTGAAATGTTCTGATTTTGACAGAAATACAACTCTGGAAATATTGATCCGATTTGATAACTTTATACTCAGTTTTCTTTATTTTTTATTTTTTAAAAAGATTTATTTTATTTATTTGAAAGACAGAGTTAGAGAGAGAGGTAGAGACAGAGAGAGAGGTCTTCCAACTGCTGGATCACTCCCCAGATGGCTGCAACAGCCTGAGTTGTGCTGATCCAAAGCCAGGAGCTAGGAGCTTCTTCCAGGTCTCCCATGTGGGTGCAGGGGCCCAAGGAACTGGGCCATCTTCCACTGCTTTCCCAGGCCATAATAGAGAGCTGAATTGGAAGAGGAGCAGCTGGGACTAGAACTGGCACCCATATGGGATAACGGCACTGCAGGCCAGGGCTTTAACCTGCTGCGCCACAGTGCCAGCCCCAGTTTTCTATATTCAGTTTTTTCAGGTAATGTTAATATTGCTTTATTGACAACAATTATAACATGTAATTATTTGTGGAGCAACCAGGATGCAAATCTTTGGAATGGGATTTATCAAGAAGTAGAAATAACAAGGGAATTCTCATGTCTTTGAGGAAAAATCGCAATTTTTCCGTTGACTGCCTCCCATGTTTCCATGCTCCTGTGAGTGTCCACTGCTAAGTGGGCCTGCAAGTCAGGGGCTACTCTGCTCCTAACACTAGAGCCAACACTCATCAGGCTTGCATGCAAACTGATGGAGAGACAGAGACAGGAAGACAGAAAAGGACAGGTAGAGGCAGAAGCAGAAGCAGAGAAAAGAGCAAAAATTAACTATTATTCAAAATACGTTCATATAAGGGCGGGTTCTGTGGTGCAGCGAGTTAAAGCCCTGGCCTGAAGTGCCAGCATCCTATATGGGCACTGGTTCGAGTCCCGGCTGCTCCTCTTCTGATCCAGCTCTCCACTATGGCCTGGGATAGCAGTAGGAGATGGCCCAAGTCCTTGGGCCCCTGCACTCACGTGGGAGACCTGGAAGAAGCTCCTGGCTCTTGGCTTCAGATCGGTGCAGCTCAGGCTGTTGCGGACATCTGGGGAGTGAACCAGCAGATCGAAGACCTCTCTCTCTGTCTCTACCTCTCTCTGTAACTCTGTCTTTCAAATAAATAAAATAAATCTTAAAAAAAAAAAAAATAGGGGGCTGGCGCTGTGGCGCAGTAGGTTAAAGCCCTGGCCTGAAGGACTGGCATCCCATGTAGGCTCTGGTTCTAGTCCCGATTGCTCCTCTTCTGCTCTGATCCACCTCTCTGCTATGGCCTGGGATAGCAGTAGAAGATGACCCAAGTCCTTGGGACCCTGCACCCACGTAGAAAACTTGGAAAAAGTTCCTGGCTCCTGGTTTCAGATCAGCGCAGCTCCGCCACTGCTGCCATCTGGGGAGTGAACCAGCAGATGGAAAACCTCTCTCTCTTTCTCTACCTCTCTCTGTAACTCTTTCAAATAAGTAAAATAAATCTTTAAAAAAAAAAAAAAAAAACCAGCCAGCACCGCGGCTCACTAGGCTAATCCTCCGCCTTGCGGCGCCGGCACACCAGGTTCTAGTCCCGGTTGGGGCGCTGGATTCTGTCCCAGTTGCCCCTCTTCCAGGCCAGCTCTCTGCTGTGGCCAGGGAGTGCAGTGGAGGATGGCCCAAGTCCTTGGGCCCTGCACCCCATGGGAGACCAGGATAAGTACCTGGCTCCTGCCATCAGATCAGCGCGGTGCGCCGGCCGCGGCGCGCCGGCCGCGGCGGCCATTGGAGGGTGAACCAACGGCAAAGGAAGACCTTTCTCTCTGTCTCTCTCTCTCACTGTCCACTCTGCCTGTCAAAAAAATAAAAATAAAAAACAAAATACATTCATATAAAGATGTACAGATGACAAAAAAGAAAATCCAATCCAACAGTGAAAGTTTCAACCCTCTTCTTTCTGGGTTATCAATCAACGAACACACCAACACCACTGCTTCTGAATTCTGAAGCAAATCCTCCAGCGTTGCTCTCAGAGAAGGTATGGAGAAGGTGAAGAGATAGCAAAAAGAGAGAAAACCTTGGGATTTCCTTTGAGGTTAGAATCTCAGGGCTGAGGGCAAGGATACTCTTAGCATTAGAGCACTCAAGGCCAATTGCAACTCTAAGTCTCAGCCCTGTGGGCCAAAATACGTACTTGTTCCACACAGGCACATACGTTCTTCAGACGTAAGACCACACTAACCTATCACCATTCACAGACACAAAAGCACACAGTGTTTCAGTGGAAAAGCAGTGAGGGAGAGGGCATGGGGAAGACACGTAAGAATGATGAAAATGGGCCGGTGTATCACTGGTGTTTTATTGTACTTACCATCTTTTCATTAGAAAAGTATAAATATTTTGACAAAGTCAGTTAGCTTACAAACAAAACAGTTAAGTCCCCTCACTTCCTGACACTCCAGTTCCACTCCTGGGAGTAAATACTCTTATGAACCATTTAATAGACATCCTTTCTGGTGCTTATCTGTGTATTAGTAAAACATGGGATAATTTAACTTCCGAGTGTCAGCACAGCAGGCAGAGAACGCGGCAGTGAAGCAGAGGAATACGCATGCCCAGTCCTGGGTCAGGTGCACCACACTCATGGTGCGTGCCATGTGGTCAAGGCCCTCATTTGTCTCGCTCTGATAGGCTTCAGACTTTGTGACAACGTCCAGGAATGACTGCAGACAAGAAAAAATGGGAAAAGAAAGCAATGAAGGCAGACAGGGGGAGAGAGAGAGGTATTCCATTTGCAGTTTCACTCCCCAAATACCCCCACTGGGCCAGGGCTAGGCCAGGCTAAAGCAACACCCTTAAATGTCCATGTCCCCATTGTAGGTGGCAGGATCCAAGTACTTGAGCCATTATCTGCTACCTCCCAGGGTGAGCATTAGCAGGAAGTTGGAATTGGAAGTGCATCCAGGACCCCAAGTCAGGCACTCTGATGTGAGATGTGGGGGCCTCACTGCTGAGCCAAATTGCACCCCAGAGAGAAAATCTTAAATATTACATTCTCACATCTCTGCTGAAGAGTTTCACGATGCTCATTTTGCACATAAAGAAAAGGCTTGGAGAAGTATTTAGCCCAGAAGTCCATGTCATTTCTTTTAAACCAGGATGCTCATTAGGCACAAAATGCTACCCAAAGAGGACCAGTCCGGTTGAGCTGTCCAGGTGAATTGCCACAAGGAAGAGCTATGAGGCGATTCCTCCAGGAAGAAAGTCAAGGTCAGGTCCACAGGCAGAGAGGGGTCTGTTCCACAGCGTCACGCATCACAGAGCTGCATCCATTCCCTGGAATGTGACCTGGAAGCCACAACACATTTGTCTTCCTCGTAGGAATCTGTATTAATTGCTCAGGCTTCCCATAAAAGAATTACATTCCGGGGAAGGCATCATGCCCCAAAGCAAAGAGATTTATATTCAAAAGGAAAACAAATTAGAAGCTAATACGCTTAGTACCATATTGTTGCATCCAATATGTCATTATGCTAAATCTCCAAAACCACTATGAAATTTCTACCTAACTCATATATTTTTATTTTACAGTAAAATAATGGGTGTAACACAGTTCTACCAAGATGACATCAATTTATTCAGCTTATCTCAGAAATTTATTCAGTTAAATTCCGTAAGAATGCAAGACTCACTAGCGAAGGCATGTAACTAGGTTAATTTGGAAGAAACTATGTCTTGATCATTCTGAATTTATAGTGAGTTTTAAAATTGGGTGGTAAAGTCCTACAATTTTTTTTTTTGCTTGAAAAATTCTCTTTTATTGTTCCTTCACATTTCTCTATGAAATTCAGGGTCATCTTGTCATTTGCTAGAAAAGAAATGCTGATAGAATTTTGTAATAATGCAATCAATCTATGGATCAATTTGACATTTCACAAATATTAAGTCTTTCCCTATATATACATGGTATATTTCTCTATTTCTTGAATCACTCTCGGAAGAGTTTTATAATTTTCAGTGTAATATGTTACACTTCCTTCATTCCATTTATTTTTTTAGAAATTTGTTCTTTCATACTATTGTGAGTAGAACTGTTTTCTTAATTTTCAGGCTGGTTTTGGTAGTATAAATAAATGAATTTTTAAATATTAATCTTGTATCTTAAGAACTAGCCAAACTATTCCTTTGAGAGTATCATATAATCATTTCTTGGAAATGCCTACATTGAAGACCATGTCATCTGCAAATAAAGACACTTCTACAGCTTTCTTTCCAATTTCTCTTCTTTTCCACATCTGGAAACTCAGTACGATTTCTCAGCACAATTTCTGGTAAGTGTGGACACACTTTCTCTGCTCCCGATCTCAGCAGAAACCAGCCCTTTACCATCAGGAATAACACTAGCTGTAACTTTTTGGCAGATCTTTTTATAAGTTGAGGAAGCCCACCCCCTTCCCTTGCTACTATCTTGGCTGAGAATTTTCAAACTGTCAAATGCTTTTGCTGAACTTTGGCTGTTGCATTACGAGACCACATTTCACCCTTTTTTGATGCGATTTCGATCTGGCCCCTGTTACTTTCACTACATACCTGAGGTAGAGTGCTTTATAAAGAAAGTAACTTTAGTTAATTCATCATTCTGGGGATCCAAGGGCATGGTGCCAGCATCCACTTGGCTCTGGTGAAGGGTCTCCTGGTATTTAACCTCATGGTGGGAAAGCTTACAACAGGAAGACATCACTTGGTGAGACCACAAGTAAGAGCAGCTGGGACCCCAGGAGAACCATACCAATCATTCCTGAGGACAGCTTGCAATCAAGTTTCCAGCACATGAACTGTAGGGACACATTACATTAACACCCTATCCACTGACTTCCCCTGAGATCACCACAGCCGGGGAAGAACAGACAACAGCATATTAGTAATGGGTGTTATAAAATCCCAGTTTCCCCCAAGTCTCTGCCGACAGCATCCTATGCTGCTCCTAGAGGAGGATGGGTCCAGGTAGTCCTTGCCTGATGCTCCCATGGCCAGCAGTGGTCAGAGTCACTGTTGATGCTCCTCTATAGCCTCCATTGACACCAGACTGGAAGGGAGTGGACCAGGTAGTCTTTTACTGCCCAGTGTGGGAAAATCCTGGCCCTCCACATGGACTACAACAACCACATAGGATAAGGGCCCCGGCTCCCACTCAGACTTCCTGTCACTGCCTTGGTTTGGCAAGTGCCTCAGAGTGTCTACCTGGCCACTCAGCATTTGCTGGTGTGGGTCAGATGGGGCCAGTGTCTGTAGGTGATGCTTGAATTACACAAAACTTTCTTTTCTCATCCTTTTACTTTAGAAAGCTGGATGCTGAAGGTTTTTCTCTTTTACTTTATTTATTTAGATGGCATTGACATCTAACGGTTTCCAGCTTCTTCAACCTCAGATTTCTTATGTAAAGGCAAAAGGAAGAGCCAAGGAACTCACAAGCCTACCATTGCTTGAAACCTGATATCCACAGTAGGATTGTCCTCCATAATTTTCTTATTTTTCATATATCGTGTCCAGAGATTTTAGCTTTACTTAGTGGGAGGAGTAAGGAAAAGCAAAAATGAAGGTACATCTACTTCTTGATTAGCCTCAAAATAATGATTTTGTTCCAGGAATATTTCTCATCTTAAATGTGTATATTTTGATATTAATTTAGTTCTTCCAATTCTCACATTTACTATTTGCATTGTGTATTTGCTGGCACTCTTTTATGTTCAATTTTTTTTTTTTTTTTTAGACAGGCAGAGTGGACAGTGAGAGAGAGAGACAGAAAGGTCTTCCTTTTGCCGTTGGTTCACCCTCCAATGGCCGCCACGGCCGGCGCGCTACGGCCGGCGCACCGCGCTGATCCGATGGCAGGAGCCAGGAGCCAGGTGCTTTTCCTGGTCTCCCATGGGGTACAGGGCCCAAGCACCTGGGCCATCCTCCACTGCACTCCCTGGCCACAGCAGAGGGCTGGCCTGGAAGAGGGACAACCGGGACAGAATCCGGCGCCCCAACCGGGACTAGAACCCGGTGTGCCGGCGCCGCTAGGCGGAGGATTAGCCTAGTGAGCCGCGGCGCCGGCTTTATGTTCAACTTTTAACCTTTGAATTTGAGAGTCGCTTATCAATATAATTAGCATGGAGTTGATTCTCATTTAAAAGATTTAATTTATTTACATTGACTGTAATTACCAATAGTATTGGATTTATGTCTGTAACTTTGTTATTTGCTTTCCACATGTCTTGTGTCTTTGTTCATTTGTTTGTTTTCTGTTCTATCAGCACTGGTTTCATGAATATTGACCACTGCTACCAAGAAAAACAGAGTTATGCTCCTGGGAATCTCTAGTCCCAACATTTTCATCAGTCAGTAGATAGCATTGTTTCATCTGTGTTTCTGTTTAAAGGTTCCTTACTTAGTATTCATGGTTGATTCATTAACAGAGAGATCACAGCCATAACATCATAATTCATGAATAAATGAATATGTTTAACACGTATATTTTCTTTGTAAGCCATAGCACAGCCTTTGTGTACTTAAAAACATTAGATACTATTTCATCATTATTATTTGGGGCCATTTTAAGCAACAAAATCAGCAACAAAAACCACAAAATATGCCATTATGTGGCACTACATTGACCATAAAATGACATCCATGTACATATGTGAATTGATACAAGTCAGATTATTGCTTTGGCCTTGTTTGGCCCCAGATAACCATCAGTGCATCAGGGGACTTAAGTATTTCACTGATCTGTATATGTCCATGAGTGGCTGCAAAAGCTTCATGAGTATTGATTGTGGGACTGTAAATAAATTTTAGTGAGTAGGTGAATTTGCAAATGCAGAATCATGAAAAATGAGGATTGACACAACAATATTATATATTTACACACATGCTTATTATTTATGGTGTTTTCATTACTTTCTAAAGATTGGAATTACTATTTATTGTCATGGTTCTTCATCATGAAGCTTTTTTTTAAATATTTCTCAAGGTTTGTCTTGTGGCAACAAAGCAGCTCAATTTTTTGTTATCTATCTTCATGTTTTCTTCATATGAAGAGTTTTACTGGATATAGATTTCTTACTTGACAGCTCTGTTTTATCCTTGCAACATTTTATATATGCCATTCCACGACGTCTTTTTTTCATTGTTTCTTACAAGTAGTAAAATTTTAAATGTGTTTTTTTTTTCAAGAGAGGGAAAGAGGGAAGGACAGGAGAGAGAGAGAGGGAGAGAGAGAAACAAGCTCCCTAACCACTTGTCCACTCCCTAGGTACCCACAACAGACAGGGCTGTGTAGTGCCCAAGCAGGAGAGCCAAGCTGGGCTGAGGGTGGAAGAAGAAAATTCAATCCAATTGTCCCACATGGGTAGCCAAAACAACAACTTGAGCCATCACCTACTGCCTCCCGGGAAGCTGGAGTCAGGAGATGGAGCCAGACATCAAACCGGGCACTCTGATAAGGGATGGGATTTCCCAAGCATCATCTTAGCTGCTGGGCCAAATGCCTGCCAGCGCTGACTGTGCTGTTTGCTCCCTGTATGAATAGTTATCTTTCTCTTGCTATTTCAATACTTTCTCTTTTGCTTTCAAAAGTTTGGGTATGATATGCCAAAGTATGTATATCTTTACTTTTTATCTTACTTGGGATTTGTAGAGTTTCTTAGATGTGAGTTTCTTAACTCAAATTGGGAAGTTTTCAGACATTTTTCCTTCAAATATTTTCCTGCTCATTTTCTCCATCATCTCTTTCTGAAGCTCCTACTACAATGCATGTTGGGTATGAAATGGTACCATGATAGTCTCTGACTTTCTGGTCACTTGTGTTTAGTCTTTTTTCTCTGTTCTTCAGATTGGACTGTTGCCATTGTCCTATCTTCCACTGAAATTACTATTTTTGTTTCCCACCTCAAGTTTGCTGTTGGGTTCATCTTGTAATTAAAAAAAAATAATTGTAGTATTTTTTGGCTATAGATTTTAATATACTTCTTTCTCTCTCTTTTCCTATAATAGTTATTTATTTAATTTGAAACTCAGAGTTACAGTGAGATAGAGAGACAGAGGGAGAGAAAGAGAAATACCTTCTATCTGCTGATTCAATCCCTAAATGGCCACAAGTGCCAGGTCTGGGCCAAACCAAAGCCAGGAATCAGGAACTTCATCCAGGGATCCCACATGGATGCAGAGGCCCAAGCATTTGGGCCATTCTCCACTTCTGTCCCAGGCCATAATGGAGCTGTATTGAAAGTGGAGCAGCCAGGATTAAAAGGAATGATGTCAGCATTGCAGGCAGCAGCTTAACTCATTGAGCCATAATGCTGGGCCGATTTATTTCTTTCTTATAGTTTTTCTATCAGATTGACCTTCATTGATTATCATATTTCAATTCATTTATCATAGCTTCTTTTTTAAAAATGACCATATCTCAGCTAGTGAACACATCCTAGATTTTCAGTAAGTCTCAAGGTTTTTGGCTAACAGCTGGACATTGTACTTGATAAACTCTCATAACCTAATATTCAGCTCTATTTTTCTGTGGCTTGCTTTCTTTCCTTTTCTCTGTTAGTCATGTGCCTTGACTTAAGCTATGGTATCTATCTCCCTTGAGTATATGGTTACCAAAAATCTCTGTCCTTAATGTGCTGTACATTGAGATTTAATGCTATAACTAGTACTCAAACAGTATTGTTCACTTTGTGTTTCTATGTGGGTGCAAACTGTTGAAATCTTTACTTAATATATGCTAAACTGATCTTCTGTATATAAAGAGAATTGAAAATGAATCTTGATGTGAATGGGAGGGGGGAGGAAGAGGGAAAGGGGAGGGTTGCGGGTGGGAGGGAAGTTATGGGGGGGGAGCCATTGTAATCCATAAGCTGTACTTTGGAAATTTATATTCATTAAATAAAAGTTAAAAAAAATTCTGCTCATGTTTTTCAAATCTTATGTTATATTTAGCTTAAATGCTTAATGATTGCTTCTATTTATCATAACTCACAGCTCAAACACCTCACACTATAAGACTTTCACCCTGTGCTTCTGGATTTGTGTGGGGATAGTGGAGTATACTCATCAGTTCTCAAGTCTGCAGTGGCTTGACCTTCTGTTTGGTTCTCTCAAGTCTCGCCACTGCGAGCACATCAGTGTGAGTTGTAGGAAGAGCCAGCTAGCCCTTTGTATGTCTCTCATTCCCAGAGTCTCCTCCATTATATGTCTGACAAGGATACCAATTGGTCCGATGATGATCATAACGTGAAGCAAGCAAAGCTAAGGGTCTTCCCTGCTTTTGTGTTTCCCATTTGAGTTGACAATGCCACAGAGTTTGCTTCTGCTCCAAGCTGAGACAGCTCTCTTTGGCAGTAAAACCTATGCTAGTAAAACTACTGTTCTTAACTGACAAGGACTTGGGGGAAGAAAAGAACAAACTCTGGAAGAAGACCATTAACTCTTGCTACTCTTACTCAAAACTCTAGATTTTTTTTCTCAAGAATAAATGATTACCAATTTGTTGTGTGACTTAAATCATTCATGGAGCCCTAAAATTATTCTGTTTGCCAACTTTATATAGTTTTACTGTTATTTCGCGGAGAGAATTAACTTTCCTGATGCCTTGATAATCAGAAGCCCCTTTCTCCATTATTATATTTTATAGCATGAGGTTTATAAACACAGAAATCTCAGAGAATTTAGTATTATAGTTGGCATTGATCAGAAATTCATGTCTTCCTTTTCCCTTTGCTGCATTCTTTCCACCAAAGCATTCTATCATCCCCATCCCAACACATATATTATCTTGCTTTTCCTCCTAACATATTGAAAAGGATGATTTATTCTGTATTCTCCATTAACAACAAATTTATTTTGTAAGAAATATGCCATAATACATCATACCAGAGTCTTAAAAGCAGAATTAAATACTTTAGAGTAAGTGGGTGATTAAAAGAAAATATATAGAAAAAATCCATAAAACACTGGATAGCCTAATACAATATCATGGTTTTGATTGGCTGTGTTGCAAAGGGAATATTCATTTTTCAATGTCATTTTTTCTAGTTCCTCAGCTGCAGACTTCAAATACTGCATTAGATGCTGACCATGTAGTAATAATCTGCTCGATAGCATCTGTGGTTCTTGCTGGCATTGTATTGTACCTGGAATAAGACATCATTCTTTTACCTGATTTAAGCAAAAATAAGCCTTGCTTGGATCCATGCATTGTGTATTCATATAAATAAATAATATCCCTTCTCCACAAACCCCTTCTTATTTATCAGGTGGTAAGCTAAATAGAAAAGATGTCATGACTCCTGCTGATACATCAATCATCTTATTTATACATGGAGAGGAAATAAGGCTTTCAACAGTCAATGTCAAAATTCCATCAGTTCTGCCTCCAGCTGAACACTTCGCATCAGGGAAGTCATCCAATTGAATGTTTGTATTAGAAGAGGAGAGTCCCTGGACAAATAAATAAGTGCTAGAACTGGCAAAAATGTGTTTATATTGCATCTGGAGGGGAGAAATACAGGGCTCATTTTTATTTCAAAGAAATTTTATCTTTTGGATTATTTTGAGATTAAAACCTTCATTATGACATTGTTTTCCATATTCATGGCAGATGAAAAATGCCAACAAACTCTTTGCATTGCCTCCTTGGAAAAGTGTCACCTTTCCCCCATCCCAGACTAACTCGGTGACAATCAAAATGTGGCGGAAATGAGGTTGTTTGTCTTTTAAGCCTTGGTCACGAAAGAGCTGCCAGTTTGTGTCCTCATCCCCTTTCAAGGCTGCCATTCATTTGTGAACAGGTCCAGGCTATTGCCCAGGAGGATGACACACCACAAGGAGTTAACAGGCTCTTGAGGAAGTTGTCTATCCAGTCCAACCATTCTAGACACCAGCATAGGCCCCAGGTAGCAGTGAGACCCTCCCAGGTCAGCTACTCCTCATCCCCACCCTCACTGACTGCAGGTCCTGGAAGTCTGCTCAGAGCCACATCAAATAAACTCAGAATCATGGGAAACCTGAGGGTGGTCGTAAGTGAGGCTTTGGAGTGGTCTGACTGTCGGAAACAGAACCCTGATATGGTACTTGTCACATGTCATTGCAAGCATGCTTGTCAAAATGCTTCCAGCATCCAGATACCTACAGATAAGCAGACACAAAAGCCCAGCTGCTCTTAACTCCACAAATAAAAACAAAGCAACTCAGATTTTAACAATGATTCATGTTTATGATGGACAGTCAATGATCCTTATTCCAGATTCAAAAGTAGGAACTCAAATTTCAGAAATCAACAGCAACAACTAACAAGCTTATAAAAATGACTGGGAAGTATGACAATTATCTTTAAAGTAAATGAAATACTTCCCAAGTAGGTCTATAAAAGGGATAAATTTATATACTAAAAGGATCTCAGGCACTGAAATAAAATAAACTAATAAACTTATTTAAATTCTAGTAGTACCACAAACTGGTAAGGAGAGATTGCATCTACAGATTTGCTACTTAATATCTCTGTTCCTTCATTTGGAAAAATGAAGTGAATGGACCCACTTCAGAGAGTTAGTGTAAGAATAAATAGGCGATTTACAGAATGTGTATAACTCTGCGTAACACACTAAAAAGTATTAGCTTCTGACCCTGTCCCAGGCATTTAGTCTTAGAGCTGAGAAAACACTGGAAATGCTCTCTCCATAATACACTATAATTATACCACTCAAAGATCTAAGAAAAGGTGATTATATAGATGAAAATGAAAATTATATAGATTAAAAATGACACAAGAATGTGTGAATGATAAGCCACTAGCATACAAATACTTAAAATGCATGTAGATAAAAATCGAGTACACAATGATAAATCACTACTTTTAGAAATTCCTGGATTTTATGAGATGTTAGAAGACAGAGTGCTTACTGTGAACAACAGCTCAGGAGCAGAAACTGTGATTTGGATGCTAATCTCTGACAAGCACAGTAGGAATCAGGTGAGCTGATGAGGTTTCACAGACACAAAGGGAATGGGACAATAAGAGACTCTGACGATGCGTGGACAAGTTCGGTACCAGCTGCTGTGTCTATCCGTGCTTCTACTTTATGTCCTTTCCATTATCGTTTGCCAAATTTCAGATTTCCCTCAGGTATCAATTTAAGGAAAAACAGTAGCTCCTGTGATGGGAGTGAGCGCCTTAAGCGGTGAGACTGCTTTGAACCAGAAGCCCCCGGAAGCCCACACAGTATCATGTCTGAACAATACCATGCCTGCTGCACACCAGGCTCTGAGCCTGTGTCCACCAACAACTCTCAAACATTTCCCATAATTCTAAACTCTTGACATGTCTTATCTTGTTTATAGAAGGAAATCTAGACATGTCCTATCTTGTTTACAGAACTAAGGAAACAAGAAGGCCTAGGTGTTTTATATAATTTTAGACTTACATAAGGGGCCCAAATATAGAATAGTATTTAGTACATTATTTACAGAGGAATCAAAATTGTAGATTTTCCAACTGTATTTTATAATTAGTTCCTCAAGATTGTTGATGAACACCATTAGAAATATGTAAATAATTTCAGCCAATGGTTCATTGAAAAAACATTATTTAAATAATGAAATCTCATTACAAAAAATGGCATTTAAAATTATTTACTTATTAAAGAGCATTAGAGAGAGAAAGAGAGAGCATATCTCCCATCTGCTGGTTCACACCCCAAATGCCCACAACTGTTGCAACCAATGTTAGGAGCCAGCAGCACTAACCAGGTCCTCCATGTGGATGGAAGGAACCCAATTATTGGCTCTACCACTGCCTTCCAGGGTCCTCATTAGCAGGTAGCTGGAATCAGGAGCAGAGCCAGGTCTTGAACACGGGCACTCATGTGAGACACAGGCTGCTAGTCCTTACTTGAATATTGTTCATTGCAAATTATTTTTAGCTTTTAGAATATTTTCACATATAGCCCAGACATACAGCCAGATATTTATGTTAATTTATGCATATTGTGGAAATGAAAAATACTAATTAGCATGAAAATTGCCACAAATGGTGATGGGCATATATTTTATAGCAGGAATTTAGATGTACCACCAGGTGATAAATGTGTTGCCTATTTAAGCATCCAATCTGAGTATAGAAAGGCTTGCATATATATTACCTGATTTACATCATTAAAGCTTTTTTTTTTCAAAATATTGCTTTGTACTTCATAAATTATCATTTATAAAATAAGTATATTTTTCTCTTCTGTGTTATCATTATGGACACAGTAAATGCTTTATAAACAGTCAAATAGTCACTTTATTTCATCTGAACCATTGATAGTCTCTTTCAATACTTTTTACTGCCTTTGAAACTACAGATAAAATTAAGTACAACTTTCTGCATTACTCTTATGGGAATATTATATTTTAGCATCTGCTCAGTGGTTAGGAAACACATTCAAATCAACAGTTAAAAAGAGTTCATATATTTATGTAGGTCTAATAAAACATCTGCCTTGTTCTTTTAAAAATAATATTTTCCTCCCTAATATAAGGTTCCTACAATGTTAGAGACTCATTTAAATTAAAAAATAAATACCAATGCAGCATCACTGATTTAAGATCCCTGATAAGCATGTTTTAATTTAAATTAATTTCACTGCATGACAGTTCATGGCTCCCAGGTACCTAAAGCAATGATACTGAATTTCTAATGGTTGAAAAGTAGAAAGAAAACCTCTAGCTTTTATGTGCCTGACTTGGGTATGGTTTCAGTCACTGTCTCTTCAGCTGTCTTAGATATTACTATTAAACTCTAATTTTCTTTCTATGCCTCTGACATTTGCTTTCCTCTCTTCCAAAGTCAAAACTGGCATGATCCATCCAGTCCCCTTACATCCAAGGTGTGGTGGCATCCAGAGTGAGGAGCTTATTTATACGATGCAGAGAGCCCAAGGTGACCCAGTGATGCACAGGAAGGCACACGTCAGATTTCACTACTATGTGAAACAAGGCTGCCACTGGCACATCCACTGGTTCATGTACTAGTGGGACTCATGCCACTCACAGTGCTGAGAATCCCAGAGGAAGGATGGCAGTGTCAGTGTCAGAATCACCAATCATCTCAGTCGCCACATTAGACAGTCTTCTTATAGTTCAGCTGCGTGTGCTTAAGAGGGTGTAGGTGGTGTGACCCAACTTGATCCCTGCAAAACAAGTATTAGTTGTAGAAGACTCCTGAAAAGGAATCATGGGAGAGAGGACTGAAGTGTAACCCTGGGCAGGGCTGACAGTCCACCAGGCAGCAGAGGTGCAGCTGGCATGCCTAAATCTATTCTCACTAGTCAGGCATCCAGTGGAGATGTTACAACATAAGCTTGCTTAATCCACAGCATTTATCTTTTTCCCAGAAAATTTTATTTAAGGATTACAAACATTATGGTTTCAATAAATACAACTTTACGAATATAGTGATTCTTCCCACCATGTGCCCCTCCCATTCCTCTTCTTCCTCCCTCTCCTATTCTCATTCTTATTTTTTACTAAGATCTATTTTCAATTAACTTTATATACATACAATTAGCTCTATACTAAGTAAAGAAGTCAACAAGTTGTATGGGAAAAGAAACTGTTCTTCAACAGTTGACACAGGGCTATTCAAAATCATTTCATCTCAAAGTGTTAATTTCACTTCTACAGATTACCTTCTGGATGCTCTATTAGTAATCATAGATCAGGGAGAACATATGGTATTAGTCCTTTTGGGACATGCTTATTTCACTAACTGTGATGCTTTAAAGATCAATCTATTCTGTTGCAAATGACTGGATTTCATTTTTTTTTACCACTGTGCATTATTCCATGATGTACATATCCCACGTCTTTATTTAGTCTTCAGTTAACGGGTGTTTGGATTGATTCCATATTTTAGCTGTTGTGAATTGAAAGGCAATGAAAATGGGTGTACAGAAAATGCTTTCATATGCTGATTTCATTTCTTTTAGGTAAATTCCCAGGACTGAGATTACTGGGTCATATGGTAGGTCTGTATTCAGATTTCTGAGATATCTCCATACTGTCTTCCACAGTGGCTGTACCAGTTCACTTTCCTACAAACAGTGGATTAGGGTACCTTTTCCTTTACATGCACGCCAGCATTTTTTGTTTGTTGATTTCTGTATGAAAGCCATTCTAACAGGGGTAAGGTTAAACCTCATTTTAGTTTTGATTTGTGCTTTCCTGATAGCTAGAGATCCTGAGCATTTTTTTGTGTGTGTCTGTTGAATATATGAATTTCCTCTTTTGAAAAAGGTCTGTTAAAGTCCTTTGCCCATTTCTTAACTGGTTGTTTATTTTGCTGTTGTTGGGAATCTTGACCTCTTTCATATTCTGGCTACTAATCCTTTATCAGTTGCATAGTTTGCAAATAATTTCTCCCATTCTGTCAATTGCCTCTTCAATTTACTGAGTGTTTCTTTTGCAGTGCAGAAGCTTATCAATTTGATATAATTCCATTTGTCAATTTTGGCTTTGGCTGCCTGTGCCTCTGGGGATTGTTTCAAGAACTCTTTGCCTGTGACAATGTCTTGCAGGTTTTCCCAATGATCTCTAATAATTTGATGGTATCAGATTATAGATTTAGGTTTTTAATCCATTTTGAGTGGATTTTTGAGTAAGGTATAAGGTAGGGGTCTTGCTTCATACTTCTGCAACGGGAGATCCAGTTTTCCCAGCACTGTTTGTTGAAGAGACAGTCCTTGCTCCAGGGATTGATTTTAGCTCCTCTGTTAAAGATGAGTTGGTTGTAGATGAATCCATTGATTTCTGGATTTTCTATTCTGTTCCATTGATGCATCCATCTGTTATTGTACCACTCCCAGGTTGATTTGATTGTAACTGCCTTGTAGTATGTCTTGAAATCTAGTATTGTGATGCCTCCAGGTTTGTTTTTGTTGTATAAGATTGCTTTACCTATTCAGAATAACCTGTGTTTCCATATGAATTTCATCATTATTTTTTCTATATCTGAGAAGAATAGCCTTGGTGTTTTGAATGGCATCACATTGAATCTGTAAATTGCCTTTGGTATTATGGACATTTTGATGATATGGATTTTTCCACTCGATGAAAATGGAAGATATTTCCATTATTTTTTCTGTCTTCTTCTATTTCTTTCTTCAATGTTTTGTAATTCTCATAATAGAGATCTTTTACATCCTTGGTTAAATTTATTCCAAAGTATTTGATTTTTTTGTAGCTATCATGAATGCAATTTATCTTAGAACTCCTTTGTCTGCCGTGGCATTGTCTGTATATACAAAGGCTATTGATTTTTGTGTTGATTTTATATCCTGCCATTTTACCAAACTCTTCTATAAGTTATAACAGTTTCTTAGTGAAGTCTTTTGGATCCCCTGTATATAAAATCATGTCATCTGCAAATAGGGATAGTTTTATTTCTTCCTTTCTTATTTGTATCCCTTTGATTTCTTTTTCTTGCCTAAAGGCTCTGGCTAAAACTTCCAGGACTGTATTGAATAGCAATGGTGAGAGTGGACATCCTTGTCTGGTTCTGGATCTTAGGGGGAATGCATCAGCTTTTCTCCATTCAGTAGGATGCTTGCCATGGATTTGTCATATATGACCTTGATTGTGTTCAGGAATGTTTCTTCCATATGCAGTTTGCTTAAAGTTTTCATCATGAAAGGATGTTATATTTTATCAGATGCTTTCTCTGTGTCAATTGAGATAATTAAATAGTTTTTGTTCTTCAGTTTGTTGATGTGATATATCACATCAATGTGAATGTTGAACCGTCCCTGGATACCAGGGATAAATCAAACTTGCTCTGGGTGAATGATCTTTCTGATGTGTTGTTGGATTCAACTGGTTGGTATTTTGAGGATTTTTGTGTCTATGTTTATCAGGGAAATTGGTCTATAGTTCTCTTTCTCTATTATATCTTTGTCAGGTTTAGGAATTCAGGTGATGTTGTCTTTATAGAAGGAATTTGGTTTTGAATAGCTTGAGAAAAATTGGAGTTAGTTCTTTTAATGTCTGGTAGAATTCAGCAGTGAAGCCATCTGGTTGTGGGCTATTCTTTACTGGGAGAGTCTTTATTATTGATTCAATTTCCATCTGACTTATTGTTCTGTTTAGGTGTTCTATGTCTTCATGGCTTAATTTATGTAGGTTGTATGTGTCCAGGAATCTATCCATTTCTTCTAGTTTTCCCAATTTGTTGACCTACAGCTCTTTGTAGTAATTTCCAATGACTCTTTTTATTTCTATGGTACTGGTTGTTACATTGCCTTTTTCATCTCTAATTTTATTGATTTGGCTAGTGGCGCCAATGCTGTGTTAATTCTGTTTATTTTTTCAAAAAATAAGGTTTTCATTTTGCTAATATTTTGTATTACTTTTTTGCTTCAATTTTGTTTGTTTCTTTAATTTTAAAAATGTCTTCACTCCTATCAGTTTGGGTTTGGTTTGCTGGTTTTTTTAGGTACTTGAGATGCATTGATAGCTCATTTGTTTGGTGCCTTTCCAATTTCATGATATAGGCACCAATTGCTATAAGCTTTCCTCTTAACACTGCTTTTCCTCTTAACACTGTTTTCCCATAAGTTTTGATATGTTGTATTTTCATCTTTAGTAATTTCCAGAAATTTTAAATTTCTATTTTGATTTCTTCAATGACCTACTGTTCATTCAGAAGCATGTTGTTCAGTTTCCATGTGTTTGATTATGTTTCAGAGATTCTTGAGTTGTTGATGTCCAGCTTTATTCCATTGTGGTCACAGAATATGCATGGTATGATTTTGAATATTTGAATTTGCTGAGAGTTGCTTTATGGCCTACCATGTGGTCTATCCTAGAGAAAATTCTGTGCACTGATGAGAAGAGTATGTATTTTGCCACTGTGGAGTGAACAGGTTCTGTAGATACTAGTTAGGTCTATTTGGTTTATAGTGTCTGTTAACTCTGTTGTTTCCTTGCTGAGTTTCTGTCTGGTTGATCTGTCCATTGATAAAAGTGGGTACTGAAGCCCCTCCAATACTACCAATACTATTGTATTGGAATCTAAGTCTCACGTTACATCCATTAACATTTCTTTTAAATAGCCAGGTGCCCTTTAATTAGGTGCGTATACATTCATTTTAGTGACATCTTCCTGTTGAATTGATGTCTTAATCATTTCATAGTGCCTTTCTTTGTCTCTTTTAACAGTTTTTGTGTTAAAGCCTATTTTGTCTGATATTAAGATGGCTATACCAGTTCTTGTTTGATTTCTGTTAGCATGGAATATCTTTTTCTGTCCTTTCACTTTCAGTCTCCCTGTACGTTTGTTGGTGAGATGTATTTCTTGCAGGCAGCAAATAGGAGGTTTTGTTTTTTTAATCCATTCACCCATTCTGTATATTTTAACAGGAGCCATTTGCGTTAAAGGTGACTATTGATAAGTAACGACCTGGCCCTACCATTTTTCCATAAATATTCCTATTTTTTAATTTGGATTTCTTCTGTACTTTGACTGGGATATTTTCTACCTTCACCTTCTTTCATAGTGTTGACCATGTTTCTGTGTGTAGCACATCCTTAAGGATCTTTTGTAAGGCTGGACAGGTCTTTCAGTTTCTGTATGTTATTTGAGGTCTTTACTTCACCTTCATTAATAAATGAGAGCTTTGCAAGGTATTCTGGGTTGACAGTTTTTTCTCAAGACTTAGAATATATCTCACAATTCTCTTCTGGCCTGTAGAATTTCCAATGAGAAGTCAGCTATGACTCTAATTGGAGTTTCTCTGAAAGTAATCTGTTGTTTCTCTTGTACACATTTTAGAATCTTTTCTTTATGTTTTACTGTGGAGAGTTTGATTACAATGTGTTATGGTGAAGATCTTTTCTGGCCATGTCTATTAGGAGTTCTATGCACTTCATATACTTGGACAGCCCCTTCTTTCTCCAAATTACGGAGGTTTTCTGTAATTATTTCACTATGAAGCCCTCCTATTTCATTCTCTCTTCCCATGCCTTCTTGAACTCCCAAGACTTATACTTTGGGTCTTTTGATAATATCCCATTAATCTCAAATACTGGGTTTTTTGTAGTTTTCTTATTTCTTCTTCTTCTTCTTCTTCTTCTTCTTCTTCTTCTTCTTCTTCTTCTTCTTCTTCTTCCTTTTTGGCCTGACTGTAAAATTTACAGAGATTTGTCTTCTAATTTGGATATTCTTTCTTCTGCCTCATTGAATCTGTTCTTAAGGATTTCCACTGTATTTTTTTTATTTCTTCTGCTGAATTCTTCATTTCCAATATTTGTTTTGATTTCCCTTTAAAAAAATCTCAATTTTGTGGGGTAAGTTTCATGCATGTCATGTATGAATTTCTTTAGTTCATGATTTTGCTTCTGATTACTTCTAAGTAATTCTATGATCAAATATTTGAATTCCATTTCTGTCATTTTGTCGATCTCTTCATCTTCACATTCTAGTATTGAAGCGTTGTGTTTTTTAGGGGCATCATGTTGTATTTCTTATTCTTGTTTCTTGAATTTCTGTGTTTATACTTAGACATTTGTGATGATATTTGTTGGGTTTTTGTGGGTTTTTTTTTCCCCTGTGTGGGGAGCAACTGGGACTAGACTGTTACTCGAATTAAGACTCATTCTATGCATCTGCTCTCCCACAATATGGCGCTGGGAGAGGAGGAAACAGCTTCTACACAGCTGCCTCCAGTTCAACCGATAAACAGCAGGACCTGCTCCTGATTGGAGGAGAGCAGCGTACTTGGCATGTGGGTAGCAGAGTTGAGATTGGTGGAAGAGGACTATAAAGGAGGAGAGAGACAACATGCACCAGGAACATCTAAGAGGAACACCTGAGGAACATCTGAGCAGCCCCCGAGAGAGCCGGCCGGTGGTGTGCCGCTCCCCTGCGGAAGCAGGGAAAGTGGCAGGGGGAACCGCCCTTCCACGGAGGTGGAAGGGACAGTAGCCAATGCGGGAAGAACCAGCAGCAAACCCTTGGAGGGCCGAGCAGACAAAATAACAACGCAGGGTCCTGTGTCGTTCCTCCACGAAGAGGGGGAGCGACATAATGGTGCTGTGACTCGGATATGAAGCCTAGGCAGGGTTTAGTGTCGTTCCTCCATGAAGAGGGGGAGCGACACCCTGTGATGGCTTTTATCTTTGAACTATGCATCTCTGGCTTTGTGGAGTGTCCACTCTCAGTGAATACCCAGAGTTGTGTGCTGGCTGTGGTCAGGGAACTCTGTTCAGTGCTCCAGGGTGAGGGGAGTGTCTATGGTGACACCCAAGTTGGGTGTGGTAAATCTCCTCTTATTTTTTTTATCAGAGGGAAGGTTAGTTCAGCTCTGTTAATGTAGTCGCATGCATACATCCTCTCCTCAAACGAGACAAATGCCTGGGCACTAGCCCCAGTGGGTACAGTTTTCATCCATGCTGCCACAAGAATCACACAAAGGATCCATGCAGTCCTTGGTGTGAACACAGATCCTGCAGCAATGTCCCTCACCTGGGAATCAGAGAACCCTGAGTACATGGAGCCACCCACAGTAACTGACCAATGTGCCAGCCATACCCTGCAGCCATAGGGTTTTCAGAGTCCCGACACACAAGCCTCCCACAGTCATGAGCTCCCAGCCCCCTTTCAATTCTCCCACCCAGACTCAGGCATCTCCTCTCAGCTGGTTGCTGGGCATGTGGACACACACTCTCAGCTAGTTACAAAACGATGGAGCCGGGTGGTTGGAGAGAGAGAAATGTGCCCCCTTTTTTCCCTCTAATTTAGCAGGTACACTGTCCCCCACAGGCCTCCAAGTCAAACTCCCACCAAGCTCTCCCTGCAGCTTTATCACCAGTTGCTTGAGCTGCTGCAGTCTCATCTCACCTCACTCCAAAGTTGGTGTAGTTGGCTCTCGGCTGCTGGGTTCCTGAGTTGTGCGCATCCACACCCTCCATGTAGTTCCAGAGTGTCCCTCTAATTTGCATGGAGTTTGCTCTGCCATTTTCTCCCCAACTCTTCTCTGAAACTGCACTCTCTCCACATCTTTTAACTATATTCCTCTAGACAGGAGCAGTAATATCCCTACATATCCCATCATTTTTGATCCACAGCATTTAAAAGGAAACTTTGTCAGCTCTGCATTAGGTTAAATTAAATGACAACCTTACCAACCAAAAACTATTATCAATGGTAAAAACCAGGATTACACACAAGATTATTATCAATGATAGGGTCGAGAGTATATATTACACTATGAGCTGTAATTTATCAATTTATGATTGTTAAGTGTCACAATGATCACATACCACACATATCATGAAGACAAATTTATGTAAATTTTAAAAGCTGATGTGCCCCAAATGGTAGAGTAAGAAACATACCAGGGGACTCCAATTTAATCCCATCAAGGTGGCATGTACCAATGCCATCTCACTAGTCCAAGTGATCAATTTCAGTTCACAACTGATCATAATGAAAGGACTAAGAGTCAAAGGAAGCACATAAACAAGTCTAGTACCTGCTAATACTAACTGATAGAATAAATAAAGGGGAGAGTGATCCAACATGGGAAGCGAGATACTCAGCAGACTCATAGAATGGCGGATGTCCTAAACAGCACTCTGGCCTCAGAATCAGCCCCAAAGGCATTCCGATCTGGCTGAAAAGCCCATGAGAGTATTTCAGGCATGGAAAGCCAAGACACTCTGGGGGAAAAAAAAAAAAAAACCTAAATGAAAGATCTCTGTGAATGAGATCCCAGTGGAAAGAACAGGTCTTCAAAGAAGGAGGTACCTTTCTCTGAAGGGAGGAGAGAACCTCCACTTTGAATATGACCTTGTCTAAACAAGATAAGAGTCGGAGAACTCAAGGGGCTTCCATAGCCTAGGAAGCTCATGACTGGTGCATAGGGAGATTACTGATGCCATAGACAGGAGTGTCAATTTTTTAATTCAACAACAGGAGTCACTGTGCACTTACTCCTCATGTAGGATCTCTGTCCTTAATGTGCTGTACATTGAGACTTAATGCTATAACGAGTACTCAAACAGTATATTTCACTTTGTGTTTCTGTGGGGGTGCAAACTGTTGAAAGCTTTACTTAATGTATACTAAACTAAAAAAATACTAAAAATACTAAACTGTAAAAAAAAAACAAAAAGAAGAAGAAATTATCAATTCCCAACTTGACTCTCACTGGGATTAAACATGACAATAGGTCTGATCTGATTTCATCATCATTTAAAAAATCATCTATTATTTTTCACTTTATGTTTCTGTGTGGGAGCAAACTGTTGAAATCTTTACTTAATGTATGCTAAACTGATCTTCTGTATATAAAGAGAATCGAAAATGAATCTTGATGTGAATGGAAGGGCAGAGGGAGTGGGAAAGGGGAGGGTTGTGAGTGGGAGGGACGTTATGGGGGGGAAGCCATTGTAATCCATAAGCCATACTTTGGAAATTTATATTCATTAAATAAAAGTTAAGGCCGGCACCGCGGCTCACTAGGCTAATCCTCCACCTTGCGGCGCCGGCACACCGGGTTCTAGTCCCGGTCGGGGCGCCGGATTCTGTCCCGGTTGCCCCTCTTCCAGGCCAGCCCTCTGCTGTGGCCCGGGAGTGCAGTGGAGGATGGCCCAGGTGCTTGGGCCCTGCACCCCATGGGAGACCAGGAAAAGCACCTGGCTCCTGGCTCCTGCCATCGGATCAGCGCGGTGCGCTGGCTGCAGCGCGCCGGCCGCGGCGGCCATTGGAGGGTGAACCAACGGCAAAGGAAGACCTTTCTCTCTGTCTCTCTCTCTCTCACTGTCCACTCTGCCTGTCAAAAAAATAAATAAATAAATAAAAGTTAAAAAAAAAGAAGTTTTACAGAATTCTATGAACCTTAATGTTAAACAGCTGCAAGTGTCTTTTGTAGTTTCTTACCAAGTTATTATGACCCTAGATGCACATAACTTGTGAATATTTATGAGTACACAATCAAAATGAGCATATGATAAAAGTATTTAGAGACACTACTCTGGACCAATGACTAAAAAAAAATCATGAAAGCAAGGTGGCCTTGTTAAAAGTAAAGATTCTTGGCCTTCTCATAGAGAATTTTGTAACAGATTAGCAGAAGGTCCCATTCTGAGATATTTTTTCCTTGAAGAAACTCCTAACTAGTATGTTTCCCTCTACCCTACTTATAGCATCACTGTGTTTTGGAACCTAAGGGATGCTGCAATGACCACTGTCATCTTCCTGTTGAAGGTCATACAAGTATGAATGGATGATTTTGAGGGGAGGGAAAGGTGGAGAAGGGACCCAAACAATCATAAGCAGAGAAGCAAACAGCAAGAATCCCTCAACCCCTGCTCTGTGAAGGACCCCTCACCCCCAATACATGAAAAGGTGTTTCTTTCTGGAGACCCCAAACCCCCTGTAGGCTAGGCTGAAGATATCCCTTGAAAAAATGAAAGAACATTTCAGACGATCAGAGCCCACACACATGTGAGCACATTAAGTAATCCAGAGTCATGAGCACTTTGCTTTCCATTGGAAGAGGCTTCCAAAATGATTGCTTCCTTCCCATGTCTGATAGAAAGGACTTTAAGGGAATGTATAGCTTTTAAAAGCAGTTATTATTTTAAAAAAGTTGTTTCTGGGGCGAGCATTTGATATAGTAGTTAAGATGCTGTTTGGGGTGCTGCCATCCTACATCAAGAGTTCGTGGGTTTGAGCCCTGGCTCTGTTCCGTCCAGCATACTGCTGACCCACACACTGGGAGATAAAAGGTGATAGCTCAAGTACTTGGGTCCATGCCACCCATGTGGAAGACTCAGACTGAGGTCCTAGTTCCTCACTTTGGTCTGGCTCAGCACTGAGCACCAGTTGTTGTAGGCGTCTGGAGAGTAAATCACTGGATGGACTGACTCAGTCTCTCTCTCTCTCTCTCTCTCTCTCTCTTCCATTTTCAAATAAAAATAAATAAACTTTAAAAGTAGAATTGATAGCTATCACTGTGATATCTAAGAGTCCTATCCACATAATGCCCTTTGCATCTGCCAAAACGACAATAATTTTGGACAGCTAATGTGAAGTCATAGAATTTCACCTTGAATTTGGAAAATGACAATTTGAGCAATATATTTATGGCATTCGGTTCAACTAGAGTAACTAAATTTAGGGATAATTACACAGCTGATTGAAGCAATGCAGAATCACAAAATATAAACTGCTGTTATACACAAAGGTCAGTATTTGCAACACTCAGCTTTATTGCATAATTATCTTTCTGAATCTGACTTCCCCTTAAACGGTGTGTGACGTTGGCAAATTAAAGGGTCTTGGTTTGCTTATTCTTATGTTTCTACAAAGAAAAAATGGAAATAGTTATTTGAAAATATTCTAAAATATGTATTTTTAGAACCCTATGGAGGTATTATATTGTATATACATAAAATGAGAAGATGGAGACATGCTATTTGTAATAACTTAAATATAATTTGGTTGATATACATCTAACACAGAAATTTGACTCAAGCCCAAAGCTTGAATGTTATTACCCAATATACCTTTTGTTAACTATGGGGCTCCTTATAGTTAACATCCTTCTGGCTATATTTTTCTTAAGTTAAAAATATATTAGAGTAAGCCTTAACTATCTTCAGATTTTTTGAAGTCATCCAGTGCTTCCATTTTTTTAGATTATGGGCATTCTTTATTTATTATTGTATTGCTTTCCTTTTTGGCTAAGAAGTCTTATCCTAAAAACTTGAATAGATTCATGGATTACAAAAACATATGCTCTTTGATCAAGAATACTATCTCTTTTTTTGACAGGCAGAGTTAGACAGTGAGAGAGAGAAAGAGACAGAGAGAAAGGTCTTCCTTCCGTTGGTTCACCCCCGCAAGTGGCCACAAGGGCCAGAGCTGTGCTGATCCAAAGCCAGGAGCCAGGTGCTTCCTCCTGGTCTCCCATGCTGGTGGAGGGCCCAAGCACTTGGGCCATCCTCCACTGCGCTCCCGGGCCACAGCAGAGAGCTGGACTAGAAGAGGAGCAACTGGAACAGAATCAGGTGCCCCAGCCAGGACTAGAACCTGAGGTACCAGTGCCACAGGTGGAGGATTAGCCTAGTGAGCCACAGCACCGGCGAAGAATACTATCTTAACAGGTGACAACTATTTGCTTAGCAAAGTGGGTAGTTAAGCTCACTATACCCAGTTATAAATATGAGGCTTTAAGAATACCACATCATGGCAAAAATTGCAATTTTTTGACTGAGCAAATTTTGGACGTGCCAATATTCCACCGTCATTTTGATGTATAAATCACATCTAACTCTGCATCACTGTAACTCATGTGTTCATCCCCTGGAGTTCTGCATCTGAATTCCACAAGTGTTACACCCTGGTTACCCTGAAGTAGATCATGAAAAGGTCAGCAGTGACATCCTTATCATGACAGGAACACCTGACATGTGCACACAGCCTCACAGGGAGAATAACATGGGGTATTGATGGGTGCTATTGTCAAGGTGCCTTTGTTACTACGTACTGATATAGGAAAGAAGATCTCAGATGTTGTTTATCTCAAGTCTGAAAATGAGGCCACTACAAAGAACTATTGGAATCTAAAATGAAATTTCTGCTTTATGCATAGCTTTCTCTCCTGTTTGAAAAGATTATTTTGGCACTGGTACTGTGGCACAGTTTGTTAAGCCACTATCTGTAGTGCCAGCATCCTATATGGGCAACAATTTGAGCTGAATTTTCTCTACTTATGATCCTACTCACTGCTAGTGCACCTGGGAAAGCAGTGGAGGGTGGCTAAAATCCTTGGGCCACTGCACCCCTGCACACCAGACAAATCTCCAGGCTCCTGGTTTCTGGTTCCTGGCTCCTGGCTTAAATCTGGCCCAGCCCTGGCCATTGCAGCCATTTGGGTAGTGAACCTGTGGATGAAAGATATTCTCTCTCTCCCTTTCCTTCCCCCTCTCCCTCTCCCTCTCCTTCTCACTCTCTATAACTCTACATTGCAAATAAATATACAAACTCTTTTTAAAAATATTTTTCTTGTAATGAGAAACCTCCTTTGTACATTTTAAGATGGTCAGTTTATTTGGTATTATATTTCATTAATGCATAGATCCCAGAGATTCATGTCTTGTTTTATGTATTGGAATTTGGTAAAATATTTGGTTCTTTTTTAGTATATTTTATTCATGATGAAGAAAAAGCCTTCTGATGGATCATGGTAGCATCAAATTTATAGACTGCATTAGCATTAGGTCCAAAAGATAATTGTTTCAGAGGCCAATATGCTGTGATAGTAAAATTACATTTGTAGCAATTGTAGCAAGAAAAAAGAGTTTTAAAAATATTTATATCATAAATAATGCATATTACAATGAGCCCACCTACACATTAGGTGATAGACATAAAAGTCAGAATCTTGGCACATAAAAAGGGTCTAATTTTTTTTAATATACATATATACAGATTTAGGAATATATTGACCATCCCCCCACCCTCCCTCCTGCCCAATATCCAACTCTTCCTCCTCTTCCCTCTCTCATTCCCATTCTTAATTTTTGCAAAGATCTATTTTCAGTTTACTTAATGATCATACAGTTAACCATACAGTAAATAAAATAATGCAATAAATAATATGAAGAGAAAAAAATAAACACTGTTACTCAATGGAAGAGACAAGAGCTGTACAGAATCATTGAATCTCAAAATGTGTATTTCGTTCCAATATATTACATTTCTATTAGTTACCTCAGATCAGGGAAAACATGATATCTGTCTTTATGGAACTAAACTAAGTGTAATGGCTTCTAGTTGCATCCATCTTGTTGCAAAAGATAGGATTTCATTTTTTACAGCTGAGTAGTACTCCATAGTGTAATGTATACCATAATTTCTTTATCCAGTCAATGGTTGATGGACATCTGGGTTAATATCTTAGCTATTGTGAATTGTGCTGCAATGAACATGGGTTTCCAGATGACTCTTCCATAAACTGATTTCTTTTAGTTTGTGTAAATTCCCAGGAGTGAGATGGCTGGGTCATATGGTAGTCTATACCCAGGTTTATTTTCATATGTTCCCCACATCCCCATCACTATTTGTCATTTGTTGATTTCTGTAGATGAGCCACCCTAATGAGTGAGGCAAAACCTCAGCATGGTTGTTTTTTGCATTTCCCTGAGAGCTAGTGATCCTGAGCATTTTCTCAAGTGTCTGTTGGTCATTTTAATTCTTAACAATACCTGATTTCAAGACATACTAGAGGGCAATTATAATGAAAACAGCCTGGTATAGCACAGGGTATAGACCAATGGGACAAAATAGAAATGCCAGAAATCAACCAACACATCTACAACCAACATATCTTTGACAAAGGAGCTAAAATCAATCTCTGGAGCAAGGACAGTCTCTTCAACAGATGGTGCTGGGAAAACTGGATCTCTACATGCAGAAGGGTGAAGCAAGACTCCTACCTTACACCTTACACAAAAATCCACTCAAAATGGATTAAAGACCTAAGCCTACAACCTGATATCATCAAATTATTAGAGAACACTTGCGAAATCCTGAAAGATATCGTCATAGGCAAAGAGTTCTTGAAATAGATCCCAGAGACACAGGCAATCAAAACCGAAAGAGACAAATGTGGTTATTTCAAGTTGAGCAGCTTCTGCACTGCAAAAGCGAACACTCAGCAAAGTGAAGAGGCAAACAGAATGGGAGAAATCACTTGTAAACTATGCAACTGATACAGGATTAATAACCAGAATATGAACGAGATCAAGAAACTCAACAACAGCAAAACAAACAACCAGTTAAGAAATGGGCGAAGGACTTGAACAGGCATTTTTTTTCTTTTCTTTTCTTTTTTTTTTTTTTTTTTTTTTTTTGAAAAGCAATAAGGTTTTATTGGGGACAGGGCATCCATCAGAGGGATAAAAAAGAGAGTGCCCAGTCACTCAGACTGGGAAAAGGCAAGGTTACCTGGTTGAATGGAAAAAATACACCTGGACAGGACAGGCAGTTGGCTTAGCAAAGAGCAGAGAGCTGAGCCTGAAGTCTTTGTTTAGACTCCCAGTTTTTAAGGGAGTCTCTTTACCCTCTCCCCTTTTCCCCAGAACAAAGGTTGGGGATCCCTGGAAAAAGGGTTTGTTGGGTAAAAATTGACAAATTCCTCCCCAGATTTTCTGGTGCTGGGCAAAGCAGAGCGGCTTTCCTTAGGGCATCTGTGAAGGTTTTATTGTCCCATGTTCTCAGGTCAGGTAACCCATTTGGTCCTGAGGAGAAAGAATTCCCCTGAGAGCTTTCCTCTAGGGCTAGAACCATCTGGAAGGTTATCAGGGTATGACCAGGACTTAGAAGTGCAAAATGCTGGGTTTCTGGGGCTTCCAAAGCAGATACAGATTTATTCATGCCCTTCTCACACAAACAGGCTAACCGCTGTCTCAGAAGCACCTGGAGCTGGATGGCTTGTCTTCTGTTAGAGACAGAACAAACAAGGGCATCAAAGCACAATAGTCTGCAGAGAAGTAGACAATGACCAGGATTTCCATGACCAGATGTGATGATAGGCCAGATACTTTAGCCTGGTCTGACATGGTCCTGGAGTTGTCTGGCCTTATCCAAGAGAGCATGAAATGATTTCATATACATCTAGTTTGACCCCAGTTTGGGGCGTTTTCTTGGGCAGCAGCTAGCAGATCTAGGCCTGCCTGTTTTGAAGGACTGATTTAACAATTGAACAGGCATTTTTGAGGAGGGGTAAATATTTTTTAATGAAAGTAGCTTCTTCATGTACCAATAACTAGAGAAGGGAAAAAAATCACAAAAGCTTTGAGTTGGACCTAAACAGCTATCTCATAACCAGCGTCAGTGCTCTCCACACAGGTCACGCACCATGTCTCTGAGTCTATAACATCCATGCACATCTGGATACTGCTAACAGCATAAGGTAGAAGGGTCCTGGTTTCCATAATCTATTGTTGACTTCATTAGTTAATTTAAAATACATTGAAAATTCCAGATAGTCAAACTGCCACACTAAAGCAAAGCATTTTTCTGGTCTGAGAGTTAACATTTCTTTTCCTTACCATAATTACTGTGAATTTATTTGTTCTAAACATGGAACAAAAAAAGCCCTGCTCTGTGAATTTATTTCAGATGCTGGGAAATCATTGGCCAAGCTCTTCCTATGTCATGAATGCTGAAATGTGATGCACACTGATTGCTCCTGCTGCTTCCAGTTGCTTTAAGGCAGATGTTGAGATTGACCCTTGGGAAGCTGGAGTGCCTCTGTGCTTTTCTCTAAGCTTCTGCAGATTATGCTTTCTTGGTACTTGAGTCCCAATGATCAACAGCTGAAAACAAACAAACAAACAAAAATGCCCAAAGGCCTCTCTGTGTCATATTGGTGGCAAAAGTGTGACAGTCACCTCTCTAAGCCCTGGTGTTAAAACCTCCATTTAGTGCATTCCCCACACCCCACTGTGATACACATAGGGATGATTTACTTTGCTCACCCAGAGATTTTCAAGCTAGCTGTGCCCTCTGAACCATAACCCACTTTAAAGCTCATGGGTATTCACCATTGTTGTCCTCTGTTCCCTTCATGATTTCAGCTTCCTTCTTCTTGACCAAATCAATCAGGCATTTGGCTGACACTGCTACAACTTCCGTCACCTTTTCCTGCCTGGGATGTGAATCACAGCAAAAAGTCCCTAGGCATCATGTCAGTGCTTGAATTACTTATATCGCCCAAGAGCACCAATAAAATCTCTATCTCGTCTCCTTAACACATTTTCAGAAGCAGGTGAAAATTCCTGACTCCCTTCGAGAATGACTTGAGAGACACACTGAGCTGTTTTTGATGGTGGTGCTTTGCTGTTGTCTGTTTGTTTTTAACTTCAGGCATTTATACATGTGGGGTGAATAAAGTACATGTGTTCAGATGCTATGTTGTGCATATTTTATTCACAGAGCAAGATATGCCTTTATCCAGAATCCCAGAATCAGTTTCAAGGCAATGATCAAAACCCAGGCTCCTTAACACCCAGGGTTCTGAGAGCCTTCCAGGGTGGGCTCCACTTGTAACTCCCAAGGGCACACACATGGTTTCACAAATACCACATCAGTAGACCAAATCACGGTTGTTATTCCTTTCCTGAAACTTCCTTGCTTGGGGACTTTATCCAGGTAATTTCAGGAATTCAGTAAACTCTTCAGTGAGACAAGCAGGTTAGCCCATATGGTCTCAAAAGTTGTCTCTACAAACAGCCTTGTGATTTTTTTTTTTTTTGACATTGGTAACTAAAATCCAAGCCAGTTCAGGGTTTTAGAAGCACATATGGCCACAGATAGATATGTTATGTCTGCCCACAAAACTGAGTGGAACACATTGCTTCAGATGGAAGTAGACCTCTCCACCCCTGCTTCCCGCCCTCTGCCATTTGGCCTTAGTGAGTTGCACAGTCAATGGAATTCGGCAGAAGTGCAGACCAGGCTGGCCCATGAGAATCCTTGTGCTCATCCCCTCAGCCCTCAGCACACTTTCCCAGGAGCTGCGGGGTGCTGTAGACGTGGCCCAGTTACCCTCTGGTGGCTGTGCTGGAGAGCTGCTATTTAGACAGCTGTTGGATCCAAGTAAGTCCGTCTTACACATCACAATACCAAGGTGCCAGACACGTGAGCAAAACAACCCTGGAACTCCCAGACCAGCCCATATACAAGCTGCACAACAAGAAGTGACATGTGCCAATGACACGTGAAGGAAGACTAATTCAGTCACATTTCCCAACGAGATTCTATATCCGCAGAATCCTTAGGTATTTTAAGTAGCTGAAGTGTTAAGCCATGGGATTTTGAAGTAGATGATTGTGCAGAAACAGATAATGGAAACAAATATTGGCATGATAAGGCGTTATTTTTCTCCTCTCATTACTTTTAACTGGATTCCAATTACTCTCGCTTTCCCATCACTTAATGACAAGCACAGCTGATCCCGGAGCTCAGTTGTCAAATTTACTTATTAAATATTTGGTACAGGCTAGGTGAGGACATGGTTTGACCTCTTGCTATGCCCTTGCCTTCCAGGATCCAGGCCCTCAGTATGTCAGAGAAAGGAGGAAAGGCAAGAGAGGTGGTGAGACTTGTCCAGAAGATGGGGCTGCATATGGCTGGTGGAAAGCAACTCCCTGCAGATCTCTGTAGATCCCCTCCAACCCTGACTTTCCACTGGATACCTGGGGAGCTTTTAGAGAACTCTGGTGCTACGGATCTCATCTCAGAGAAATGTTAAAGAGATTCACAGGTAAATTATGTGGAGCCAGTGTTGGGAACCACATTACACACTTCAAAAGTGGTGTCCTGGAAGTAGGTTTGGCTCATCTGCAGCTCTTCTTTGTTTTTTTTTTTGTTTGTTTGTTTGTTTTTTCTTTTTTTTTTTTATTTTGACAGGCAGAGTGAGAGAGACAGAGACAGAGAGAGAGAGAGAGAGAGAGAGAGAGAAAGGTCTTCTTTCCGTTGGTTCTCCCCCAATGGCTGCTACAGCTGGTGCCAATCCAAAGCCAGGAGCCAAGTGTTTCCTCCTGGTCTCCCATGCGGGTGCAGGGCCCAAGCACTTGGGCCATCCTCCACTGCCTTCCCAGGCCACAGCAGAGAGCTGGACTAGAAGAGGAGCAACCCGGACAGAATCCTGCACCCCAACTGGGACTAGAACCCAGGGTGCCTGTGCCGCAGGCAGAGGATTAGCCTAGTGAGCCATGGCGCTAGCCTCATCTGCATCTCTTCTGCAGCTATAATGCAGCTCAGAAAAGATCAGGTAAGCTTCCCTTCCCTCAGCTCCCACCAAGGGCCAGCTCTCACATGGAGACTGCAAGGGCCCTCCCCTGCCCTTTGGAGCATCCTGCAATCTTCCACAAGCTCTGGGAACTTGGAGGGTAATGTCCCATGGCAGGAACGCAGATGATTCATTGCCATAGCAATTTTTAAAATTATGAAACATTTTTCTTAACTATCAACAAATAAAATAAATTAAAAAATAAAATAAAAATGGATCTCTTGAACTTCTTCCTCTTTGCTAACTAAAACTGAGTCAACTGACACCCCCACACCCCACTCCCAGGCCCAAACCTCTGCTAAACACCACTCTACTCTCTTTACTTCTATGAGTACAACTGTTTTACACTTTTAAGTCTCACCCAACTGCTTCTGCTGATCCCATCTCCATATAAAGGTAGAGAGTGAGGTTGGGCTAGCAGATATGGGAACACCAAATGTCTCCTGGTTCTAAAATTGTGGTTCTCAAAGCCATGGGCAAAGGGATACCACCTCTACCTCCCAGGAACGTAAAGATGTCACCCATAGATGCCTCCCACCAGAATACCAGTTGAAGGAAAGAGTTACTGTAAAACACTAGCTAGGATCTCTTTTTTATTTTACTTTTTTGTAATATGGAAAGCAAACAGAATTTACATGATATTTAGCTAATAGCCTCATTTTAGAGGTGCTCAATTGAGACTAGAAAAGGCATAGTTTGCCAAAATTATTTTATGGCAGAAAAGGGGCTAAAACAGGAGTATAAATCTCTCCACCCCAGTTCAGTTCTCCTCTCTTTACATACAATCAAATGGCCTCCTGCTCACAAATATTAGGACCACTTGCTTGCAAGTTGGGGGAGGTAAAGCTTAATTGGATTTTAAATAATTTATGAAGACCTGGTGGGTGTGTCTTCCAGAATCTCTTAGGAAACTTTTATTTCTATAAAACATCTTAATGTTTTAATGCTAGCAACAACCACAATCACTGAATTACATATAATAGTCTTTATAATGTCTGTTTTGATGTAAGAAAAAGAAGACAAAATTCCCCCTTTGAGTACATTTCTGTCTATACAGTATGTATACATGATTAGTATATGTATTTGGCATGTTATTTACATATATTTATAAAAATAAGCATAATAACTTGTTAAGTAACATGAAACTGCATAACTTGCATAATCAATGTTTTAAAATTTTATTTTAAGCAAGAAAAAACTCTTTGCATAAGATACATATCAATCTGTTTTCAGCACAGGTCTTACAAAATGAGTACATCAGCAAAAATTAATTCAAATAGTATGACTTCTCTGCAGATAGGCACACATTGGCTGATTGTGTGTGCTCAGCACTCAACACAATAGTGGCAGGTATGAGCCAGGGGGGTTTAATGGCTAGGTTGCTTTCTCATCACGAAAGTCTCCCCTTTAAGTAATCCACAGGATGGAAGCAGGTGGTCTTGCCTGTGGATCTAGGTGGTCTTGCCTGTCTACAGAATTCTGTTCATCTTCCAAATAGTAGCAAGCAGGTGACAACACTGAATGTAGTTTAAGTCATTAAATTTAAAGTGAATGGCATTGGAAATATAATGTGCAAGACATATGTGACAAGAGCTCTGACAAAACAGATACTGATAGGCACCCGTGCATGGAGAAGTATGCAAATGCAAAAGGAACTCCAAAAACCCTCAGTTCATTTTAAGTGGCCATTGCAACAAATGGTTTGTAAACTATCCCAATGGGTTGAAAACAGAATTCTTACTACTTGTCCACACATGATTTCATAATAATTAGTTAGAGACAGCCTTAGATTTCAATTGCACTAGTAAGTCATCTGTCACTCTGAGGCCAGCACAGGTCCTCTCAGGTTTGTAATTCACTGGCTTAATTTGGAAGGAAGGTTATGTATGTGCTTCCTTTAAGGAGCATTGAGGTTTACTCTGGAAAACGCATTCCTTTATGTACACCAAAGGAAGTGGAATTACACTGGAAAACTCTATTAAGTCAATATTTTAAATTAAGGCTGGTATTTTAATCATCATATTCTATTATATATTTATTTATACCCAGAAATAATTATTGAGCAACCTCTCTATTACAGGCACTGTTTAGGAGGTATTATGTAAAGATAAATCAGATGTGGCCACCGGTCCCAAGGAGCATAGAATTGAGTGTTAAGACAGAGTGAGCAGCACCACTGCTATGGTGTGGTCCATGTGACCAAGAACTCAGAGAACAGAACTATTTAATTTTTTATTTATTTATTTTTTAATTTTTTTGACAGGCAGAGTGGACAGTGAGAGAGACAGAGACAGAGAGAAAGGTCTTCCTTTGCCATTGGTTCACCCTCCAATGGCCGCCGCGGCCAGCGCTGCGGCTGGCGCACCGTGCTGATCTGATGGCAGGAGCCAGGTACTTATCCTGGTCTCCCATGGGGTGCAGGGCCCAAGCACTTGGGCCATCCTCCACTGCACTCCCTGGCCACAGCACAGAGCTGGCCTGGAAGAGGGGCAACCGGGACAGAATCTGGCGCCCTGACCGGGACTAGAACCCGGTGTGCCAGCGCAGCAAGGTGAAGGATTAGCCTAGTGAGCCGCGGCGCCGGTTAAGAACTATTTAATTATATGTATATGTGTGTATGCATATACGATATCCCTAAGAATTCCATGAGTCAGGGGAAGGAGAGCTATGGCTGGCATTCCGAGAAGCAAGCAGATCCAGGGGAGGTGCTGGGGTGCAGTAGCTTGTCATTGTGACTGTTCTGAGGTGCCTTTCCTTCCACTGCCGCTTCCGTCTGTATGCTGTGATTCTCAGCTTCAGCTTTGCTCATAATATGTGTTGTCCAACATAAATTATATGAAGTAGATGCCTCCTTTATGCTATCTCTTAACTGTCTCTCTTCTGCGTGGTGATATGTCCGTCTACTCCACCAGACTGTCAGGAATCCATGAATCTTCCTCCACACTGAATTGCCAGTCCTAGCACACAGGCCTCGGCACATAACATGGGCGCCTTAGGGATGTTGAGAAAAGAATGGAGGAAGAGAGCACAGGAGAGAAAAAGAGATGAGAATAAAGAATCAGTGAACATTTAGGGTCTGACACTAAGTTTGGATCCAAAACCGAGTGACGTAAAAAGCAAAGTCAACCAGTGCATATTCAAGCATGAGACCTAGGAAGCCCTACCTGAACCAAAGCTGGAGGTAGGTTAACACAAGTACAAGGAAAGAGGAAAAGGTGCACAAAGCAAGATTGAACTTCCAATGCAGACAAGAGACCCTTCCTGATCCATGAGACTTTTTTTTAAACTTTTATTTAATGAATATAAATTTCCAAAGTACAGCTTATGGATTACAATGGCTTCACCCCCCCCCATAACTTCCCTCCAACCCGCAACCCTACCTTATCCACACCCTCTCCCCTTCCATTCACATCAAGATTCATTTTCGATTCTCTTTATATACAGAAGATCAGTTTAGCATACATTAAGTAAAGATTTCAACAGTTTGCTCCCACACAGAAACATAAAGTGAAAAATACTGTTTGAGTACTAGTTATAGCATTAAATCTCAATGTACAGCACACTAAGGACAAAGATCCTACATGAGGAGTAAGTGCACAGTGACTTCTGTTGTTGACTTAACAAATTGACACTCTTGTTTATGGCCTCAGTAATCACCCTAGGCTCCTGTCATGAGCTGCCAAGGCTATGGAAGCCCCCTGAGTTCACTGACTCTGATCATTTTTAGACAAGGCCATGGTCAAAGTGGAAGTTCTCTCCTCCCTTCAGAGAAAGGTACCTCCTTCTTTGATGACCCACTCTTTCCACTGGGATCTCACTCGTGGAGATCTTTCATTTAGGTTTTTTTTTCCCCCAGAGTGTCTTGGCTTTCCATGCCTGAAATACTCTCATGGGCATTTCAGCAGGATCCACATGCCTTAAGGGCTGATTATGAGGCCAGAGTGCTGTTAGGACGTTTGCCATTCTATGGGTCTGCTGTGTATCTCACTTCCCATGTTGGATCATTCTCTCCCTTTTTTATTCTATCAGCTAGTATTTGCAGACACTATTCTTGTTTATGTGATCCCTTTGGTTCTTAGTCCTATCATTACGATCAATTGTGAACAGAAATTGATCACTGGGACTAGTGAGATGGCATTGGTACATGCCACCTCGATGGGATTGAATTCGAATCCCCTGGTATGTTTCTAACTCTACTGTTTGAGGTAAGTCAGCTTGAGCATGTCCCGAATTGCACATCTCTTCCTTCTCTTATTCCCACTCTTATATTTAACAGCGATCACTTTTCAGTTAAGTTTCAGCACTTAAGAAGAATTGTGTATTGATTACAGTATTCAACCAAAAGTATTAAGTAGAACAAACAAAAAAATACTAAGAGGGATAACATATTAAGCTGCTCATCAACAGTCAGGGTGAGGGCTGATCAAGTCACCGTTTCTCATAGTGTTCATTTCACTTTAACAGGTTTCCTTTTTGGTGCTCAGTTAGTTGTCACCTATCAAGGAGAACAAGTGGTATTTGTCCCTTTGGGATTGGCTTATTTCACTCAACATAATGTTTTCCAAATTCCTAACAGGGATCACTATTCAGTTAAAATTTAAACACCTAAGAATAATTGTGTGTTAATTACAGAGTTCAACCAATGGTACTAGAACAACAACAAAAAAATACTAAAATGGATAAAGTATTACATTGTACATCAACCGTCAGGACAAGAGCTGATTCATGAGACTTGACTGTTCCCTGGGAAGATGTCACTAAGTCACCCCAGTTGGCATGTTGTGATCGTTGAGGAGAACCTGCACGTGCACGTCTGGTGAAGTGTGCACCCAGCAAAGACTCAATGGATTAGAACTTCTCAGGTGCTGTGAGCTGTCAGAGTCAGTGACAAGTCTGCTCCCAGATGGACAGCTCCACCCTGCAACCCATGCTAAAGCAAGGCAGCACCGCCTCTTGGGATCAAGAGCTAACTTTATCAACCTGCAGATCATTAGGTCATTAGACATGGAATTCCAAAGACATTCAGGGGTCTGAATGCAGGACGGAAAAAGAAAGAAACAAGTGGCGGGCCAGCACCATGGTGTAGCAGGCCAGCAGCTGAGACACCAGCATCCCATATGGGCGCCAGTTCATATCCCAACTGCTCCACGTCCAATCCAGCTATCAGCTAATGGCCTAGGAAAAGCAGCTGCAGATTGCCCAAGATTCTGGGACACACATAGGAGCCACAAACATGGCTTTGGCCTGGCCCAGCCATGGCCATTGCAGCCAACTAGGAAGTGAAACAACAGTTGGAAGACCTTTCTCTCTCTGTCTCTCCCTCTCTCTCTGTAGCTATGACTTTCAAATAATATAAAATAAATCTAAAAAAAAAGAAACAAGTGAGCATGAGTAAGCCAGTGAAGGCTCAAGATATGTTAATATATTAAAAATACGTGTTTCACAGTGGAAAATCAAGATTTGACATTGTGACTACAGAAAATGGACAATACTCAGCCTAGTGTTTACGTCTCTCGAGAGATAAAATATGGGCTTTCTCCCTTTCTCCTTCTGTTCTTGCTATGTCTTCACGCTGTGTCCTCCGACATGATCGCATTCCTCATTGACTCACCTATGCAGAGCTGTCATTCAGAGTGACAGCTATAAGCCATGTGTCACACTCCAATTCTAACGCTGCATTAGCATTTACCTATTATTAATAGAGTCATATCTATTTTCCCTTCCCATTTAAACCAAGTCTGAGAATCAGGCAGACTGACATTTCAGGCAGATGTGTTACCCAAAATAAAACATCATTCTCTCAAAACCAAATTATTGGGTTGGGTTGGTTAGGCCATTTCTGTTACCATGTGTGAGGAAGTACCAAAGTGGGATTTGGCAGTGTTTCATGCAATTTCTTCCCACACTTGGAAGTCTTGGAGCAGGAGGTTCTTGTCATTTTAAGTAGGAAATAACATCAGGTCAAAAAATCTAAAAAAGTGGAGAAAATGATAACTTTGACTTTTGGAATTAAACTTATCCCCGCATTGTTAATAAGGCTTTAAATTCTCTGGCACACCGAAGTGTACACCCACTGACATGTCACTGCCCACCTCTCACTGCATTTTTACCTTCAAGAACATAGTCAAGAAACCAAAGCTTATGAAACCAGCAAGCAGAACACTTATTATGTCTTTCATCCCATGCTGGATCTAATCAAGGCAATATTTTATTTTTAAAGCCAATAAATAATGTTAAATGAAACTAATATAAAATGTCAACCTAAAATTAAATACAGAATTATGAGATAATTTAGGTGTAGTGTTGCTGAGTGTGTGTGTGTGTGTGTGTGTGAGAGAGAGAGAGAGAGAGAGAGAGAGAGAAAGAGAGACACAGACAGAGATTTGCTGGACTTTCACAAGTGAAACGACTTCCAAACTAGTACAAAGAGATTCATTCATTTTCTCCAATATTTGAGGTGCTACAGACACTTTGCTGAGTTCTGGGAATAAAAAGATAAATAAGCCGTTCCGAGTCCTTGGTCGCCCTGGAGAAATGAGGGGAGCTGCCGAGGTGTCAGCCAGGGGCAGAGGGGCTGCCCACCGAGCAGCATCCCACATCTGTGGAGTTCAGAGGAATTCACAGGAGGACCTCGGGTTGATCGCGCACAGTGGATAGAAGTCTCTCAGGCAAGCAGGAAGAGAAGTCTGCAGCAGCCCTGGTGTCTGGAAAGGCACTGAGTAGAGAAAAGCGTGGTTCTCAGAGCCTTGATCTCGGCCTAGGACGTAGTGTGAAGAACAGGGGACAGGCAACAGGAAAGGCCTTTATCCCTCACGGAGGAACCAGGGCTTGTCCTGCGAGCCCATCAGGGAAAGGCTGGATCAAATTTCTTGATAAAAAAATAAGACTAACTGAAATTGCAACGGGGAAAAGATGAACAGAGAGAAAGTAGAAATACAGGAGACGGACCTGAGATTCAAAGTGCAAATGTGCATCCTCCCCAGACTGGCGAAATGGAGAGAGATGAAAACTTACACACACAGCAACACCAAGAATCTGGTGGTGATTCTGGCCAGAGTATCAACAGAGCACTCACTTTCTCAGGATAAAAAGCGTGAAGCCTGGGGTTAAATGCCTGCTGTGGATCCTGTTCTTCTCTGCTCACACATGCCCCACATGCTGGTGGAGCTGCGTGGCTACCCATGGGCAGGGCAATTACTTTGCCATTCTTTCTTGTAGCTGCATGTACCTGTAGATGTAAGCAAATACGAGCTTCAAGGCACTCCTGGGAAAATTCTTACGTTCCTGATTGAAGAAAGTTGAGCCCTTCTTCCCAACTGGAATGTCAACCGAGTGGAGAACATGCAGCAGCTGCCTTGCAGCCATGGGGGAAGTGAGAGCAATCACAGAAACGCTCGATCCAACATCGCTGAGCTACTCTCTACCCACTGCCAGAGGCACAAACACTGGACAAAAATAAGCCGATACTTCAATGAAATCATTTAAGTTGGATTTCCTTTTAATTGAAGATGCATCATCCCTAAATGATAGATAGTGAATGGGAAGAGTGAATATTAAAAAAAAGCACAAAGCCAGAACTCCATAAATAGAGAGGATTTTCATAATGAGCTAATTGCAATTACCATGAGAAACAAGAAATTTCATGCCCATAGTTTATCTAACGGGCAAAGCATCACTCTCAGGTGTAGAATATAATTAACTTTGTGTAGAAAAGGAAGAAGTTGCTGGTTCATCATAGGAAGTGAGAGGAGAAACTCAGCCTGACAGACGGCTTCATAACCTCACGAGAGGACAGGTGGGAAGAAAGGAGAAGGAGTTTGGAGCAGTAGAAAATATCAGACACAGCACCAAGAATAAGCATTTTCCTGTATTGTAAATGAATGATCAATATTGCAGTTCTCTGACAAAATGAAAGCCCCTCTGATAAATGCACAGACACGCCCACACCACAACAGAAACAAATTCCCAGCCTGCACTGCTCAGATGGAGTCTTTTCTCTCTAGAGAGCAGAAATTTCATTCTGTTTGGAGTAGCGTCATGCCCATTCAAAAGGCTAGACTTCCAGACTTCCTGGGTTCCTAGAGTGGCCAGATTTCTGGGGAAACTGAGATTTTTAAGGACTCACAGCCCTCTTCTTCCTTAAAAATATTCATTCTTCATACTTCCCAAAATATGTGTGGCCTTGGAATCATGCGTGGTGTGACCACGAGGGAGCAAGTGCAGGCACTCAAATGACTGCGGATCCCAAAGAGGGCAGACAGGGGGCGCCCACACCCAGTCCTGGGCCACATGCCCCTGGATTCAGGTCAGATACATGAACCCTTATTTAGTTAAGAGATTTGTCTTACTCGGGGTCTGATCAGGAAACAGACTTCATTCTTTCCCTTCCAACAAAGAGGATGTCGTAGAAGAAAGGAATCAGACACTGGAAGATGGTGGGACAGCACAGGAATCTGCAGCTGCGACCACCCTGGAGGCTTCAGACAGCTTGGAGGAGCAGGTGCTGCTGGCACCGAGGCCAAAGTGAGCCAGGAGGGGCCTCTGCATTGGAAGGCGGGGCTCCGGAGGATGCCAGCCAGGGCTGGAGTTGCCACCAGAGACAGAGGCAGGAAACTGCCCTCCCACACTGCAGCAACCTACAGGGCTCTTCTGGGAGAAACCAGCCGAACGTTGTGCAGAAGGAAGGGGGGAGTGGTCCGTGCACACGGCAGAGAGGCCAAGTACTGTAAGGACACACACTGACCAGAGAGACACAGCACATCCATGCCGCTGGCCACAGCATGGCTCTGAAACGGACACGGAGTGTCAGACAGAAGTGGGTTACCATGCACAGTTTTGACTAATGCCTCTCAAAAATCAACACAGCAACTAGGAAAAGAAAGGGAAACTGACTGGCTTAAACAACAGGGATTTATTTTTCAATTTGAGAAGCTGAGAAACCTAAGATCAAAGTTCTAGCTACTTCACTTTTGGATGAGGGCTGCATTCTTGGCTTATTGATGACTATCTTCTCCCAGAACCTCACAGGAGCTTTTCTCAGCGCTTGTGGGGTGGGGGTGGGGGGGGAGAGGGAGAGGGAGAGGGAGAGGGAGAGGGAGAGGGAGAGGGAGAGGGAGAGGGAGAAGGAGAAGAAGAAGAAGAAGAAGAACAACAACAACAACAACAACAACAACAAGAACAAGAACAAGAAGGAGGAGGAGGAGCGGAGGAGGAGGAGCGGAGGTGGAGGATGAAGAGGAGGAGGAGGGAGAGGGAGGGAGTGAGGGAAGCAGGGAGGGAGAAAGAACTCTGGTGTCTCCTCTTAGAAGACACTGATATGATGGGATCAGAGCCCCCACGCTTATGACCTGGCTTAGCTTAATTACTTCCTTGTCCACATACAGCCACACTTGAGGGTTAGGGCTTTAACATATGAATTTGGGGTGAGGAGACACAAAAATCCGGTCCACAGCATACTTAAAGGCAGAGCAAAGTTTACCAACTCATTTTGCGAGATGTCTTACTCCAAAACTCAGATCCAAAATTATTCAATTAAATATTAGCAGATTAACTCCTGTATTTCAATGAAAGAATAATGTAAGTAGGATTTGTCTCAAATTAAAGGATTGCTCAACATTAAGAAGTGTACAACTCCAGAATGGGATAAGATGATACCTTGTATTTTGCACAATAGGAAGTACCTTAACCTTTATACAATAACGGCTATAAATGTTTTTAGATAAACGAGGGCAATGAAGGCTTGCCTGGTGCACAGCACATTTGCCTTGGAGTCTGCACAGTTGCTTAAAGTGACTGACTTCAGTCTTTCTGCTTCACCGCAGGCCTTTGTCTGTTCAGTGAAGACATTTCATTTCTGCTGACATTACTTATGGCTAAATGCTTTAATCTCTTATCAGCACTTAGCAGTTATTGTCCCCTTAAATGCTTAATATGCACCTGTTACACAGAGGTGATGGATACAATAGGATGGCGTATTAGCTATTAAGCAAGAAACTGTAATTTTAATAAAATAAGGCAAAGGCTGCTTCACTGCAGATTAAATAACCTAGCAACAACTCACTTTACATGAGTGAATTAATTCAGATTTCAGAATTAAAATGGAATTTAGTTTCATGCAGCAAGTGTCACTGTCAAGGTGATTGGAATTTTCTCTATACTCGAAATGCACCCTTTCTATTAAAGATCCATGTTCTTGTGTATTCTTTACCCTTGCAGGAGACTCCCTGATCCAGGCATCAGCCATCCTCAACCTTGGTGACCTGTGCTTCTCCCATCAAGTGACACTGTCTACTCATTTAATTGCTTGGGCATGCCTGCAAGTTTAAAACCAATGATACTTTTCTGTGACAGACTTTATTTAAATCTACTTAGCACTTTTTTCACACCCATGTCATTTTTCTAAAAAGTGAATGACAAATATTAGTGTTTATTCCTTTTATTCCCTTTCATACAAATAAAGTGATTCCAGAAAACTAGAGAAATAGAACTGGGAAAATGAATCAATTACTTTTCCCTATAAGTCACAAAATAATTCTGCATTTTATTTACAAAAGTAAAAAAAATCAAACAAGAGAAAGAGGACTGATAAAGTTGTTTCCTTACTTTTGATGCACATGGGAGGAAAAGCATTTTAGAAATCTCACATTAATTTCAGGCATTGAAAGCCAAGACACTGTAGCCAAAAAAAAAAAATGACCTAAATGAAAGATCTCTGTGAGTGAGATCCCAGCAGAAAGAATGGGCCATCAAAGAAGGAGGTACGTTTCTCCGAAGGGAGGAGAGAACTTCCACTTTGACTATGCCCTTGTCTGAATAAGATCGGAGTTGGCGAACTCAAGAGGCTTCCATAGCCTTGGCAGCTCATGATAAGAGCCTCGGGTGATTACTGATGTCATAAATAAGAGCATTAGTTGTTAAATCAACAACAGGAGTCACTCTGCACTTACTCCTCATGTAAGATCTCTGTCCCTAATGTGTTGTACTATGTGAATTAATGGCATAACTAGTGCTCAAATAGTACTTTATACTTTGTGTTTCTATGTGGGTACAAACTGTTGAAATCTTTACTTAGTATATACTAAATTGATCTTCTGTATATAAAGATAATTGAAAATGAATCTTGATGTGAATGGAATGGGAGAAGGAGTGGGAGATAGGATGGTTGCAGGTGGGCGAGAGGTTATGGAGGAAAAAAGCTGATATAATCCAAAAGTTGTACTTTGGAAATTTAAATTTATTAAATAAAAGTTAAAAAAAAGAAATCTCACATTACAAGAACACACTAAATATAAATGTGCAAATATGTCTGAGCAAAGGAAATGTGTCTGACAGCAGCAAGAAATGTTTGACTTGGTAGAGGGCTGGGTCTTCCACTTGTGAACTATACTCCCCTCCATCTTCTCAACTCTAAGTTGGGGGTTCCCAATGCATCCACCCCACAATTACACTGGTAAAAGACAACAGCGAGATGAAAACTGATATTTCTACACATTTTCCAAATGTGGGCATCACTCTTTCCTTCTAAGTATCTTCTAAGGAAAATGGGATTATATGCATTTTACATACAAGAAAACTTATTTATTGAGGTTAGTACACTTGTGAAGTTCATATCCAACAAAGACATAATTTTCAATAGGGTCATCGCAAAAAGGACCCAAGTATTCAAGTGAGAACTTAGGAAAAATACTTCATTTTCAAATGAAGATTGAAAATTCAGGGATAGCAAAATTTATCATATGGGGGTTATTAAGACATGTTTATTGTGAAAATTTGCATTTCCAATCTCTAGTAAATGGCTCCAGTTTATAGCATTCCTTGCAGCTTACAAAACAGGGATCTACAAAATAGGTACAAAATAGATTACAAAATAGATACCAGGCTGACCTGTTTGTGGAAAACAATTTAAAAACAAGGAACTCTACCAAGCTCTATCATGAAAATGATGATGAGTTTTGCTGCTTTGAGGAAGAGAAAAAGCAATGTGATTTCTTAATGAAAAACTAAGTTATATTATGTGAGATGATATAAATTCTCTGGGGAATATTTTAAAAGAGATGTTATTATGCATTTACAGAAGTATTTGGAATATTAAAACTAATAAACACAAGCTAAGAATATGATGAGGTCAACATTATACTAAAAGAATATATCAGCTAAACGTATCTGCTATGGACTGAATATTTCTTTTTTTAAACTTTATTTAGTAAATATAAATTTCCAAAGTACAGTTTATGGATTATAATTTCTTTTCCCCCCATAAGTTCCCTCCCACCCGCAACCCTCCCATCTCCCGCTCCCTCTCCCATTCCATTCACATCAAGATTCATTTTCAATTATCTTTATATACAGAAGACCAATTTAGTATATATTAAGTAAAGACTTCATCAGTTTGCACCCACATAGAACATAAAGTGTAAAATACTGTTTGAGTACTAGTTATAGCATCAATTCACATAGTACAAAACATTAAGGACAGAGATCTTACATGAGGAGTAAGTGCACAGTGACTCCTTTTGTTGACTTAACAATTTCACTCTTGTTTATGGTGTCAGAAATCTCCCTAGGCTCTAGTCATGAGTTGCCAAGGCTATGGAAGCCTCTTGAGTTTGCTGACTTCGATCTTATTCCGACAGGGTCATCATAGTCAAAGTGGAGGTTCTCTCCTCCCTTCAGAGAAAGGTACCTCCTTCTTTGATGGCCCCATTCTTTCCACTGGGATCTCACTCACAGAGACCTTTCATTTAGGTCCTTTTTTTTCCAGAGTGTCTTGACTTTCCATGCCTAAAATACTCTCATGGGCTCTTCAGCCAGATCTGAATGCCTTAAGGGCTGATTCTGAGGCCAGAGTGCTATTCCGGACATCTGCCATTCTATGAATCTGCTGTGTATCCTGCTTCCCATGTTGGAACATTCTCACCCTTTTTCATTCTACCAGGTATTATTAGCAGACACTAGTCTTGTTTATGTGATCCCTTTGACTCTTAGACCTATCAGTATGATCAGTTGTGAACTGAAATTGATCACTTGGACTAGTGAGATGGCACTGGTACATGCCACCTTGATGGGATTGTATTTGAATTCCCTGGTATGTTTCTAACACTACCGTTTGGGGCAAGTCAGATTGAGCATGTCCCAAATTGTACATCTCTCCCCTCTATTATCCCCACTCTTATGTTTAACAGAGATCACTTTTCAGTTAAATTTAAACACCTAAGAATAATTGTGTGTTAATTACAGAGTTCAACCAATAGTATTAAGTGGAACAAAAAAATACTAAAAGGGATAAAGTATTAAGTTGTGCATCAACAGTCAGGACAAGGGCTGATCAAGTCATTGTTTCTAATAATGTCTATTTCACTTCAACAGGGTTCCTTTTTGGTACTCGGTTAGTTGTCACTGATCAGGGAGAACATAGAATATTTGTCCCTTTGGGACTGGCTTAATTCACTCCACATGATGTTTTCCAGATTCCTCCATTTTTTTTTGTGAATGACCGGATTTTGTTGTTTTTGACTGCTGTATAATATTCTATAGAGTACATGTCCCATGATTACTTTATCTAATCTACTGTTGTTGCGAGCGCCTTTATTACTGTTTAAATCGCTGACTCAGGTCTGGGTCTGTTTAGGTTTTCTATGTCTTCCTGGTTCAATTTAGGTTGGTTGCATGTGTCCAGGAATCTATCCATTTCTGATAGATTTCCCTGTTTGCTGGCATACAAGTCTTTGCAGTAATTTCTGATGATTTTTTATTTATGTGATATCTGTTATTACATTTCCTTTTTCATCTGTGATTTTATTGATTTGGGTCTTTTCTTTTTTTAATTAGTTGGACCAGTGGGGTGTCAATTTTGTCTATTTTCTTCAAAAAACCAGCTCCTCCTTTGGCTGATTTTTGTAATGTTTTTTTGGATTCAATTCTGCTGATTTCTTCTCTGATTTTAATTGTTTCTCTTCTCCTACTAGATTTGGGTCTGGTTTGCTGCAGTTTTTCTAGATCCTTGAGATGCATTGAAAGCTCATTTATTTGGTGCCTTTCCAATTTCTTGATGTAGGCACCTATTGCTATAAACTTTCCTGTTAACACTGCTTTTGCTGTATCCCATAAGTTTTGGTATGTTGTGCTGTTATCCTCATTTACTTCCAGAAAGTGTTTGATTTCTCTTTTGATTTCTTCTATGACCCAGTGTTCATTCAGGAGCATGTTGTTCAATCTCCATGTGTTTGCATATGCTCTAAGGATTCCTGAGTTGCAAATTTCCAACTTCATTCCTTTATGGTCTGAGAAGCTGCATGGTATGATTCTAATTCTTTTGAATTTGCTGAGACTTGCTTTATGGTCTAGTATCTGGTCAATCCTAGAGAAGGTTCCATGTACTGCTGAGAAGAATGTAAATTCTTTATGTGTAGGATGAAAAGTTCTGTAGATATCTGTTAGATCCGTTTGGGCTATAGTGTTGTTTAAATCTAATGTATCCTTGTTGATCTTCTGTCCTGTTGATCTGTCTATTTCTGAGAGTGGAGTATTGAAGTCCCCCAGTACTACTGTATTGGAATGTAAGTCTCCCTTTAAGTCCCTTAACATATCTTTTAAATAAACTGGGCCCCTGTAATTAGGTGCATATACATTGATAATCATTATATCTTTCTGTTTAATTGATCCCTTAATCATTATATAGTGCCCCTCTTTGTCTCTCTTCACAGTTTTTGTGTTAAAGTTAATTTTGTCTGATATTAAGATGGCTACCCTACAAGCTAGGAGGGAATGGCGAGACATAGCCCAGGTACTAAGAGAGAAAAACTGCCAGCCCAGAATATTATATCCTGCAAAGCTCTCATTTGTTAATGAAGGTGAAATAAAGACCTTTCACAGCAAACAGAAATTGAAAGAATGTGTCACCATTCGTCCAGCCCTGCAAAAGATGCTTAAAGACGTGTTACACACAGAAACACAGAAACACAGAAACACAGAAACATGGTCATCAATATGAAAGAAGGTAAAGGAAAGAAACCTCACAGCAAAAGATCACAGGAAGTTCAGAGCATATATTAGAAAATATCTTTGGGAAAATGGCAGGGCAAAGTTACTACTTATCAATAGTCACATTGAATTTTAATGGCCTCAACTGTCCAGCTGAAAGACACAGATTGGCTGACTGAGTTAAGGAACAAGAATTTTTTTTTTTTTTTGAAAACTTCTAGATGTTCTTATCATAAATTTTTTTAAATTGGTATCTTGCATTTCTTCCATCTCATCATCTTCATAATCTTGGCTTGGGGTGTCTTGTTCATTTGGGGGCATCATAATGTCTTCCTTGTTCTTGTTTCCTTGGTTTCTGTGTTTGTTGCGTGGCATTGTAGAGATATTCTTTGAATTCTTCTTCCCTCGCTGTGGTGTTGTTCTCTTGTTATACTATGACTGTATTAAGTGGACTGTCTGCTTTTGATGGAGCCTTAGAGGCTTGAGATGGGTGTAGCCCGAGAGCTCTGTTCAGTTCTTCAGGGTTAAGGGTGTGCCAAAGGTGACACACTCAGGTTAGGCATGGTAAATCAATCTCTCTCTGTCTCTCTCTCTCTCTCTCTCTCTCTGATTCAGAAGGGACATAATTCCACACAGCTGAGCGGAATTGAAGGCAGTCAGCTTCTGATCTCTGGCTCCTGTGGGTATAACATTTGCCTGCTCTATTCCAAGGACCACACAGGGAATCTGTTCTGCCCTCAGTGTGGGCTCCAATTCCCCTGCAGTCTCCCACTGGGTTGCCAAGGTTACCGAATTGTAGCGTCTCTGGAGAGTACTCATGTGAACTCCGTGAGTTCTCTCACCCACCATCTCTTTTTTCACAGTCTCAGTTCATTAGCTCCACACATTCACTAGGTCCTAACCTCCTGTTATTTCACCACCACCCCCTCTAGAGTCAGGTTTTTCTGCTTGGCTGAGGGCGGGCGCAGACCTGCGGTCACGCAGCTTTTACGTATGTCCAAAATGGTGCCTGCTCTTTGTCTTGCTTGCCTTTGAGAGGTGAGCAGAGAGAGAGAGACTCGTGTCCGTACCGGTCCCCCTTTTTTTTTTTCCTCTCTCCTCTAGCCAGCCTGGTGAACTTTCCCCCACGGGGCTTCAAGCTCATTCCCTCTAGGCTCCTCCTTCCACTTTCCCACTGGTTGGGCTGAATATTTGTAACTCTGCAGATTCACTGTGTTGAAATCCCAGTGCCCAAAAGGATAGTGTGAAGATGTAGAGTAAGTCATGAGGGCAAAGCCCTCATAAGTGGGATCAGTGCCCTTACAGATGTCCCCCCAGAAATACCCCTCACCCTTTCTGCCACAGGAAGACACAGCACCAAGTTGCCATTCAAGAATCAGGAAGGAGCCACTTACAAGACCACTGATTTGTTGGTGCCTTGATCTGGGACTTTTAACCTCCAGGTCTGTGAGAAACAGCTCTGTGGTCAAAGCCATAGTTCACATTGTTCTGAGATAATGTCTTGTGATTTCATGAAGCAGATAAAATGTGTGTTCATGAAAAAAGGACAGGCTTGGTTTCCACAGATTCTTGCACCTAGCCATTGATCCATCCACTCAGCGCATCCTTATTAAAAGCCCACTACTGTGACTCTGGCACAGTGGTCTAGGAACTAAGGGTAGAGTACTAAGACAGATGTGAATCTACTCTCTGAATTGTACAGTCTATTGAAGAAGAGCTGCATGTCATAAATAATTACAGTGGAAGTGCAAATGTGGTTGAAAATGTCACTGGTGTTGCAGAAGCATGTTGTCTGAGGAGGCCCCTCTGACCTTTTCCTGGCCATGATGATGGAGATGCTCCCCAACCATGCTGCGAAATGCTGTAACCAGTTGTCAGATGTGGCTGTGGAGTGCTTGAAATATGGCCAAGATAATTGAGGAATTTATTTCTTACATTTTATTTTGTCATTTTCAATAGACATATGAGACAAACAGATACCATCCTCGACAGTAACTTCCACAGTTTCAAATTTCTATGTGCTGGAACATAAGAAAAGAGAAAGGGACCAAAGAAGATGCCTCTGGCCCTCAGGGCTAGAACCCAGCAACTGGACCATCAAGTGAAAACAAGACCAAAATGTATGAACCTGATGTCTTCAATATGTTCTTGCACTGGCGAGCAAATGTCAGTTACTCAGGAATTGGCCACGGAACCCACCTTGCAATGGAGTCTGCCTGGCAACAGGCAGTGAATGGTTACAGCATGAACTGCCCCTTGACCAGATTGGCTGCCTCTGCTATCTAAGCTGCTGCACCAACTGAAATAAATGAGTCTGCAAGCTGCTCACCTCTAGCCAACTTTCACCCGACTCCCGATGTCTGTGTTGTGACTCCACGCCTCTTGCCTCCACTGTGCTTCTCTTCTCAGAACGAATCCACAGCAACACTTAGCGTTTGTGTTTTTCTTTTCTTTTTTTCTTTTTCCCACAGTGTCCCTAAAACCAAAAGAAGTTCCTAATCACACTTGTGTCCAGAAGTTAGGTCCAAGCAATGTAGTAGTGTTGGTAGAATGCTTAGTACGGGTTGTTGTGCTTCTCTCAAACTTTAAACACCTGAGTGGTGTTTGGCCCACTGTTTAAGATCCATGATCCCTTTACAGAGTGCCTGGGTTCATTTCCCAGCTCTAGTTCCAACTCCAGCCTCACACAAATGCAACAATGGGAGATGTCAAGTTACGGTTCAAGTTGTTGGATACCTGCCACCCACATGAGTTTCGGGCTCTTGACTTGACATAGGTCTTCTTTCTCTCTCCTCTTCTCAAATGAATAAACAAATAAAATATTTAGAATTTAAACTATGCCAACACGACTTTGAGAGTTTGCTGTGGGGCCCCAAGGTTCCTTGAATTCCTTTTTGCACCCAAACCATTTCATAGAATTTCAGTATCAGAAGAGGTTACTCAACAACAGTGTTGGAACAGAACTAAAACAAGGACCTCATGCCCCCACAAGACGACCAAACAGCACTCCCTTTAGACCTTGTCTAAACAAGATAAGAATCGGAGAACTCAGAGGGCTTCCATAGCCTTGGAAACTCATGACTGGTGCATAGGGAGATTACTGATGCCATAGACAGGAGTGTCAATTTGTAAAGTCAACAACAGGAGTCACTGTGCACTTACTCCTCATGTAGGATCTCTGTCCTTAATGTGCTGTGCATTGAGATTTAATGCCATAACGAGTACTCAAACAATATATTTCACTTTGTGTTTCTATGGGGGCGCAAACTGTTGAAATCTTTACTTAATGCATACTAAACTGATCCTCTGTAAAAAAAAAAAAAAAAAGAAATTATCAACTCCCAACTTGACTCTCACTGGGATTAAACATGACAATAGGTCTGATCTGATTTCATCATCATTTAAAAAAAATCATCTATTATTTTTCACTTTAAGTTTCTGTGTGGGAGCAAACTGTTGAAATCCTTACTTAATGTATACTAAGCTGATCTTCTGTATATTAAGATAATCGAAAATGAATCTTGATGTGAATGGAAGGGGAGAGGGAGTGGGAAAGGGGAGGGTTGTGGGTGGGAGGGACGGTATGGGGGGGAAGCCATTGTAATCCATAAATCGTACTTTGGAAATTTATATTCATTAAATAAAAGTTAAAAAAAAAAAAAAGCTGGCGCTGCGGCTCACTAGGCTAATTCTCCACCTTGCGGTGCCAGCACACCGGGTTCTAGTCCCGGTCGGGGTGCCGGATTCTGTCCCGGTTGCCCCTCTTCCAGGCCATCTCTCTGCTGTGGCCAGGGAGTGCAGTGGAGGATAGCCCAAGTGCTTGGGCCCTGCACCCCATGGGAGACCAGGATAAGTACCTGGCTCCTGCCATCGGATCTGGGTGGTGCACCGGCCACAGCGTGCCGGCTGCGGCGGCCATTGGAGGGTGAACCAATGGCAAAGGAAGACCTTTCTCTCTGTCTCTCTTTCTCACTGTCCACTCTGCCTCTCCAAAAAAAAGAGAGAGAGAGAGAGTGCCATGTTTACAGACATCTACCTAGAGTCAGGGTTGACCATCAAGAAAATATGTAATGCCAGTAAAGGAAGTAAAAACCATGGCCACTGAATTCCAGTCCCAAGGAGAACGTGAATGTCAAGTCTGTACTTACCTAATGAATATTTTGGAATGGTGAGCAGATAAAAAGGGATTCAGAGATAAGGATACAAGATAAAACACAAAAAGGAAGGGATCAATCAAGATTGGCTGGGGTCTTCAGAGTATTAAGCAATGCTTCAAAAATGTCGAGGGCTTATTTCTCACCTCTATGGGCTGCAGGACCTCATTTCTTGGTGGAGGCGAGCAATTCTGAGCCCCAGCAACTTCTTCTAATGCTTTTGTGAACTTTAATATGCACAGCCAATCATGTGCTGCGCATGCTTGAAGTCGGGAAATTAGGGGGAGTATAAAGGGACTTGACTCCAAACACACACCATAGAATGTGATGAATTTGGGGAAAGTATGACATTGTGAAGTCTGTTCTAACTTTGTTTTGTGGTTTTAAGTGATTAAAGAAAGTGCTGTTCTTTCAGATGCTGCTGATCTTGATCTGGCCAATTCTTATCTGCATCTATGTGGTGTGTTTCACAATGTTGAGACCAATGGCTTCAGCTTGCTCATGTGATTTTTCATTCACTCTTTCCGAAGTGACCACACAACCCTGCAAGAAGCCTCTCTCAAAAGCAGCACTGCCTCTCCTCCACTAGGTAGCGCTGTGTGCAGTTCACACCTGGGCTGCAGGGACTCCCTGCAAGGGGGCCTGCTGCATTGCCTCCCATCCCCCTTCCTGTCTGCAGCAGCTCAGGAGCAGACCGATTATTAAAGATTCCTCCAAACTGGCCATTCCAGGACACAGACCTAAATGTAACCGTCCTGTGTTAGTCTGTTTCCCAAAGACACAGAGTGAGTATAGCAGCTCTTAATGTTGCAGATTTCTCCCTGGTTTTTAACATGAAAACACTTTAACTCAAAGCTTGCATAATAAGTGTATCTTCCCACACAGTTAGGATGATTCCCAGGTCAAAGTGTTTTTTTTTTTTTTTTAAAGATTAATTTATTTATTTGAAAGTCAGAGTTACACACACACACACACACAGAGAGAGAGAGAGAGAGAGAGAGAGAGAATCTTTCACCTGCTGGTTCATTCCCCAGATTGCCACAATGGCCAGAGCTGCGCCAATCTGAAGGCAGGAGCCAGGAGCTTCTTCTGGGTCTTCCACATTGGGTAGGTGCAGGGGCCAAGGATTTGGGCCATCCTCCACTGCTCTCCCAGGCCATAGCAGAGAGCTGGATCTTAAGTGGAGCAGCAGGACTCGAACTGGTACCCATATGGGATGCCTGCACTGCAGGATGCGGCTTTACCTGCTATGCCACAACGCCGGCCCCAAGTCAAAGTGTTTTGATTCTTGCATTAGCTGTGAAACCTTCAGGATTACCCCAGCACAGTTAAAAATAGAGAGGGAAGATATCTTTGGGGTAGAGCAAGGGTCACTGAACAGAACTAGGAGTGTTGTCCTCAGAAGTGAGTGTGTCATTCACACCACAACAATCCACCCCCCAAAAATGTATCAAGGGAAGCAAATGTCTTGGGCAGGTCAAGTTCTGATTCCTCTTTGGCCTCTGAGAACTTCCAGCAGACATCGCTGGGAAAGGAAGGTAAATTAGTGGATCCCTTCCTCCTAGTGGATCCCGTGCCTGTGGCTGCTGCTGCGGCTGATTAGACAGATGGAAGCAGTTGATCTTTAATTCACTCTGAGTATTCATTTTGCCAGTCTTGAACACAGACCAGCTTTTGTGGTCGCCCATGTTGACATGAGATTCTAGATTCTAGGTAAGAATTTACACCACAGACACATTATGCCAAATCTTCTGATGTTGAACGTGTTTGACAAAGCACCTCCCTTTATCCTGCCTTTTCTCACCTCTTTGAGAAGACGCTCAGGCCCCTTAATTGCCACATTTTTATATGAATTACGGAGACATTCAAGGATTTGTTCCTAAAGGATCAGACTCCTTTCCAGAAATAGATAGTGATAGTAAAACTGCTAAAAGAAGCAAATAGAAGGGTAAATCCACTCTATCTAAATATATGAAGTCCCACTAAATGGGCAACAGAGAAAGGAATGCATACCATCAATGTGACTATAAAGAAAAGAAACTAATGGTTTTCATGCATTTGTGCACTGCAAAATCAAATCACTTTATAGCCTGTCAAGGAAGTGATTTTGACAAATCAATAAATTAAGAATAGAACTGATTCAACGACATCACAATGAACACACAGTATGTTACAGACACTTAACAAAGCTTTGAATTTCACAGCAGATCTGAGAGTAGGACTTTCCGTATCTTCCTTTCTGGACAAGGGAGTCTTTTGCCATATGCCATATCAAACAGCAAGATAATTCAGTTAAGGCTGAGAGCCCAACTGTCATCTTCATTAAGATACTAAATCACTTTTGATATTGTACTAACTTCAATAACCAAAACAAAGCAAAATACAGGCTTAGCAAAAGGACACACATAATGCACTTGGTGATTCATGACTGCATTTCTCAGGAAGGTTTACAAATTCATCCACTGTCCTTCAATCACACAGTTTGTATTTGGGTTTCTCATTGAGCTGAGAGATGCTGAGAGACTCAAATAGCACTTCAGGGCCCAGGTGGCCACATTTCTAAACAGATTTGGAAGAGTGTCAGTTATTCTAGTTAAGGTCAATAGGAATTTAGGCTCAGCTGGAGGACTCTGAGTCTGTAGATGTAAAGCCACACAGCAGAGGAGAGACAACTTGATTTGGGGAGGGTTTGCAAACTGATTTTCTATAGGGACCTGGTTTTTCCTTTGACTCAGAACTGCATTCAATGTGGCTGCAATGAAGAATAAATGATATCTTATTCACAGTGATTTTTGTATCAGTACTCTGATTTTTAATGTATGGACTACTAAAGACATAGTGAATCTATTTTTTGGCAACTAAAATAGCCATCCTTTCTATTTGCAATTTTTCTTTGCAGAAATGAAGGTTTTCTAAATTTAGAAAGTTTAACTTTGATTAAATGCTAAGCACTTAAAGATTAGTAGAACCATTTGGTAATTAGGAATGTGGTTCCAGGGGTGGGCATTTGTCCTAGCTGTTGATGTTGGGTTAGGATACTTGAGTCCCACAGCTGAGGACCTCGGTTCAAGTCCCAGCTCTGTCTTCTGAATTCAGCTTCAGCCAATGCAGACCCAGGGAGGTCACATGCTGGCTCAAGTAGGTAGGTCCCTGTCACTCACATGGGAAATCTGGATTGAGTTCCTGCCACCCATCTTTGACACACTGGCCATTTGGTGTGGGGAGCAGCCCGGACTGGACTGAGTTACTGGAATTAAGACTTATTCTATGCATCTGCTCTCCCACAATATGGCGCTGGGAGAGAAGTAAACAGCTTCTGCACGGCTGCCTCCAGTTCAACCAATAAACTGTAGGACTTGCTCCTGATTGGAGAGCAGCGTACTCGGCGTGTGGGCAGCCGAGTTGGGATTGGCGGAGGAGGACTATAAAGGAGGAGAGAGACGGCATGCACCGGGAACATCTAAGGGGAACATCTAGCTGAAGGAACACCTGTGCAGCCCCCGAGAAAGCCGGCCGGCGGTGTGCCGCTCCCCTGCGGAAGTGGGGAAAGCGGCCAGGGGGAACTGCCCTTCCACGGAGGTGGAAGGGATAGTAGCCAACCCGGGAAGAACCAGCAGCAAACCCGGGGAGGGCCGAGCAGACGAAAGAACAGCGCAGGGTCCTGTGTCGTTCCTCCACGAAGAGGGGGAGCGACATAATGGTGCCGTGACTCGGATATGAAGCCTAGGCAGGGCTTAGTGTCGTTCCTCCACGAAGAGGGGGAGCGACAATTTGGGGAGTGAAGTAGTGAGCGGATTCTCTCCCTCTCTCTCATCTCTGTTTCTCTACTCTCAAATAAAATGCATTCTAATGGCATCCCATATGGGTGCCAATTTGTATCCTGGCTGCTCCACTTCTGATCCAGCTCTCTGCTTTTGGCCTGGGAAAGTAGTATAAGATGGCCCAAGTGCTTCCACCCTTGCACTGATGTGGGAGACAGAGAAGAAGCTCCTGGCTCCTGGCTTCAGATCGGCTATGCTCCTGCCAATGAGGCCATTTGGGGAGTGAACCAGAGGATGGAAGACCTCTCTCTGTCTTTCCCTCTCCCTGTCTGCAACTCTACCTCTCAAATAAATAAATAATTTAAAAAAAAAAGGGAAAGTCATGGCAGCAGGCAGAGTTTGGTGCTTAAAAAAATAAGAAGTAAAGATGGGTGAAAATAAACATTATCTACACTTCAGTTATTTGGGAGGATAGAACCTAGATAAAGTATTAAGAAAGTGAATCATCCAGAACGACTCTTTTATAGTAATGTTACCAGGCCAGGCTGGTTAAAGGAAAACCTCACATACAGCCCAAAATAAGCCAAAAAGTGATTCAGCAAGTTTCATGCCAAGATGGCAAATGACTTTACTTAATTTAATGAAATTTAAATACAGCAAAAAGGATAAAGCTTTGTTACTCAAATATCTATTGCAATGTAAAAAAATCCAGAATGACCTTGCTCAGGTATTTGCTTCTGTTTGATGTTTGTAGGATTTTCCTGTTAAGTAAATGGGAGACCATCATATATTTGCATTGTTAGCACAAAATCAGCATGGAAAGTATTTGGTATTTTAATATAGATGTTAAGAAAAATTGTAGATGTTGTAGAAATTATTACTCTCCCTGTTTTGAATATTATAGTTTATTCTCATCCTCCCATTCGCTTTGTCAACTTCTGCACATGGGAAGAGAATGAGGTAGGTAGCCAGTGAGTTCCATTGTTGCAGAATAACAGCAGTAAGAGACCAGTGGCAACGAAGTGGATTTCCTCCAGCAGCCAGCTCTGCTCTGGGCTGTCATTTGAAGGGGAATTGGGCAGAGATGGGAAAGATGGTGAAAGTTTTCCATTTTGGAGCAAATAAAGAGGTGATTTCAGTTTAGCTACTTTAAAACACTTATTGAATTCACTGCAAAAATATCATGCATTTATTGTTGAAAATGTGATATGAACACACAAAAGGGATAAAAGCAGAGGTAGGAAGAAATCACCCATCATCCACCCACCCATGGAAAACCACTTCTGTATGTGGAAATAAAGCAAAATTGACTGCCCATGCTTCTCGATTACTTACCTGTCTACTCAGCAGTGTGTTCTGAATGTCTTGCCACATCAGAAAACGTTATTTCTATGCCCATACTTGTGTGAGAATGTCATAAAATGCTCCGTGATTTCTTTAATGTTTCATCTCTTTTGAAAACAGATCATTCCCCTATTTTGCCTTTCGTACAACAATTGTAATGTTTTCACTCTTACTGCTGTACCGTATGAGCATCTTCAGTTATTCCCTCGGGGCAGTTTCCTAACAGGAGAACCCCTGATTCAAGGGAAGTAAGCATTTGATAAACGTTGGCAAATCACTTTCAAAATGGTTGTGCAGATACCTACCTAGCAGGAGTATGAAAGATTCCTACTTCCTCACATTATTGTTGACTTCAGTACTATGATTTTTATGAATGTGCACTGTTTTTGTAGGCAAGATATATCTTTTTATTTGATTTTTAACTCTTACATGTAATCTTGAACAAATATGCGTGTGTGTGTGAATGTATGTGTGCATGTGCATGTGTGTGTGTGCAGCCATTTGTGTTTTAAAGAATATGTAGCACATATCTGGATGTTTCTCCTTTGATAAGAGGTGAAATGTCTGTAAAACACTGAGATTCCATTTTTCTATCTAGAAAATAATAAAGAAGCTAGAATTTTATAGGTGACAAGTAAGTACTGAGACATAATTATTTGTTTTGGCAACAAAAACAGAGCTGTAGCTTACATGTATGTAACAGTGCAAATTGTTTGACTTTAAAGAAAGGCAGTCATTCTTCCTAGGAGGTGGGTTTATAAGTTGAAAGCTGGACAAACATTGCCTGACCCATGAATGTAGCCCCATCAGGGAAAGCTGTTGAAGGACTGGATCATTCCAGCCTTACACATCTACACCCATCTGCAGGCAAAGTGTTCTTAGAATATGCAAAATGCAGCAGAATGAGATGAAAATATCTTATCAGCAGGACTATGGAAAATGTAACCTGGAACCTAAACTCTGAGGTACCTACAGTCACAGATAAACCCTAGGGGAACTGGGCTGGCTGAGGCCGGCTCCACACCCTCAGCTACCAGAGGGAAGCTTCCAAGAGAGACCAGGGAGGGAGGAAATCACAAGGGCGACCTAGCTCACCTCCTTCAGGGAGAACTGGAAGAGATGGAGAAAAGGAGAGGCTGAGCGAAATACGACAAAAGAGAAAGTAGAGCAGACAAAACGACACTTCTCAACAAAACACAGGGAGGCTAAAGCCTCTGAATCGTTCCTTCTGTGTCTGTGTAAATAACAGAACTTCACAAAGTTTGTCTACATGTGTGCAAGATTCAGAGGCAGCTCATCAACACTGCCATTCCTAACCATCTCCTGGTATATGTCCGGCATCCCTGTATTAAGTGAAGTTATAAGACCCAAAATGTGAAGATGAGATGACATGAAAATAAATATATGCCTTGGAATAAACTTCTGGTCTATTGTCCCACAAGGCAACCAAAAAGCGGCTCCTGGGTGTGGTTTTGCTTGTCCTGGTTGACATTGTCAGCCCATGGGGAATGGGAGGAGCTTTTATCACCATGTACTTCCTGGGATATCCAGAGAGAGCTGCTTCCAGCAAGACACTAAAAGCATTAATCTAGAGTGGAGTCAAATCTGATTATTGATGGCTTCGAAATCTGTGAACCTTTAAAAAGAACAATAGATTATAATTTTATAGTACTGTGAGTACAAAACGCAATTGTATCTGTGAAATGCCAGTGGGCATTTGATCATGATTTTTTGACTGGAAAAGCTGAGGTTCAGTCTTGCTCTGATTTGCAAAAGTGTTTTAACGATAGAACCAGGCTCAAATCCAGGTAGGTGTTCTGTGCCCCAATGCAATTTTATTTTCATTACAACTGAGTCAATTCAAGTTGAAATAAATTGTGTAATAAATTTCAATTTTGGTTGTTTATTTTTTTTGTATTTTTCACTCCATCAGTAACCATTTGGAAAGTCTATTCATGTAAGTGTTTGTTGAACATCCCAATTTTTTAACTGCTTAGCAGGCAAGAGTTTGCTTTCATCCACCCTCAATTATCTGGAGGCAAGGGAAAGTACTTTGACCTTCAGGCATTTTCTAACATGCCAAGTCTCAAACGGCCTTTTTTTTTTTTTTTTTTTTGGCATTGTTCTCAGAGGTAGAGGTGAAATTAATGTAGCCATTGGCTATATTAGGTGACTAATGGAAGAAATCAATTCAGAAAATAAGATTGACCTTATTGGTAAATGCCAAAGGTAAGCACACCGTCTTTTATGATTAATATAAGCTGGGTGAAATGTGTCATTTCCTGAATGGCACAAACAACGTTTAACTGGACTAAAACAAAATCTCTATCAGCTAGTTCCTCAGCAAAACAGAAAGCTATCCTGATATTGCTGTTTTAACAGAAAAAAACTCAATTTCTACTCTTATAGACATTTCCATTTACAGTAATAATTACTGCAAATAAATAAGTCGGAGGTAAGCTGTTTTTGTAGATTTACTTATGTATTTGAAAAAGCAACAGAGAGAGAGAGAGGGAGAGAGAGGGAGAGACAGAGAGAGAGCTCTTCCATCTGCTGGTTCCGTTTCCAAATGGCCACAACGGCCAGATACTGACCAGGCCAAAGCCAGAAGCTGGAATTCCATCCTGGTCATTCACGCGGGTGCCAAGGGCCCAAGAGCTTGGGTCATCTTTGGTTGCCTTTCTAGTTGTATTAGCAGGAAGCTCGATCAGAAGAAGAGTAGCCGGGACTCCATTGGCACTCTGATATGGGATGCTGGCATTGCAAGTGGCAGCTTAACCCACTGTGCCATGACACCAGCCCCTGACACGAACTATTTTAACTAAGACAATCTCTGCTCCTGGCCAGAGGAGAAGGGTGTTCAACTAGGATGAAGATGACTGGAAAACCAAGTAAGCAATGAACAGAAAGTGCCTGGTAGGTGTTACAGGGGCTCACACAAAAAGGCAGATTTGGGAGACGACCTTGAAGAGTCATGGAAAGCAAAGAAAATAAACTAATATATGGAGCTATTTCTTTCAAATGGTTTGACTAAAATTAGATGAATAGAGACAGTGTGATTTTATGATGACCAGGGAGGATAATTTATTTCATTTTGTGTTCAAAATAGGAAAGCCTAAACCATACATCAGTATGGATGGGAAAACCAAGTAGAGAGAGGAAAACTGAAAACATGGAAGAAAGAGTTCACAGGGCAGTCTTTAAGAAAGCACAAATGATGCACTTTCCAGAGGAGGTATTGCAACCAAGTAGAAGGGGATGGGTAGAACAGTGGATGATATTCACATTTATTTATAGATGAGGGAAAGTGGATGAGGTTCTTAAATAACAGCCTCTATTTTCATGGTTAAGTAGCAAAAGCAATTATCTGCTAAAATCCAAGGTAGAATAAAGAAGGTTAGAGGTTGAAATAATGTTTATAACAGCTGAAATGACTACTTCAGAGAATGGGAGAGCAAGCCAACCAGAGAAAGATGGTGGGAAAGCCAGGCAGTTTTGAAGGAATCCGTTCTGTTCGGTGACTGTGAATTATGGTGGTGTCAGTTTTCAAGGCATTATAAATATAAACCCAGTGTTCCCTATGAGAAGGATTTTGATTACTAAGGAATGTGGAAGTTAGCAGAGTTCATGACCTGGTGTCCAAGAAGGAGTTTCAGAATTTCACAATGTTGGCCAAATATAAACAAACAAAAGACAAACCAGAACATCTTACAAATGAAATAGGTTCAAAATTAAATCATTTTTTGCATTAGTGGCAAAATAACTTGAATTAAAATAAATATCAGTGCTTAAGTAGAAAGACTATTCAGAAACAAAAGAAGATAGCAGTTCCTAACATCATTTGCATTTTTTCATGATACGCATCTTCCAAAACTTTTTTGAAGACCCCTACTATACTGGATTTTGGAAATTTTTGCACAAAATAAGCTAATCTTTGAATTATATCTCCCACTAATGTTTTTTGGAGAAATCTCATACCTTTATATGAGAGTTTAGACTGTTCTACTGCACTTTGCATTAACCTGGACTCTTCCAATCACATGATTCTTCTGATTGTGATTTTTAAGAGCTTTGACTGGGCAAGAGTTAAGTGACTATCTGTAGAATTCTATCTAACAAAATATATTTCCCGTCTACTCATCCCCTCTCTCATGTTTTTTGAACCTAATTTCAGCATCATAACATTTCAATTTAACACTTAAATCTCCACAATATAAGAACTCAAGCAAGTGAAATATTATTAGCCTCCTAAAATATTATTAAATTTTAGATAATATGTTTGAGTTAAGAAACAAAGTCCAGGGGCTGAAGCTGTGGTGTAGCGGGTAAAGCCACTGCCTGCAGTGCTGGCATCCCATATGAGTGCCGGTTCAAGACCTGGCTGCTCCTCTTCCAATCCAGCTCTCTGCTATGGCCTGGGAGAGCAGTAGAAGAGCCCTTGGGCTCCTGTCCCCACGTTGAGAGACCCAGAAGAAGCTCCTGGCTCCTGGCTTTGTATCAGCACAGCTCTGGCCATTACATCCATCTGGGGAGTAAACTAGAGGCTGGAAGACCACTCTTTCTCTCACTCCCTCTCTCTCTTTCCACTCTCTCTCTCTCCCGCCTCTCCTCTCTTTGTAACTCTGACTTTCAAATAAATAAATAAATCTTAAAAAAGAGAGAGAGACAAAGTCCATCATTTGACATGCCAGTTTTCAATGTATAGCACCCCGTCTTCTGTTTTGTTGTACTTTGTCCTGTTTTGCTACTGCTCACAATTTGTATTTGTTGGAGAAGTTGGATGGTTTGTTCAGAATCCACCAGCCTTGACTGTGCCTACAGAGGTGTTCTTTAGCATATTCCTCTCTTTGCTCTGTTTCTGGCATTTGGTAAGATTCAATGTGATTGTTTGGTGGTCACACTCATAGGTAGCATATTATACCTTCACTGGAAACACAGTTGTTTGATTACCTTTCATTTAGTAAGTTGGTAGCTCCCATTGACAAAGTTCACGTAAATTCATTACTTCATTTGGGGGCAGTAAAAAAGTGATACGCAACTTCTGTCATTCCTTATTTGGTTATCATGTGGTCAATTCCATAAAGAGATCTATTTGCTTATCAATCAACTATTGAGTTGTATAAAGGCACAAGTCACACTGATTAAAGGATTCTTCGTGTGTGTGTGTGTGTGTGTGTGTTACCTTAATCCACTTCAGCTATGATCCCTGTTGATGACCAAATCCACCTGATATGACTATAGGGGTCTCTGGTAAGCACCCTTTTTTCTGTAATAACAATCAATTTGAGATTAATATTGTACCTTTCCTCTAAAGACCTGGAATTGGTCATTTCTGCAAAAATCCCAGTTATTGTAAATCAAATATTATATTTAGAAGCTACAATCTGAGCATCAGGGATTAATAAATATTTGCCCAAAGTACAACTTTCTTGAGGCTTTCCCTTGAAAAAAGAGATTTATTCATTTATTTGAAAGACAGAATTACAGAGAGAGATTAGGAGAGACAGATTTTCCTTCTGCTGGTTCCCTCTCCAAATGGCCGCCATGACCTGGCTGGGCCAGGCTGAAGCCAACAACCAAGAGCCTCTTCCAGTTCTCCCACATGGGTACAGGGGTCCAAAGACCTGAGCCATCCTCCGCTGCCCTCTCAGGCACACCAGCCAGGAGCTGGATCAGAAGTGGAGCAACCGGGACTCAAGCCCCCATATGGGTTGCCACTGCCATAGGCTGTGGCTGTAACCTGCTGCACCACAGCGCCAGCCCTGTTGCTTTTCTAATATTTAGCCATGTTTGACATTTTTCTTCTTTTTGCCTTTGATTGTGACAATATGACTGCTCGTCCAAAAGTACATAGACATTTTATTCTGCTTGGAACTAGCAATGCAGTCAGAATGATGCTATGGAGAAGTTTCAGGGAAAATACCGCATAGCATCAAGCACTAAAACAAACTTCTGGAATAAAGTTCTCCAACTATGCTTCCAAAGTAGGGCTTTTCTCTTCAGTCATTCTGTGCCTTTAGACTGAGGCTGGAAGTCATATCATCTCTAGCTACTACTATTTCATTTGTGACTCTAAGTCACCTCTTTTTAAAATTATAGACTACTCTATAAATTACTAGAAAGTACTGGAAGTTCCTCTGAGAAACTCCACCTGGGAAGCTACCTCAGCGTATCTGATGGCAGCCCTCAATCCAAGCAGCAACATATCAGCCCAATCACAAATTTGAGAAATGCTTTAAAGGATGGACTTGCAGTTGCTTTGGCTATGTTTTATCAATAATAATTAAACCATCCCCATCTGAGTGAATCTCTGTCACAACTATTAGTCTTCATTATCTTGAAGGCAAGACGTGCTTTCTGACCATAAAGATTTGCAAATACAAGTACATAGAAGAAATGCAGTGCATAGGTTCAAAATAATGACAGCCATTTTTAAAGTAACTGTGTAGAGTGCATTTCCGCTTTTGCACAATTTAAAAACTAAGATTCCTGATTTGAGCTGCTTACTTGCAGAAGTTTCTCTCCTGCTTCTGGTGAATATTTGGTATATGTTCAAACCATTGGTTAATACATAAAATCATCTGAGAGATATTTGCATTAAAGAATTATTGAATCATAATAATTGCTTAATGATGTCAACATAAAGTTAAAAGTTTGAATTAGAAGACATAGCCTACATTTATGTGTCTTTGTCAAGAGCTTATCTTTCAACCATTAAAAAAAATCACAGAGATCCAGAGCCAGCGCTGTGGCATAGTAGGCTAAACTTCCACCTACGGCACTGGCATCCCATTTGGGCAACAGTTGTGTCCTGACTGCCCCTCTTCAACTCCAATTATCTGATCATGGCCTGGGAAAGCAGTGAAAGACAGCTCAAGTGCTTGGACCCCTGCACCCATGTGGGAGACCCAGAAGAAGCTCCCGGATCCTGGCTTCAGATTGGCTTAGCTCCAGCCATTGTGGCCATTTGGGTAGTGAACAAGCAAATGGAAGACCTTTCTCTGTCTCTCCCTCTATGATACTCTACCTCTCAAATAAATAAATAAATAAATCTTTTTAAAAATCACACAGAGATCCTATATCTCTGATGAAACTGTGTTTCTATTTACCTCTGAAGTATAAATGCTCAATCCACAGGATACTTTTTAATCCTTATTTTCCTCTCTTTGTAACTTATGACACTCAACTCTTCATCCTTCTTTGAACTGTTTTTAGAATTAGTAACCCTACAATTCCCTGAGATTCTCTCTACATCATCTATATGACAATCTCTCTCCTAGGGTATGTTTCCCATGCCTACCACTCAAATATAAGTGTGCATTCTCATTGCTGTACTTGGCTTTATTCTCTGTGTCTCCAAGGTGAGAAATCACCTGCTCTTCCTCCCCTTCCCTGCATCACTGAATGAAGCTGCACTGTACCTGGCTGTCCACCAAGAAAGCGGTTTTGGCTTTGGTCAAAACCAAATGGCTAGGTGGCTACATGTAGCTAGGTGGCTACTACATGGAACTCTGCACATTTAATGCATTTCCTTCACCACAGAAATTTATATTCTATGGTGCCATTTCGATCACTCACCTCATACCAAACTGAACAAAGCCCCCCACACACACACCTGACACCTGGGAATCCTTAAAAGTGATTTCAGCTTCCAGGAAACCTTTTCTATCCCTGAGAGGTTAAATGAGGGTCTCTTTTTACTACAGCCCTAATGACAAAGTGTAACAATCCTTGATTCTCTATTTTCCCCTTAGGGATACAAACTTGAGGACAGGAATTAAATCTGTATTTCAAGGATGATCATCAGTTTGTTACTAATTTCACAAATGTTTATTATTACTAAGTACTGTACATCATTAAGAAGAGAATTAAGAATTTTTAATGGGTTTACATTGTATTCAGAGTTCAATAAATGTTGACAGAATAAATGAATGTGAAATATGACCTTAAAGGTCATTATCATGTAAATAAATGAAAATATTTCTGACATATCTTTAGCAGTACTATTATACAGTATTATATTATACAAACCATAAACTTAATTACACAGATGTATTTTCTTTCATTTCATGAAGCAGTAGATTTGGGCGATGACATTCATCCAGTTGTCTATAGTGTTCAGGAAGGCAGAGTCTATATTTCTGTTGCCTAAAATTGTATCCCACCCATGACCAAGTAGTGGTAATATACCAGGTACTCAATACATCAAATTGAACAAATGTTACATACACACAGGTATTGGTTCTATTACCTGAGTTACTTAATCATAAAATAAATATTTCTGAGAAGGTTCTCTCCTAAAGCAAGCCAAATATCTTAAAATTGCCAAAAGTTCTGTTTTTGAAATTAAAGTATAGTTTTTCAATATTTAAAAGAGTCGGCGCCAATGCTGTGGAATAGCGGGTAAAGTCGCCGCCTGCAGTGCTGGCATCCCATATGGGCACTGGTACGAGTCCCGGCTGCTCCACTTCTGATTTAGCTCTCTGCTCTGGCCTGGGAAAGCAATAAAGGATGGTCCAAGTCCTTGGGCCCCTGCACCCATGTGGGAGACCCAGAAGAAGCTCCTGGCTCCTGGCTTCAGATCAGCACAGCTCCAGCCGTTGTGGCGAATTGTGGAGTGAACCAGTGGATGGAAGATCTTTCTCCCTCTCTCTTTCTCTTTCTCTCTCTCTCTCTCTTCTCTCTCTCTCTCTCTCTCCCTCTTCTTCTCTCTCTGTATAACTCTGGCTTTCAAATAAATAAATAAATAAATCTTTTAAAAAAGAGAGAAAGAGATGAACGTTGGGAGAAGTTGAAAGAAAAGTTCTGTATTAATAAAATAAAAAATGCATCTTTTTAAAATATACCAGAATTGCTGGCTTAAAAAAGTGACAATTATATCACCTATTTCACTGAAATAGGCTCATTCTCACCTTTTGTTGTTATGTATCCTTAGAGACAAGAAAACTATAACAGTATTGATGCCTCAGTAGTGGCAGAGACTAAGAGTAAAGTAACTGGAATTGCATAATGTTCCATGCTGGAATAGTTTGAAGAATGTACATGAAGTATCATCAACTCATATAGGATTGAAATCCAATAGAAGATTATTGAGCAAGTGACCCAAGCAATCGCTTTAAGTATTACATCTCATAAAATAATTGACAGCATCTGCTTTAAACTGATAAGCTCCATGGACTACAACTGACAATATAAAATTGAATATGTTGTTGGAATGATCAATCTAGTCCACTGGGAACACCAAAACTCAATATTTTTACAGTGGAATTTACAAGTAGCGTTTTTCTATTCATTTAGAATGATTTAAAAATAATTTTCTACCAACTAGTAGAAATGACAAATCACATCACTGTATGACCAAAGACAGAAGTTGTCAACCAGTCACTGCTATGGCACGTTCTAAACATTAGTGGCATACAACAGATTCTTAAGTCATTTAAGCTCTTTGATGGTGTCCATTGGGTTTCAACTTTTCTTTTGTTTTTCCATATTTTGTTGGTTTCAAATCTTTCACTCTGATTTACTTTCTACCATGTGTTCAAAATTTAGACCATGTTTTCAAAATTGTCACAATGTTTTAAAATTTGAAAACCAGGTGAGTTAATAATAGTGTGAGAAATGTGTTGCTATCTGGCCTTTATCCAGTCCTCTATACCCCATCCCGTCCAACGAGGGCAGATGATGCTAGCAAATCCCGAATTTAGAAAGCACTGCATTGGCCATATGGCTTCAGTTGACTTTGCTCCAAGATAGTGACTTAAAATTGTATTAAGAAAAAATTTGATACAGAATATAAGCCAAGTAAAATTTTCTTTTTAATTAAATAAAAACCTCTTAAACTATTTGGTTTTGCATATGATTATAAAGGAATATAACCAAATTTCTTTCTACACATGTACATAGATACAGGTATAGACAATTCTAACTGATGTTTAAGATATTGGGAGCATCAAAATATACCTTCTGTGCTTTTAAAACTCAGCTTCCTATAATACTGAGATATATAGCACTGTAACATCTCACATCATGTAAATTAATGCACTGTTTATAGCAATATAAAAATTGAGCAGAATGAAAAATTTGCACATACTTCCTTGCACTCAGAAATTATCTAATATTAAGGGACTATTATTTCATCAACTAATTAGATTTTTAGGGAAAATATTCTCAGCTTGTTGCTCACCAGGTTTTGCCTCAGATATGCTGCCATTAATTCTCATTTGCTTTTAAAATTTTTGATCTTTGACTGATGCTGTGCAGTTATTTCACCTTCATGCTTGAGACTCTCCACAAATCACACAAACTCGTCTCACGTCCAAAGGTTTACACTATCAAATGATGCAAGACAAGATCAGAATCACTTATGCCAGAACAGATGATAATCAACATCAAAATTTTTAGCAGAAATATTAGCATATAAAAATGGTAATGAGCACCTCCCTTTTGTCAACAAACTAAATTGCTAGCAAAATAGCCAAAACAAATGATCAGAACTGTATCACAAGTCAAGTAAATTTACTATGTTAAAAAGAATAACAAGGCAAAATAAAACGAAGGCCCATTGAGTTGAATGAGCTGATAAGTTTTCCATTAGAGTTCAAGATAAGGAAACATATTTGTTAGCATTTACCAACAACCAAATTTATACAGTGATTGATGTGTGTTAGCCTCCTCAAACTACTATATATGATCCAGTCAGTCCTATCAGTTAGGTACCATTATCATCCCATCTAACAGATGATACAAAAATACAGAAGTTAGACACAAAAACACATGATGACTTTGTAAAGATTCACAGCTGAGCTACAATTTTAATGAGGCAATTGATAAGTGAGGAATCTGAGTCCATAATCTTTAAACAAAATCTACTAATCAAAGGGTTCTTGAGTAAGTTCAAGAGAAATGAGATTAAAACATAATTTTATTTTGATACAACTTTTTTGAAATCCACATTTTTCATGATATGAAATTTCCACGAGCTTTTTAAAGAAGCAATATTGTTAGCACACGTGTATGTCACAGATATTTGTCCTACTTATTATATAATTACAACTTGCATTCAGACTCTTGAAATGTGAGCTGTGTTACGTATATTTGCACAGAAAAGATTTTAAGCAGTGTCGTACAATATCACTAATGCTTATGATTTAATGTTTATATGTGAGAAAATGAAGACACAAATAAGTCTATGGCTTGACTAAGCCCATTAAAAAATCACATTAGAAATAAGACTTAAATTCCTGGTGGCCAATTCACAGCAACACATTATTTTTCTGTGTGAGCAATTAACAAAGAATCTCAAATTTCTCTCTGATATTCCTCTGGCTGATTTAGGATTGTGGTATATGTTTCAGAGGGTTTGGTACAAATTGATTGAGGAAACAAATGTGTAGGTACAAAATCACAATTCAATTGGAAGTCATCATCATTATTTTCATTAGGGTTGTTATGAAAGAAAACATGACAATAAACAAAAAAGAGACCCCCACCCTTATCTCGTCAAGGTAAAATGAAACTGCATTGCAAAGAACATGGTACTATTTTTCTGAACATTTAAAAATAAATCTGTTACATATTAGAAAACACGTTTGTCAAAAATCTACAAAAATGTTTGGCTAGGTGCCTGAGACAAGCCCTCTCCCAGCAATGTTTAGTGAACACAGCATTAGTACATTCTGTTATACTTTCCTCAACATGCTTCACTCTTTTTAAAAATCTTGTGTGTTTGTGAATATCCTTTATTAGTTCTGCCTGTCTGGTCCAAGGTAAAACTTGGTGTGCACCAAATTTGTCAGTTATCCTTGATGAGAGCAATCCCAGTGCTCAAAGATAACCACAAGCTGCCTGTGATAAGCAGTGTCTACTCACACAGCAGCATCTTTTTGTAAAATGGGTAAAGAAACATGGATATTTCACCCATCTCCAGCCACTTCTGCAGAAAGCTCATATCTCACCTCTCAGCAACAATATTTGATCACTCATCCCTGTGAAGATCCCTGCTCACTAATTTTGAGTACTTTTACATCTGGTCTCAGTAAGGTATTTACTAGCAATTTAAACAAAATTATATAACATTTTGGGTTTTTTAAAAGATTTATTTATTTATTTGAAGTCAAGTTACACCAAGAGAGGAGAGATAGATAGAGAGAGAGAGAGAGAGAGAGAGAGAGAGAGAGAGAGGTCTTCTAACCATTGGTTCACTCCCCAATTGGCCACAATGGCCAGAGCTGCGCCCATCCAAAGCCAGGAGCCAGGAGCTTCTTTTGGGTCTCCCACGTAGGTGCAGGAGTGCAAGGACTTGGACCATCCTCCTCTGCTTTCCCAGGCCATAGCAGAGAGCTGGATGGGAAGTGGAGCAGCCGGGTCTTAAACTGGTGCCCATATGGGTTGCCAGTGATTCAGGCCAGGGCATTAATTAATCCACTGCACCACAGCGCCGGCCTCTATATTTGTTTAAATCTTGGCACCATTAATCAAATTTAAAAATGAAAATTTCAACTAAAACTTCGCATTTTGCTTGAATAATTACCACCACTTGCTGTAGCCTTGTTCATTTTCTTGTGACATATTTTTTCATTCTCCCTTTGCACCAGATGTCAAGCCTCTGCCTTCTCGAGTCACTCAGAATTGCTTTGCTAACTTGAGCTTAAAGGAGTTTTGCTTTGCCTGCATCATGTTCATCTGGCCAAATACAGCTTGTGAGTATAAAGTGAGTCTGTAGCAGACATTTAGTTGGTGCAGTGAACCTCAGGAAGTCTTCAGAGTGACACTTGCTTTGGATACTGCAACACTACAAACACAAGCCATCATATGGTGACACAGAAAGCAGCACTTTAGACTATTTGTCCAAGATTACTAATTGTCAATCCAATTCAACGAATGAAAATGTTTAATTTTAAGGAAAGTTGCAAATGGCATTCACACTGGTTTTGTTTACTTCTCACAACCCCCAAATCCTCTCCCAATTAACTAATTTATCATTATTAGAGTCAATTTTACTGAACAAGCTGATCAGTGTAATACGAGAGTTTAGCACTCTTTTGTAAAATAATCTCTGCCTTACTTCAGGACCCCATTTAATTGTGTTGGGAAGATTAAACTGTTAATGTTATTCTAGTATTTCCTGCTAAGTGTCTTTCATACTATGACAGTCATTTCTGGGATGATGGTTGAATTCAGTGTTGAGGATGCATTACCAAGTTTCTTTTTCTCTCTTTTAAATGTGTGCCTTCCTCTCTACCCACCCCACCCCAGCTATTGCACCTCAGTAGAGAAACGAGTTCCTGTATTCTCAGGGAAATGGGACAGACACAGGTGCTCAGACTGCCGGGGCTCTCGCACTGTCCGTGGGGTCTTCCATCACTTGCACTTTGATACTACTCGTTCCTTGCTCTGGTTAGATGTTTCTGGGTAATAAACTACCCAAATAAACCTGGTGTTGTAACTTGGGCTCATGGATTCTGTGCACCCTTGGCCCCATGATGCCTGAGGCTTCATGAGGCTCCTGATCGTAGGATCACTCCGAAACATCAAGCAACCTCTCTCTCTATTCATCAGGAAGATTTTCTGCTTGTGTCTGGCTCTCTAGAAGCCTTAGGTGAGGTGAAGGCTGGACTTGACTTGGACCTTTGTCCACAGTGCCTTCCCATGGCCAGTCTGTGGCAGCTGGGTTCTGAGTGGGGCTGCAGAATCACAGGATCCAGAAGACCCAGGTGGAAGCTGCAGGGCCGTTTCTGATCCAGCCGGGAGAGTCACACAGAGTCATTTCCACTGGACTTCTTTCGAGAGAGTCACTTAGGCCAGTCAGGTTTGGGGGGAGAGGAGTTGAATCTCATCTGTTTATACATTTAAAGCATGCGGGAAGCAGGGTTAATGTATTGCACCATTAAGTCCCTCATAGACATATTGTCTGTTTCTGAAGTCCAAGGCTGGAGATAGTTCTGTTCTGGTTTTCGTAGCTTAATTAGAAGTAGAGATCTGGCCAATTATAGCTGCTTGATCCTTTTCTGATTGCTTTAGAGTGGACTGAAAACTGTAAGTCAGTGTTTAGATTTTAATTTGATTTTAGAAGGCAATATTAGGTGATTTTTACTGCCCATAAGTATAGGTTCAATTCCTCATTCTTTTTTGTGTGTGTAATCCATGTCTGTTCCTGAAAGAATTTTGTTCTGGAATATGAATATTTAGAATGTGAAAATTTTAAAATATAGTAGGAGAACAATTAAGGCTATTTATCTACTGGGGAAAATAAATGGGAGTGGACACTCTGAACCTCAGACACAGCCGCTCTTGTTCCCAGCAAAGAATACACCTGTCATTCTACTGTGGGGTCAGCTCAACCCCTACACAACAGAGTAACTCCACCATGGATCCACAGGCTCAGTCGCATTGACTTTAAACTCCCTTCTGAGAACATGCAGAAAATTCTGTAGCACTTCTGTCACTGTTAGCTGTATGATAGTCCCTGAGGGCAGAGTCCTATTTTCATCCTCCTAATTGTTCTCATCAGCCATTTCTAAAGAGTACATAAAGTTTAATATTTTCAAGCCCATTTGACTATTATGTAAAATTGAGGGTTTTTTAATGCTATGTACATACACAGGGCAGAAACCATTTTTTTAGTATCCATCCCATTTTTTTGTATCTATTACCTTCCATCAGAAAGAAGACCTTGTTACATTCTACCTCTTCTTTCTCTTGGTGGAGGAATCACAAATCCAGAATAGCTATGGGCATGTATTTTTGTAGATATACATGGATGAAAACCATGTTTGATGACTGACTGCAAAATGGCCCCAGTTCTCCATCCCTGCCTAGGTGTGCACCATTTACAAAGTAACGTCTTAGCTCTGTCCATCAGAAGCAGAAGCAGCAGCACAGGTGTCCTTGGGCTGATTCTAAGATTAGGCCTCTTCCTAGTGTTTTCTCTTCCTCCCTTGGGACCCTGCCTCCAGCATGGGAAAAGCCAAGATTGGTCCATTTGAGGATGAGAGACTATGGAGCAAAGACAATCATCCCAACCAAAGCTACCACAGCACTGTACCTTCCAATGCCCTACCGACGGCTGACCTAAGAGCAGGTTCAGCTGCAAATGCTAAGCCTGACCTGGGTCAACCAGGCATCCCACAGACGCACAAGCCAAATGAATGTGTTTTGTTGCTAGCCACTCAGATGTGCACTAGGGTGCTTCATAGCATCACGGCGGCCATTTATAACGGACTCACTCTCAGAACTCTCTGAATCTGAATTCTGGAATTCAACCCAGAAGCTTCACTTGACCCGTGTTTAGGCTCCCAGCATCTGAGACGCATGGTAGGTACTTCTCTGCCTCTACTTGGCCCCACTCCTTCCCAAACACACCATGTCTCTAGATGAAGCCACGAGCTTCTCAGGATATGTCTCAAATTGGTTTGATTTGTTTGCCAATCAATTAACAATCTTTGTATCACCTGATTGAGTTCATGACACAAGAAGGACACTTCTACCTGCTAAGGGAATTCAAAACAGATTCCACTAAACCCATCATAAATATTCAGGAACATCTGGAAAATTGCCTACTACCCTCTACATTCTGATGGTTTCTCATTTCATAGACACACAGTGCTTACTGAGAAATGTAACATCGAGTCCACTGGCTCAGTCGTGATAATACACAGTCCAGGAAAATAAGGCTCTTATTTTCCCTTCTGATAACTATTGTTAATAGACTGATAGAGAAGAAGAGCATTTGTTTAGTAATATTTAATTAGGATCCACACTAATTGCCGTTATTGAGCCCTTTGATCTTAGTGAATTAAAACTTCAAGATACTCCTGACCTATTTAAGGTAACAGGGAGTTTCTCAAGGGCATTTAACAACAAAAACAAACACACAAAATAAGAACGAGGTTGCCATAAATCCATGAAATCAACTTCATGGAGAAACTAAAGGGATTTTTTAAAACCACAGGGATGTTTTAAACATATTGATATACATACAGGGTAGGACTGATTTTTAACTCTTGGCTTGTAAATACTTCACAAGGAAGGATTTGCAGGAATGGCACTGACTTGTGAGAAGGTTGATCAGCAGGGGAATCAGTCTCTGACTCTCCCATGTTGCACTGTAGAATATTTTTGTTCCTTATTTTAAATATCTAAGTTGAAATATAGTTCATTTTCACAAGCAAGTAGACCCTTCTGAATTTTATATTCTTATGAAATATAACTGGAATACAGAGCAAGTGAAAGCTAGCGTCTGCCATAACTTGGCATTGTGAAGTCAAAAGAAAGGTGAGGGGCTGGCACTGGGGCATAGTGGGTAAAGCAACCACCTGCAGTGCCAGCATCCCATGTGGGTGCCAGTTCAAGTCCCAGCTGCTCTACTTCTGATCCAGCTCTCTGCTATGGCCTGGGAGAGCAGAAGATGGCCCAATTCCTTGGGCCCCTGTACCCACATGGGAGACCCGGAAGAATCTCCTGGCTCCTGGCTTCAGATCAGCACAGTTGTAGCTATCTAGGAGTGAAGCAGTGGATGGAAGACAACTCTCTGTCTCTCCACCTCTGCTTCTCTGTAACTCTGCCTTTCAAATAAATAAAACTCATTTAAAAAAAAAATAAAAGGAAGGTTATAGAAAAAAATTACTGGATTTAGGAAATGTTACACAAATGTCATCGTATCTCTGTTTCACTAATAAAAATGCAACACTTTTACGTAAACAATAGAGTATATTGTCCTTAAGAATTACTGCCTATATGGAGTCCACTAACCCTATGATAAGAGCCTTGTAACTTTCTCTCAAGCACTTTACAATCATTAGTGCTGTGAATACTCTAGTGGTGCTGCTATTATTATTACCATCATCATTATCTCATTTTATTAGGCAGCAAACCAATGTCATGTTATAGAATTTAAAACCTTAAAACTCCAAAAATGTTCTTAGTTATTCTCATAGTCTCATATTGCATTCATTCCCCAAAGGACAGTCGGAGAATTTTAAAACAGCAATTGAAAACAACAAAAGATAAAAATAAAAGAGTGGGAGAAAATGTGTTTGATAACAGCACACTTTCACAGCCTTGTTTATACTGCCGATGAGATTGAGTTGAGATTTGCATGTGCTGTTTGCTGATCTTGTGGCCCGGGCAGGAAATAAGAAAGGTGTGCAGAAATGGTGCTGTGGGGGCCGGAGCAGCAGCCCAAGGAGGGAGGAAGGCTTAAGGCTACCGTTAGCCCCAAAATTTGCTGTTGAGAGGAGAAATTACCAAGGCTTGCGATGACAAACGTGAATGCTGAGACAAGGAAATCTGGACAGCCACTGAATCCTAAAATTAAGTCTAGAAGAGCTTCATTAGCTCTTAATAAGATGTGACGGGGCTGAGCGTGAGCCATACACATTAATGAAGTAACGTTTGAGAGTTGAATAAGGGTAATAAAATGTGTGAAGATGCTAGAAACAACTGGAAGCTCTCACACCCACAGACTCAGAAGTCAAGCTTCATCAAGAAGGGTCCCGGCTCTTTGGAGGAACCTAAGTCAGAGTTGATAAATCGGCCGAGAGCATTAAAACATGAAATGGACATTCTGTATCCTGCAACCTAGAGATCTTCACACTTACTACAATTCAAATATTTGCATTTTAATGGAGCATATGAGGAAGCTACCAAATGTGGCACAATGTGAGCTGTGGATTCAGTATTTATGTAGCAGTGCCTCATATTCCTTTTGGATTTTATACTTTATAGGTTTTGCATATGATATTTTGTTAGTTTAACTCCAGAAGGAAACAGTGCCTGACACTCCCGGGAGAGGCCCTCTTTGTCATTGTGACCCCTATCCTTCCAGCAGGCTGTGTCTTTGAAAGGACACGTCCCAGACACCTTCCACACGGCCCCTCTGCCAGCAAGGGCATGAGCATGTGGCCCAGGACTCTCTGCAAGGTCTCATGGTGGAGAGAGGAGAAATTTTTGCTTATTAATGAAAGACATCCAAAGGAAAAAAGTGCCCCTGTCTTCTTCAAGGAATGCCTGCTGTCACCCACACAGCACCCAGAAGGCTGCCTTCCCCCTGCACGTAGAGCAGAGACTCACATGTTGATGTGGTGGGGCTCTAAGCAACTTGCTCAGCTGCTGCCCTGACTCCCAACCAGCCGCTGGTTATGTGAGATGATAATACTGGGGCTGGCTAAGCCACTTACAGGGTATTCCATTGCTGACTGGGAGGCCTGCACTGATTCCCCATAATGGCCTTCACAGTTCACCACAGAATCCTACCTAAAGCTCCCTTCACACTCTGGGGCCGTGAGAAGAGAGCCAATGTCAATGGCACCATTTCCAGGCTAACGTGCGTACAACCTTCCCTGACTTTGCCGTGGTGTAGAATCCATTCTCTGTTGTAGGCATCATCAGCACTTCTCCTGGAGCCCCAGGCACCTGTGAAGCAAGCGCCCACACTTCATCAAAGCCTAGCGAACCCCAGTGATTTACTGCACCCAGAACACAGTGTCCTGTCAAGGAGCTGCCAGGAGTGCACAGCCTAGGGCAAATTTGAATAAATGGCACTCAGATTGCATACCACTTACTGTTTGTACTAGGACTCTGCTTCCAATATCTCAGTGTAAGTTATATAAATTGATACGTTTTGCATTTAGTTTGCTGCCAATACATATATCATACGGGATACAAAACGTGTATGCAAGATAATAATAGGTAGCATTGGTTTCTATGTGTAGGTAATACCCTAAGTCCATCATGTCTACTCAGACCTCTAACATATGCATCACTATTGTAATGTTATTTCCATTTATAGATGAGAAAATTGGGTTGCAGAGAAATTAAGTCAATGAAGGTCGCACAGCTAGTAATAGACCATGCACCAGCACAAATCCAGGTCATCTGAATCCAGAGGACATATGAGTAATTGCTGTGCCATCTCTCCTCGAAGATCCTGACAATAGAAGAACATCATACAATTGAACGGCTAAACAGAATATTCTAGAAAAATAAGTGACACAAATTTTCATTTCTGGACCCTTTATGTAGAGATTAGAAAACTCAACCGACAGGTTCATAGCAGAGAAGTTGTCCACCTTGTAAGAAAATTCAGCTGAAGTATGTCTAGAATGCCGCCCAAACACAATGTGCTTTGGGATCATGGAAAACCCAGTAAGGCCAACACTATGGAATGGAATATGGCAGAAGGGTTTCTTGGAGCAACAGGCTCCTGCTGTGCTTGAGTTTCACCGAGGAAGAGGACGGCTTCCACAGCCTTGTGTGTGTGGGTATCAGCATTGCCTGGCTTATATGCTCATTACTCCATTGGCACAGACAGATATGGTTGATTCATCCACACAGGCAGGATCTCACCCTCTCTCCTAGTTCTTGGGCTTCCTTCCTGCAAATAATGTTCCCAGGCAAAGGAAGCCACTTTCTGATCAATGGTCTAGAGTCTTACAAAACATCTGTCCTTATTTTGTGCCATACTTAATGATAGAGTTATGGCTAATATGTGAGAAACAAGTCTATGTTCAGTAACAGATTTTCCTTAGAGCAAGTAAGGCAATGATGAAGGAAACAATACAAGCATTCTGGAATTGCGTGGATGTGCATTGTGCTACACTGATAGACAGAAGGGAGCATTTACTAGCCTGGGCGTACAACCACACTAACTCATTTTTGTGACACTTAGATTGCACAAAGTTTGAGCAGTGATTACATTGCAGACTTGACTCTGCCGTCAAAAGAACCAAATGAGAAAATACACTTGAGAAACCTATAAATGGTCAAGTGTCAATTGAGAGTATTTCAAAACATTTATGAAAAAATAAAATGAAAATCTAAGAGCTTATTTTGACATAAAAATGAAATCTGGTCATAGCTTTTTCATAGTAAGCATTTTCCATGAACCTTTTGAAGATTTACAGCAACTTGGTAATACAGTGTTTATTCTGTGAGTCACAAATGTGCTTTGTATAATTATGGCATGAAATGCAGTTGACAATACGAAAGGGACTTTTTAATGTCCATTAAAAATTGCTTTGTGGTTTCAATGTACTGTTAAAGCATCAGGTGTTGACATGATTACACAAAGAAGCATTTTACCTCTGGTAAGCATTCCCTCCTTGTCACTGAGCCTCTGCATTTGACAGAGTTGAAATTTTATGTGTCTGCTGTCAGACATTATCTTGGTATCAATTCTTAAAGCACACATCAGAATTTAAGATTCCAGAAGAATAATCAAGACATTGGTGGTTACACTGTCTTTATTTAGAAAATATGCCAAAAGCAGCAGCTATAAATGTGCATCTGTCAGAGTGGAGGACTTGTTTGTTGAGTAGTGCTACAAGGAGCAGCCCAGGCTGTCACTGGAATTGCTGTTGAGGGAACTCCTTGTTATCGTGGGTCTCTGCCATGTGGAATGTCAGTCTTGAATCTGAATGATGATATAATCTGAGTGTACTGGCAATATTAAGTAACGTGAAAGATGGGTTATAGGAGAGGGCATTCGGTATAATGGTTAAGCGGCTGGTTAAGATGCTGGTATCCACAGCAGAATGTCTGGATCCAACTCCCAGCTCCAGCCACTGATTTCAAACTCCTGCTGGTACAGATCCTGGGGTGCAGCAGTGATGGTTCAAATGACTGGGATCCTGGCATTCATGTGGGAGACCTAGATTGAGCTCACGGCTCCTGCTTTGGGCCTCCCCAGGTATTGGGCATGTGGGGAATTAACCAGTAGAGTGCTCCCTCTCACACTCTCTTTCTGCCTCCCTGACAAACAAATGAAAGTGTAATCAGAATAACATATCTGAATGATGCTTCAGTATATTCAATATGCATTCATAGCCAAATAGTTTCTCATCTATTAGAGACGTACTCACTGAATTCCTTGCATCTGCTGGGCACTCCTAGACTCGATTCCAATTCCTCCAGGAGCTTACATTCTAAAGGGAGATGGTCCGAAAACAACTACCTACTGCACTCCGTGGACAACATAACCACAGGCTGGGATACGTTTTTTCAAGCTGTGAGTCAATACCTTGTGGGGTGGGGTAGGACAGACTCCTTCAGACAGCGTGATCAGGGAGTCTCTCGCAGTCAGTGTCTTACCTGGGACCTGAAAGTTGAGAGGAGAATGGCATCCAGGTAGAAGGAAAAGTAAGTTCCAAGATGGATTCCAAGATCAGTGCTGTGTGAGGAACCAAGAGGAGGCCAGCGTGACTGTTGAGAAATGAAAGGTCGGGATAGGAACACAACTACGTATGTAGCTAGTAAGGTGCTAAGTTTTATTCCAGAGAAAATGATGAGATGTTGAAAGATCTCAAGCAGGAGAGTGAGGTGAATTGGTTCAAAATCCAAAAGCATCTGTTTAGCACACATATTCTCATTATTCAATCAAAACTGGGAGATTTGCTATTGCCTCTTCTCAGTACATGAAGAAACCGAGACTCAAAAGGGGTAATATTTTGTGCAAGGAAATTCAACCGGCCAGAGAAAAAGGTAGTACCAAATCCCAGGTTTCCGCATCAGGGTTTCCTGCTAGCTTCTATCCAACATGGCTCCTCCGTCATGGCTGCTGTAACCAAGTTATGTGCAACAAAATAACATTTCAAATAGGAACAATTTCTTCAAATGTCTAGATACCTAAAATTATTTCTGATTATACCGACAGCATTAAATACAACTGATGAGAAATGAAATCATGGTTGAAAATGCATTTAAGGGTTTACTCTAGAATAAGAATAATGAAATGGTTTGAAATACAAATATTGAAACTAATTGACTGAAATAAGTAACATGTGATTGGGCTAATATGCCATATTTAAACGTTCCACTTTAAATCAAATCTTCTCATTTCTTTCTGTAGACATGAGATAATCTGTCTGGAGAGCTCCCTGCAATAGGTCCTGTCTCTGTCAGTGGGCTCCCATCCACTCGCAATCAGCTATCCCTACTGTAAAGTGTGACACTCTTATTGTTCATATTGCCTGCAGTATCTACCACAGTACTCATCACAAAGGAGTAGAGCACAAGGATATTTTATTATTAGTGTCACTGATCAAAGCGCATCAGAATCACAGGGGTATACACGTTAATATGAATTAGGAATGAAAGAAATAGTAGGTGTTTAGCCTAGTGGCTAAGCACCAGTTAAGATGCCTGTGTCCCACATTGGAGTGCCTGGGTTCTGTTCCCAGCTCTGTCTCTTGATTCTAGCCTCCTCCTGGGAGGCAGCACTGACAGCTCATGTAGCTGGGTTACAGCCACCCACATGAATACTTGGGTTGTGTCTTGGCTAGTGGTTTCAGGTCCAGCCCAGCAGCAATTGTTGCAGATATTTGGACAGTGAAGCAGTAGATTGGAATCAATCAACCTCTCTCTCTCGCTCGCTCACTCTCTTTCTTCTTCCTCCTCCTCCCTCTCAAATAAAACTAAAACTAAAAAAAATGAAATAAGACCTCATTTCTGGTGGTACAGACGTCCAGGTAGCTTGACCATCCCTTAGATAAAAACAACTAAACATATCAACTACTGTAGAAAAATCTATCTAAACGTCTATAACTTCATATCAAGAAATTGATGAATATCCAGAAGACCACACAGATTGAAACTAATTTGTGACCTCATAGCAGAAGGCAAAACATAGAAACCAACTTGTCCTTGAAGATTTTTCCTGAACTGGGTACTGAGGTGTTGGGCTTGGAAGCCTTTGCGCTGGAGAGTCAGGTGACAAGTCCAGGTCTGCGCAGAGGTGGGGGTAGAAGAGAAGGCCCCTCCACTCGGAGCTGAGCTTGGAAGGGAGAGTCCTGACTATGTGGTTTGTAAGAGCAATGAGCTGCCTTGCACCAAGGCAGGATGGGCGGGTGAAAAAGCCAGGCATAAGAAGCACTGAAAGAACCACACATGATTCCACACTCACTGCAGAAACCTAAACAGGCAAACTCTCCGTCCAAAGAATCAAACAGGCTCGGGTAGTTTACAGAGTTCTATCAGATATTCATGGATCAAATGCATCTTTCAGAAACCATTTCATGAGGTGGGGAGAAAAGACTGCACTAGCGGATTCAGCGTGAGCATCTAGTGCTGCCACTGACAGGTTCTGTGCAGGAAGAACGCCAGGGGCTGCAGCGAACGCTGCCACTGCACTGGATGTCACAAACCCAATCCAATCATGAACACAGAGGACGAAGCAGCTGAGCTGGTGCAACAGGAAACTAACAGATGGATCAATTACTGAATTCTAACATAGAAGAAGAATTAAATCCCGTGATCACCTCATTAGATGCAGAAAAGTTATTGAAGCAATTCAACATCTACTCATGATTTTTAAAAGAGTGGGGGAAATGACGTTTTTAAGGTGATTATCCTGCAAACTTATCATCCAGTGGTTAAATAACTACAATAAGGAACAAGCCTTGAATCCCTTCATAACAGTTCCATTCAAATGATTTTGCCTGTGCATTAAGGCAAGAAAAAAAGTATAAACATTGAAAAAAGAAGCATTATTTATGAATATAGAGTATTAGAATTAATAAGTATTATCATTAGTATTAATGAGTTAATAAATTAAGTTTAAATTTTAGCTCAAATAAGTTAATAAATTAATAAGTTGCAATATATTTATGTTGTTTATATAGAGTATTTAATAAGAGAAGCTGCAAGTTGGGATCAAAATCAATATATTAATCTATATATGAATTAGAAAATGTTAATAAAAAGATTCTAATATAATAAGAATCAACATTATTAATTTCATCAAATACATATTAAAAATATAAAAATTTTGTGTAGAAAATTATAAAATTTGATGAAATATATTAAATAATAAACAGTATAAAGAGAATTATATTTAACAAATGCATTTTAGGGCTCAATACCATAAAGATGTTAACTCATAAAAATTTGATATAAATATTTAATGTAATTTATAGATATTCCAAATTGAATTTTTGATTGAATTTCACAAGTTCATTCCCAGCACAAGTACCTGTTTGCACAGCGCCTTAATCAAACACAATGGCTGTATGATAACTCAGTGGGAATTCCTCTGACATCCAATTTAAAAATTCAATGCACTGCTACTCCTCAATGTTTGGACTCCATTGGTAGTATTCTTACTTCACTATAATTTTTCTGGTTTTATCCATTGCAACCACATCTTCTAACATAGAATTATGAGTCCAAAGTCACATGACATATAATCCCATTAATGTAAAATTCAGTAAAATTAATACTGAACACATATTGCCATATTACATATGTAGTAACCTATCACATTCAGGAAAATTGATACTCTTGAGTAGCAGGGAAGAAGATGGACGCAGTATGGGGCCTGTAGAGGATTATAGGAGTGAGGAAAAGGGTAATTATTTTACTTAATTAGGTGATGCCTATATGAATGCTAATTATATTATTTTTATTCATGTTTTTATTTGCGAGGAAGAGAGAGAGAGAGAGAGAGAGTGAGAAAACACTCCACTGCTTCACTCCTCAGATGTCTTCAGTAGACAAGGCTGGACCAGGCTGTAGTCAGGAGCCGAGATTCAAAACAAGTCTCTCAAAACCCACAGACTTGAGCTATCATCTACTCCCACCCAGGTGTGCATTAGCAGGAAGTTGGAGTTAGGAACCTGGTATTTAAGCCAGGCACTGCAAATTGGGACACGGGTATCTTAGCCATTAAGCTAAATGTTCACCCCCTGTATTGTTATTATCTAAATATATATCTAAAGATTTAAATGATAGTAGTTGGAGCCATAGTTTTACGTATTTACTATAAATCATATTAGGTACTTCAAGCACTTATATCTCTTCTTTCACTTAATGTAGTTAACAAAAATCCCGTGAATTACTGTCGATGTTATCATTTTCACAGATAAGGAAAACAGTGCTAACGTGGGCTCCATTCCTCAGCTGCTGTCTCCAGTGGCCAGGGTTGGAACAGGAACCCCCACTAGAATTATGCTGCTTAATGCCAGCACTTGATGGGGCTCAGTACACGCTACCCCAAAATATGGCACGTTGGCAGGGCAGGAATTTTCTCTGACTTCCCCACCCTTCTCCCCTGGTCTAGCAGACGCTCTCTGACCTTTTTTTGACCTTCATGGGAGCAGTGCCCACCCTGCTCTCACAGAAAAGGTGTGCCTTCCTCTCTGGAGATGGGACAGCAGGAAAAATCAGACAGGCCTGGCTCAGTGCCCTCACCCTGCCCGTCCCCATGTGATCTCACACGTGGTGCACAGCCATACTTCTCCCCATTATCAGCTTCTTCATCAAACGTAGCACACAGATTTCCCTGGCTCTTCATTTCCTTATCGACTCTCATGCCATGCAAAATTATAGTAAATACATTTCTATGTTTTTCTTGTCAATCTGTTAATCTTGTCAATCTGCCTCAACCAGGATCCAGAGACAGGGGAGGAAAGAAACCCTTTCTCCTATACACAATCAAGGTGAGACTGACTGAGGCACATCGCAGTGACCGGCAAAGTGTGTAATTCACCTTGGATACAAAACACAGCAGTGAAAAACACCAGCATGGCTCGTTTGCAGACTCTCAAGTTTTGTCATTTAAACCTATTCCATCGAAGACGCTGGAAATTGAGGGTAAACCGAGAGAAACATTCAGCATCCTGGTTTTTATAAACATGCCTTTGTGGCTGATTTAGTTCATCCACAAAAGGAGAAGCAATTGGCCCTCCTTCTGGAGAATGAGATTATCAGCAGAGATGTGTCTAGTGCTAAGGAAAGAAAATAAATGGAGCTGTAGCAAAGATGAAAGATGTTAAAAAGTTAGGCAAAAGTAGAAAATCACCATTGTTGAATACACAGTCTTTTTTTTTTTTTTTTTTTTTTTTTTGGACAGGCAGAGTGGACAGTGAGAGAGAGAGACAGAGAGAAAGGTCTTCCTTTTGCCGTTGGTTCACCCTCCAATGGCCGCCGCGGCCGGCGCGCTGCGGCCGGCGCACCGCGCTGATCCGATGGCAGGAGCCAGGAGCGAGGTGCTTTTCCTGGTCTCCCATGGGGTGCAGGGCCCAAGCACCTGGCCCATCCTCCACTGCACTCTGTGGCCACAGCAGAGAGCTGGCCTGGAAGAGGGGCAACCGGGACAGAATCCGGCGCCCCGACCGGGACTAGAACCCGGTGTGCCGGCGCCGCTAGGCGGAGGATTAGCCTATTGAGCCACGGCGCAGGCCCTGAATACACAGTCTTAAAAGCAGTTAACATAATTTGTATTTCTCAATCTTTCCTTTAGGTAAATTTGCTGTAAATCTGCTTAGTGCTGTGTTCCCCATCACAAAATTACTGACTTTGGGTTCACTCGTTTGTTCTCCCACTCAGCACAGGATTCTTCCAGGTCTGGGAGACATTTTCCTCTCACCATGTGTCAGCACTTTTCAGAACCGATTACTCGATTTCCCAAGCCTCAGGATCTTAAAATATTAGTCTTAGCAAATATTTCCCAAGATTCATATGTCAAAAGGACACAAAACTTAAGGAAACCTGGTACTTTTCAGGGAAGTATTTTAACCGTCCTGGATTCAGCTGTTTATCATGAAGGGGCAGAGGCTATGGTGCAGGTCACCAAGGACAGCTCCCACCTACTCATAGGAAGGGCAACCCATTTAGAACCAGAACAACCAGGACTCAAGTGAGGCTCTCCGGCTTATAAGCCTGGAAACCACCACGAATTTCAATTCCATATTTATACATGCTGGATAAAAATATCTACTAGGTAAAGTTTAACAAGAATAAGTGACATGTTTTACTTGAGTGCCCTCTGAAATTAAAAAAGAGAGAATGGAAGAAAGGAAGGGGAAGGAAGGGAGGAAAGAGCAGGGGAGGGGGGAGGAGGGGAGGGGAGAGAAAGTGTGAGTTGTGGTGCAGTTGGTTAAGCCACCACTTGGGACACTGGAGGGTCTGTTCAAGTCACCGCTCCTCTTCTTCCAGTCCAATCCTGCTCATGCACCCGGAAGGCAGCAGATGTGCCCCAAATACTTGGATTCCTGTCACTCATGTGCGAGTGATGAGTGGTGTTACTGACTCCTGGCTTTGACCTGCCCCAGCCCTGGCTGTTGCAGGTATATGGGGAGTGAAACAACAGATGGAAGATTGATCCTCTCTCTCTCTCAACAAAGTGAAAGTAAATACAACATGGAAACCTCGAGGAATTTTAGCTACGCTCACTTACAGACACATAGAGTTCACAAGGCGTTGCAGGAGGTTAAGAAAATCCAAGCACCAGCTGCTGAATTAGCACAAAGGAGATAGCAGGCATGCTCAGCATTACTCGAGAGAAATAATGAAGCGGAAACAGGATGTGCCAAGCCAAGGTCAGCTGTTCCATGTAGTGCTGCAGTCATGATTTAGGGCAGATGAGATTTCAAATACATTCTCCAGAGAGGACAGTAATATTTGAATCAAAATCAAAAAAGTACATCCTTAAAAATTATAAATAATTTAGATCTATGGATTTCCTAGCAGAAGACCTGGCCCCATCTAGTTGCTGATGGACAGTAGCAAGGCCCTTCTGCATTTGGATGAAGCCAACACACAGCGCTGATGTGACACTGTGCTCACAGCGCACTCAGGCACACGGCGCTGGTGTGACACTGTGCTCGAGCACGCTCAGGTACACGGCGCTGATGTGACACGGTGCTCACAGCGCGCTCAGGCACACGGTGCTGGTGTGAGACGGTGCTCACAGCATACTCAGGCACACGGCGCTGATGTGACACGGTGCTCACAGTACACTCAGGTACACGGTGCTGGTGTGACACGGTGCTCACAGCGCACTCAGGCACACGGTGCTGGTGTGACACGGTGCTCACAGCATACTCAGGCACACGGCGCTGATGTGACACGGTGCTCACAGCACACTCAGGCACACGGTGCTGGTGTGACACGGTGCTCACAGCATACTCAGGCACACGGCGCTGATGTGACGCGGTGCTCACAGTGCGCTCAGGCACACAGCGCTGATGTGACACGGTGCTCACAGTACACTCAGGCACACGGCGCTGGTGTGACACGGTGCTCACAGTACACTCAGGCACACAGCGCTGATGTGACACGGTGCTCACAGTACACTCAGGTACACGGCGCTGGTGTGACACTGTGCTCACAGTACACTCAGGCACACGGTGCTGGTGTGACACGGTGCTCACAGTACACTCAGGCACATAGCGCTGATGTGACACGGTGCTCACAGCGCGCTCAGGCACACGGCGCTGGTGTGACACTGTGCTCACAGCGCACTCAGGTTCTGATGCAAAACCCAAACTAGACAGCTGCTCTAGATGTGCAGGAGATAGAAGGTCAACTTTTTTTAATTGAAAATTCAGAAGACAGGATTTTAAATATTCACCAAAAAGAAATGTTAAATGTTTGAAGAGATAAACAAATTTACTCTGATGGCACATTGTACAATGTATACATGAAACAAAACATCATACCACACCCCTTAAATATATACAACTTTTAAATGACTGTTAAAATATTTTAATTAAAAATTGAAACAAGTTATTGGGATATTGTAGGATTATTTTAAGATATTTATTTATTATATTTATTTGCTTATTTGAAAGTCAGAGTTACAGAGAGAAGGGGAAGGGAGATACAGATAGAGAGAGATCTTCCATCCATTTATCCATTGGCTCACTCCCCAAATGGCCACAAAAGCTGGGGTGGGCCAAGCTGAAACCAGGAGCGAGGAACTTTATCTGGGCCTCCCACATGGGTGCAGGGGCCCAAGCACTCAGGCCATCCTCTGCTGCTTTCCTTGGTACATTAGCAGGGAACTGGATTGGAAGTGCAGCAGCAGGACTTGAACTCAAGTCCATATGGGATGCTGGTGTCACAGGCAGCAGCTTTAGCTGCTATGCCACAGCGCCAGCCCCAGAAACTCCTTCTCAGTCCAAGTTCACTCAACTTGGAGGAGCCATTCAACTCAGATGGAGTCTGGCTCCTGGTCCAGCCCTGACTCTTGTAGGCATTTGGAGAGTGAACCAGTGGATGGAATCTCTCCTGGATGTCCTTGCCTTTCATATAAAGAAATAAACATTAATAAACATTAAAATCCAGAATTCTCAAGCATCATAATTGAAATATTAAAATGAAGTGTGTGGGTGATACTGTACCTCGCAGGGAGTCTGCCTGCCCTGCCCATGCAAGAGGTGGAGAGGGCATGACCCCACAACCTGACTGCTGGAGGGTGGTGGGAGCCCCAGTCACTCTTCCCCACCCCCACTCCCTGTCTAAGGGCCCTGTAATGGCCAGTCAGGTAAACAGCTCCCAGATGTGGCCAAGGTCCATTAGGACCTCCAGGGAAACTATCCCAGCTACGTGACCTTCAAGCTGATTGGAGAGGCATATTGGCTCCAGGGTCAGTTCTGTCTTATAGAATCAGGGTTGCATTGGATCGGTTATGCCCCTTCCACCCGCCCTTTAAAAGTACACGTGAATAAAGTACACAGTGAATAACGAGGGACGTGTTCGACAAAACTTATCTCCGGAGCTTCTTGTGGAGAACGCTGTCGCCCTGCTCTCCCCAAGTGCAGGCTTGCAGGACAAGTGCAAAGTGCTGGCAGTCTGGGACACCTGCACTTCATATTGAAGTGCCTAAATTCAAGTCTTGTATCCCTGTCTGATCCTGCTTCTTTCAGATGCACACCCTGGTATGCAGCACGTTATGCCTCAACTACTTGGGTCCCTGCCACCCACTGGGTAGACCCAATTGGAATTTGTGGATCCTGGCTTTTCGCTAGACCATTCCTGACTATTTGGATATTTAGAGAGTGAACTAGAAAATGAATGATCTCTCTCTCTTTCTGTCCATAAAAATAAATAATAATAATAAAAATAAAACTTTAAAAATTTAGAATGAAAATCATTTAAATTTTAAATGACTCTGCATTTACACTTTAGAAGCTAGTGATTAGATTCATCAAACAATAACTTCCTTTTATATCTTATCACTTTATAAATATTTTATTACTTATTCTGGGAAAATATATATGTTTATGTCTGCTCTAAAATGTATATTATGTTGTTTTATGAATAGGTATTATTTAGCTTATGGTCTCTTAGAACATCAAATAAAGTGTGTACAAATTTTCACAACAAATTTGGATGAAATAATAATTTAGAAAGCCTTTATTTGATTAAATAAACCTTTATGAGATGACAGAATAAGAAAAGATCAAAACTTCTCAAGAATAGGTAGAATTTAGTGTAATAATGTGTCTAATTTATATAAGAAAAAAATCAGAATAAAAAGTCTAACTCTGGCTGTACCTAGAGCCTTATGCTACTGATAATAATGACTACTTCCATAATTCCCAATTATTGCATACCTAGTATATGCCAAGAGCCCATGAATCACCATGTTCCTAAAATTGTACTTATAAAGTGTATGATGTTTGTAACTATAAAGCTGTACAGTTCTGCATACAGTCCTATGGACTGACTTCTAAGGGTACAGTTTAAAAACTCGCCATGGGACCCCAAATGCCTTTAAGATGGGTGATAAAAATCTTTTTTTTTTTTTGACAGGCAGAGTTAGACAGTGAGAGAGAGAGACAGAGAGACAGAGAGACAGAGAGACAGAGAGAAAGGTCTTCCTTCTGTAGGTTTACCCCCAAAATGGCTGCCAGGGCCGGCACGCTGCAGCTGGTGCACCACGTCGGTCCAAAGCCAGGAGTCAGGTGCTTCCTCCTGGTTTCCCATGCGGGTGCAGGGCCCAAGCACTTGGGCCATCCTCCACTGCCTTCCTGGGCCACAGCAGAGAGCTGGACTGGAAGAGGAGCAACAGGGACAGAATCCAACCGGGACAAAAACCCGGGGTGCCAGCACCGCAGGCAGAGGATTAGCCTAGTGAGCCGCAGCACCGGCCAAAAAATATCTTAAGTGTTAAAGTGATCACATTGATAGGATTAAGGGTCTGATAATAATAATAGGTAGAATTACAAAGGAGGGAATGCTCCAACATGGGAAGCAGTCTGCACTGCAGACTCATAGAATGATAATCATTTTAAATAGCACTCTGACTTCACAACCAGCCCTTAAGGCATTCTGGTCTGACATAGAAATCCAAGGCACTGTGGCAAAAAAAAAAAAAAAATGTCCTACATGAGGGACCTCAGTGGGTAAGACCCCATTAGAAAGAAGTAGTCATCAAAGAAGGATGTACTTTTCTCTGAAGGGAGGGGAGAAGTTCCACTTTGCTTATGGAGTTTTCTAAATACTGATGGAGTTTGTGAGTTTCTACAGCCTAGGAAGTTCACGTCAAGAGCCTTGGTGATCACTGTCATCATATATAAGAGTGTTAATTTTTAAATTGACAATAGGAGTTATTGTGCACTAACTTCCAATGCAGGACCTCCACCCTGAAAGAGTTGTATTATAATTTTGTCTAAGTGCTTGCAAAAGATGTATCATTCTTGTGTGCTTCTTTAAAGTTACTATGTTTTTTAAAAAAGAAAAAGAAGTGAAATTAGCTTCAAGATGCAGTGACTTTTAACAGCCCTTCTCTCAACTGTTGAGGAACAAGTTTTTTCTTTGTTTTTGTTTTTTTTTTTTTTGTTTTCTGTGTTTTTGTGTGTGTGTGTGAGTGTGTGTGTGTGTTCAAATTATTGAACTCTTTACTTAGTATAGATTTTGTCTTCTGTTTATATAGTTAATGGAAAATGGATCTTAGTGGAGAATGGGACTCAGCTTCGGAGAGGGAGGAAGAGAAGGAGTGGAAGAGGGGGTGGTAGGGTGGATATGGTGGAAAGAATCACTATATTCCTAAAGTTGTTCTTATGAAATGCATGAAGTCTTTATTCCTTAAATAAAAAGTTTGTTTGGGGAGAGAAAGTAAATCTCTAAAATTCTTAAAAAATAATTCAATCAATTTTCATTAGATATCAGACCATACTTGCTATCTTCAGTTTCTGCTTTTGACCTCATTGTGATCCACCACCATATTTACCATTGTAATAACTCTGCCAAGAATTAACCCTGTTGTCCACATTATCAAATTTTAATATTCAATGCACACGTGTATTTTGCACACCTCTCTGTTATATTTGATATTGATGTCCTTCCGAACTGCTCTTACTTTCATTCTGGGCTCCTTCTACTCAATATCTATCCCTCTGGGCTCATTTGTAGGATACATGAATGTTCTTTTGCCAGCAGTGTTCCTAAGAGTCTTACCATTGATCTCCTGAAACTCTCCAGAGACTTGAACTCTGTGAACAACTTACTTCTGATCTGAATTTGAGCCTGTTTGTTAGTGGAAGCCTGTGACATGACCACTTCTATCTCCTCAAACTCCTATTAGTTCAAACTAACCCCCACCATGCTTCGAACCATTTACGTGTCTGAAAGTCAGCCACTGCAATAAAGCGTGGAGGCTTTGTGACAATGCTTCACACCTCATAGATCCTAGGTTTTTCTGATTTCAGGTTCTTTCCTTGAGAATCACAGTATCCAGGACCATCGAAGTCCAACTTCTAAGAGCCTGGGATTAATTCTAATAAGAAATGAGTTGTTGAGAATCAGAAATGCCGTGACTGGAAAATTGCTTTGTTTCCCAGTGTGGACAAAATAAACTTAATGATCTCTGAAAACACCAAATAAAGAAAAAAATAATAGCCTCATGTTCTTAAAGGTAGTGATCTCTGAAACTGGATAAAATAAAAAGAGAATAATCAGCTGCTCTAAATATCTTTACCATGTTGAAAATCAACAAAAGAATACTCACAGAGAAAAGGGATTCTCATAAGAAATAGAAGCCAACTTACTTATTTTACACATGAATAGTCTTTGAATATTCATTCACTTAATAATTGTGATATTTTAATATTGAACATTGAATTAACTCTAATATATCTGTTGAAGTATGTAACATATCACATTTAAGTATTAATTATAGCAGTGGCCAGGAGAACCTGGGGATTTATTATCATATAAACAGATAAAAATGACAAAAACATACTTTTGGTAAATGTTGATTCAGTGACTGTAATTACACATAGCTATAATAAATAGATTTAATTATAGTGAACTTGAAATAAATTATTTTCAAAATTATAGTTAAATCGTGGGTCTACTTAAAGTAAATCAATCTACTATTACCATTGACAGTGAAAAATGCTTATGTATAACACTTAAGAGAAAAATCACTGAAATTTAATGTCAGTAACTTATATATTTAGCAAATATTGAAAATGGAATTTCACCTCACTCCAGTTAGAATGGCTGTCATACATAAATCAACAAAAAATAAAAGTTGGTGAGGATGTGGGAAAAGGGTACCCTAATATATTGTCGCTAGAAGGTAAATCAGTACAGTCATTGTGGTAGACAGCATGGAGAATCCTCAAAATTTTGAAAATAGATCTACCACATGACCCAGTCATCCCTTTCCTGAGAATTTACCTAAATGGAATGAAATCAGCCTATGAAAGAGTTATCTGTACCCCCATGTTTTTTGCACCTTGATTCACAAAAGCTAAGATATGGAGTCAACCCAGATGTCCATCAATAAATGACTGTATAAATAAAATGTAGTATGTATACAGTATGGAATATTACTCAACCATAAAAAGGACTGAAATCCTGTCTTTTGCATCAAAATGGATGCAACTGGAAGCCATTATACTTAGTGAAAAAAGCCAGTCTCCAAAAGACATATATAATGTTTTCCCTGATCTGTGGTAACTAATAGACTACAAAAAAGTGTAATGTATATGAGCAAAATTGACATTTTGAGATTTGATTGTTGTTTATAACACTTGTCTCTACTGTTGAAGAATAGTGTTTTTTTCCCTTCTTACTACATATTGAATAATTTACCTAGTGGAAGGTTAAGCTTATGGTTATAAAATAAACGGGAAGTATGCATTGTAAAAATTAAAAGAAAGAATAAGACAGGAAGGAGGAGGAAGAGTGGGAGTGTGGGCAGGACAGAGGGTGGAGTAGAAAGAATCACTGTGCTGCTAAATCTTTATATTTGAAATAATGAAATTTGTTGACCTTATATAAAGTTAAGAAGTAAAAAGAAAAGAAAATGGGGACATAAAGAAATTGCAGGCAATTTTCAAAAAACATAGCTCCTAAACTTCTAAGGTTAAAAAAAAATTGAGTAATTCATCATGCAATCCTACTGTTTCATTGACTAAATACAATGTTCTTTTTACTAAGCAGTGGAAGTTCAGATTAGATTACGTTCATTTGTTTTATATCCAAGTTTTCCACACAAGTTTAAGAAACTTTCTGAAGAGAAGTGTGTCTTCTCTTTATTTTTATAGCTCAACAGCATCCATTACAATAATATCTAGTACAACGCTTCAGGCATTAAGTAGTTCACCAGTAAAAACCAAAATTAGACTTTTGCTTTGTTTTTTTGTGAGCTTTATATCCAGAAAAACCTTCTGAGTTTGACTCAAATAAATCCTTAAAACATTTAATGAGAACAAATTAGTTTTACAAATGCACATACAGATTGAACATAAAATCAACTGTCTTTGGGGACATCATTTCCACAGACACATAATTAATTATAGCCATGAAATACAATATAAATAATGCACGTTCACGTTTTGAAATGAAAGTGCAGACATATTTGATTCATTCTACCTGACAACCCAGAACCGTCCAAATCAAACATGGGCCTTTTTTTATTACAGAGCAATCAAGTCTCTAATTAGGGCTGGCATTTCACCCATCATCCTCCTATCATTACCATTGCAGCTTGTGCTTTTGACAGCTTAAAAAAGAGCTGGGTGGGAAAAATAACAGGGATAAAAATGACTATTTTTAAAAAATGAAGAACTTCTATGGCAGAGATGTGATTAAACTAAGAAGTTCTAAAAATTATATGCACTTCAAAAGACAAACTTACATAGTTAACCAGAAACTAATTTTAAAAATTTTTAAAGATTAATATGCACATCCCCTCCACCCAAACACAACAGACATAGCCAATAATTTGTTTTAATTGTTGTTTTTATGAACTAACTTACAGCCTGTTTTTCTAAATCAGACATCTCTGGTAAACTCTGCCCCATAATTCCAATTAACACATGAATATCTTAATTTTCATATTTCTCTGATCCCTGAAATTCAGTATACCATAACTGAAATCATCATGGCTGCTTCTACATCAGCCTCCAGAATTCCCTCATCTCACAAAGGGCTTTCACACCATTGTCTTCTGTGTAGAAAATCAGACTAGATGTTTAATGAAAAGGAAAGGAGGAGGTAGGTTCTGTGGCTATACATTTTAGAGATCCATCATGATACACATAAATAGTTTACTTAGAGTCTTAAACATAAGAATGGCCACAGGTGTCAACTAAAAGAAGAAAGTTCAATGCTTCTAAAACTTATTTAACAAATAAGTTTTGCAATATTTACTCTAAGTTCCCTAGTTTTACTGTAATGTGAATTTAAAATATGTTATCTGTAATGCGAATTTAAAATATGTTATCTCAAAAACTAAAAAAGAAAAAAAGGACAGAAAGAAAAAAGGAATGAGGTAGGAGAGAGGGAATTTAATTATGTTCTTAGACTTGTATCTACAAATCATATTGAATCTGTTTAAAATTAAAATAAAAAATGAACAGTTTTAAAAGAATGCTCTTTGAGTTACATATCAGAATTTGGGATGAATCTAGAAGAAATATTTCAACATACTAATTCAGGAAAGTGCATTACATAGGTGAAAATAAAAATTAACACACAGAGAAGCAAGCCTATTTTAAAGATATCTTAGGTTCAGAAAGGATACCCACTATTTTTATGCCTGATTTTTATATTTCTAATTACCAATAAGAGTGGGCCTATCCTAGCAGTTAAGATGCCTGGATCCCACATCAGAATATAGGGTTCAATTCCTGGCTCCAGTTCTTGACTCCACCTTTCCACAGTGCAGACCCCGGGAGTCAGCAGTGATAGCTTGAATAATTGGTTTCCTGTTATCCACACGGGAAAACTGGATTGAGTTCCTGGCTATAGGTTTTGGTCCCTACCCATCGCTACCTATTGCAGTGTTGTGAGCATTTGGGAGTGAACCGGTGGATAGGAGCACTCTCTGTTTCACCTCTCTCTCTCTCTCTCTCTCTCTCTCTGTCTTCCTCACTCACTCCCTCCCTCCCACCCTAAAAAGATAATGATGAAAAATCACAGATAATAGAAAAAGACATGAAGGAAAATCGTACCTAGACCATTTCCACCCTGCTGAAATATGTATCTGTTGCTTTAGAGTAGTTCTCTGCCGACAACTCAGGTAGAAAGTTTGAGGTAATTCCAATTAATACAGGACTTTTGCTTTACAATATTTGGAAACTTACTTTATGACATGAAATAAGAAGATACTGATGCTGCCATTTTGATGCAATGTTATGAAAATACTGCATACTCTCAGAGGATCCCAAGATTGCAGATTAAAGAACAACATTCTGCGCTAGGAGAGGGATAAACAGTAGAGAAAAGGGTGCGGGAAATGCACTCTCAGGGGAGAACTGGAGAGAAAACCACTCTGGAAATCCTACAGGAGGAAGAGAAATGCCATGGACTTGGGTGGAGGGTATGGATGCCCAGTGCGAACACAAACGCTATGCACAGTTGAAGCAGCCAAGAGTCAGAGTGGGTGGCAGCGTCAGAGACGGAGGTGAGGCCAGACTGCAACAACTCGTGGTGATACAGCTGGAGGGAGCGCGTGGCGTGAGTCCGACTGGAGCCCTGGGAGCTAGCAGGTGCTGGGGTTGTAGGGGTTGCTAGGGGTTGCCCAAGGACCCAGTGGAAGTGGATGGTGCCCGTTTACCTTGCCACAACTTCCCCATAACAACACCTGCTGCCTGGCTGAGAAAGGGTGGGTGCCATTCCTGGTTTGGGCAGGGGCTGAAGCTTTTGTGCACATGCATAGCAACTGGCTGAGACAGGATGCCATCTCCTCTACAGTACTGACAGCAGTGGTGGGCAGAGACCACCATTCTGCCAGGGACTCTTGTGTATGCATGAGATCCAGAGATTCTAGTAGAAGGAACAATCAGCAGCCCCCCGCTGACTTTGAGCCTGCTGGGAGGTGTCTGGGCAACCACATAGGACAGTGAGGTGCCCTCAGCCTCCCAGCATCACGCACCTACGTGGAGCTGTCTTGGGGATCACCTGCCTCTCTGTGGACTGGACAAGGTGGCAGGGGAGAGAGAAACCTCTGCACCCACTGGCTGTGGAAGACTTGTGTGCTGAGACCATGATGACTAGGTGGTTACATGTGAAGGTGCAAGTGTGTAGCTGGGTCTCTGGGCAATCACTGGGTACAGCTCCAAAGACTCAGAGCTTCCTAGCTGCCTGGAGCAGGTCATTGCAGCAGGAAACGTGCTCAGAGTTGTGCAGATCATTTGTGCAGTTCACACAGTGGTGCAGAACACAACGGGAGCTAACACCTGGGCATTGAGAATTACTATGCCCAACTTAGGTTACCATGGATACTTGCCCCACCCTCAAGCACTGACCAGAGCTCCCTGGCCACACCCACCACACACCTCTTGGTATTAACTGAAACTGCAGAAATTACACTAAGCCATAGAGGAATAGCTTAAAGATAAAAATATCAGAGAAAAATAAAAACAGCAATCAACTCCACAAATGCCTAAAAACAAATGCAGAAATTCAAGAAACAAGAATAAGGAAGACACCATAACCCCTCCAAAGGAACACAACAATATTTTAATACTAAAATGTGAAGATGAAGAAACTGAGAAAATGACAGAAATGGAATTCAAAAAATAACTTATTGGATTGATGACTCAAAAGCAATCAGAAGCAAATCCACAAGCTAAAGAAAATCATGCATGACATGAATGAAAATGTTTCTGGCTGGTGCCGCAGCTCACTTGGCTAATCCTCCACCTGCGGCACCAGCACCCCAGGTTTTAGTCCTGGTTGGGGCACCAGGTTCTGTCCCGATTGCTCCTCTTCCAGTCCAGCTCTCTGCTGTGGCCAGGCAGTGCGGTGGAGGATGGCCCAGGTGCTTGGGCCCTGCACCCGCATGGGAGACCTGGAGAAAGCACCTGGCTCCTGGCTTCGGATTAGCACAGTGCGCCAGCCATAGCGGCCACTTGGGGGGTGAACCAATGGAAAAAGGAAGACCTTTCTCTCTGTCTCTTTCTCTCTCTCAAAGTCTAACTCTGCCTGCCAAAAAAAAAAAAAAAAAAAAAAAAAAAGAAAATGTTTCCCTTGAAATTGAGATTTTAAAGAGAAATCAAGGGGCTGTAGCATAGCAGGTAAAGCTGCCACCTGCAGTGCCCACATCCCAAATGGGCATGAGTTCGAGTCCTGGCTGCTCCATTTCTAACCCAGCTCTCTGCTATGGCCTGGTAAAGCAATGGAAGATGGCCCAATTCCTTGAGCCTCTGAAGCCACATGGAAGACCAGGAAGAAGCTCTTGGCTCCTGGCTTCGGATTGGTGCAGCTCCAGCCTTTGCAGCCAATTAGGAGTGAAACATTGGTTGGAAGACCTCTCTCTCTGCCTCTCCTTTTCTCTCTGTGTAACTCTGACTTTCCAGTAATAAATAAATCTTTAGAAAAAGAAACCAAAATGAAATATTAAGAATGAAGAATTCAATAGATCAAATAAAAAATGCAGTGAAAGCCTTGGCAGTAGACTTGGTGAGGCAGAATAAAGAATATTTACTAGAAGACAAATATTTCAAAATCTTACAGTCAGAGAAAAAAAATAGAGAACTAAAAAAAGTGTTGGAGATTTATGGGGTACTAACAAATGACCCAACATACAGGTATTAGGAGTGCCTGAAGGTGTATAAGCTGAGAATGGACTAGAAAGCCTATTAGTGAAATAATTACAGAAAACTTCCCCAATTTGGATGAAGAAATGGACAAGCAAGTAGAGGAAGCACATAGAACTCCCTAACAGGCATGATCAGAAGAGATCTTCACCACAACACATCGTAGTCAAACTTTTCTCAGCAAAACATAAAGAAAAGATTCTAAAATGTACATGAGAAAAATGCCAGATTACTTTCAGAGGATCTTAAATTAGACTCAAAGCTGATTTTTAATCGCAAACCGTACAGGATAGAAGAAAATGGAGAGATATAGTTCAAGCCTTAAAATTAAAAAAAAAAACTAAAACTAAAAAAAAACAAACAAAAAAAGAAAAGACCATACAGGGAATCTGTTCGGCCCTTAGAGTGGGCTCAAATTCTCCTTCAGTCTCCCACTGGGTTGCCAAAGTTACGGAATTGTAGCGTCTCTGGAGAGTGCTCACGTGAATTCCGTGAGTTCTCTCCCCCACCGTCTCTTTTTTCACAGTCTCAGTTCAGTAGCACCACAAATTTACTAGGTCCTAATCTCCTGTTAATTTGTCCCGCCCAGAGTCAGGTTTTTCTGCTAGGCTCAGGGCCGGTGCAGACCTGAGGTCGCTCTGCTTATGACGTATGTCCAAGATGGCGCCTGCTCTTTGTCTTGCTCGCCCTTGAGAGGTGAGCGGAGAGAGAGAAACCCGTGTCCATACCAGTCACCTTTTTTTTTTTCTCTCTCTCTCTTCCAGTAAGCCTGGTGAAGTTCCCCCCCCACCCCGGGGGTCGTTCCCTCTAGTCTCCTCTCTCCGCTTGCCTGCCGGTGTCTCGGGCTCACCTCGCGTTCCAGCGGCTCGGTCCCAAGGCTCGGCTTGCGCAGCTCGGTCCCGCGGCTCGGCTGCCGTGGCTCGGTCCCGCGGCTCGGCTGCCGCGCGGTGGGTGACCTTGTTCTCCCAGTAGGTCCTCCGATTCACGACCACTCAATCCAGAAGGGTTTCCTCTGCAATATTTTCCTGGTTCTTTTTTCTGAGGCTACCATAACTCCCCTTTTATTAAACTAAATTTTCCCGGACTATCGGTGCGCGCCCTCACTATTGGTCCTTGGGAAAGAGCTTCTGATCTCTGGCTCCTGTGGGTATATCATTTGCCTGCTAACTACCTCCAACTTCGTTCAGCTGTGCAGAATAACTTCCCTTTTGAATCAAAAAAAAAAAAAAGAGAGAGAGAGAGAGAGAGAGAGGTTTACCACGCCTAACCTGGGAGTGTCACCTTTGGCACACCAAACAGAGCTCTCAGGCCACACCCATCTCAAGCCCTAAGGCTCCATCAAAAACAGATAGTCCACTTAATCTAGAGTCATAGTATAACAAGAAAAAGCACCACAGTGAAGAAACCAAATATCTCCAATATGACAAATAACAAACGCAAAAACCAAGGTAATAAAAACAAGGAAGTCACCATGAAGCCCTCAAATGAAAAAGACACCCCAATTCAAGATTATGAGGATGATGATATAGAAGAAATGCAAGAAGCAGATCTCAAAAAATTGATAAGAACATTAAGAAGTTCTCAAAAACAAATTCTTGAACTACAGAAATCCTTAATGGACAAGATAGAAAATCTCTCTCGTGAAAATGAAATATTAAGGAGGAATCAAAATGAAACGAAACAACTAGTACAACAGGAAACTGGGATAGTGACTGAAGTGAAGAATTCAATAGATCAAATGAAAAACACAATAGAGAGCCTTACAAACAGAATGGGTGAAGCAGAAGAGAGAATATCGGACTTAGAAGACAGAGAACAGGAAAGGATACAGTCAGACCAAAGAAAAGAAGAGGAAATTAGGAATCTAAAACATATTGTCGGGAATCTTCAGGATACTATTAAAAAAAACAACATTCGGGTTCTAGGAGTTCCTGAAGGCATGGAGAGGGAGAAAGGATTAGAAGGCCTTTTTAGTGAGATATTAGCAGAAAATTTCCCAGGTTTGGAGAAGGACAGAGAAATCCTAGTACAGGAAGCTCACAGAACCCCTAATAAACACGACCAAAAGAGATCCTCACCACGACACGTTGTAATTAAACTCTCCACAGTGAAACATAAAGAAAAGATCCTAAAATGTGCAAGAGAGAAACGTCAGATTACTCTCAGAGGATCTCCAATCAGACTCACAGCTGACTTCTCATCAGAAACTCTACAAGCCAGGAGGGAATAGCGAGATATAGCCCAGGTACTAAGAGAGAACAACTGCCAGCCCAGAATATTATATCCTGCAAAGCTATCATTTGTGAATGAAGGTGAAATAAAGACTTTTCATAGCAAACAGAAATTGAAAGAATTTGTTGCCACTCGTCCAGCCCTGCAAAAGATGCTCAAAGATGTGTTACACACAGAAACAAAGGAACACGGTCATCAATATGAAAGAAGGTAAAGGAAGGAAACCAAGGAAGGAAAGCTCACAGCAAAAGATCACAGGGAATTCAAAGCATATATTAGAACTTATCTTTGGCAAATGGCAGGGCAAAGTTACCACTTATCATTAGTCACATTGAGTGTGAATGGCCTGAACTGTCCAGTTAAAAGACACCGATTGGCTGATTGGCTTAAGGAACAAAACCCATCTATTTGCTGCTTACAAGAAACTCATCTTTCCAACAAAGATCCATACAGACTGAAAGTGAAAGGCTGGAGAAAGATATACCATGCCAACAGAAATGAAAAAAGAGCAGGCGTAGCCATCTTAATTTCAGACAACATAAACTTTACCACAAAAACCGTTAAGAGAGACAAAGAGGGACACTACATAATGATTAAGGGATCAATTCAACAGGAAGATATAACAATTATCAATGTATATGCACCTAACTACAGGGCACCGGTTTATCTAAAAGATTTGTTAACGGACTTAAAGGGAGACTTAGACCCCAATACAATAGTACTGGGGGACTTCAATACTCCACTCTCAAAAATAGACAGATCAATAGGACAGAAGATCAACAAGGATACAGTAGATTTAAACGACACTATAGCCCAAATGGATCTAACAGATATCTACAGAACTTTCAATCCTACAGCTAAAGATTTTACATTCTTCTCAGCAGTACATGGAACCTTCTCTAGGATTGACCACATACTAGGCCATAAAGCAAGTCTCAGCAAATTCAAAAGAATTAGAATCATACCATGCAGCTTCTCAGACCATAAAGGAATGAAGTTGGAAATTAGCAACTCAGGAATCCCTAGAGCATATGCAAACACATGGAGATTGAACAACATGCTCCTGAATGAACACTGGGTCATAGAAGAAATCAAAAGAGAAATCAAACACTTTCTGGAAGTAAATGAGGATAACAGCACAACATACCAAAACTTATGGGATGCAGCAAAAGCAGTGTTAAGAGGAAAGTTTATATCAATAGGTGCCTACATCAAGAAATTGGAAAGACACCAAATAGATGAGCTTTCAATTCACCTCAAGGATCTAGAAAACCTACAGCAAACCAGACCCAAATCTAGTAGGAGAAGAGAAATAATTAAAATCAGAGAAGAAATCAACAGGATTGAATCAAGAAAAACATTACAAAAAATCAGCCAAACGAGGAGCTGGTTTTTTGAAAAAATAAACAAAATTGACACCCCATTGGCCCAACTAACTAAAAAAAGAAGAGAAAAGACCCAAATCAATCAAATCAGAGATGAAAAAGGAAACGTAACAACAGACACCACAGAAATAAAAAGAATCATCAGAAATTACTACAAGGACTTGTATGCCAGCAAACAGGGAAACCTATCAGAAATGGATAGATTCCTGGACACATGCAACCTACCTAAATTGAACCAGGAAGACATCGAAAACCTAAACAGACCCATAACTGAGACAGAAATTGAAACAGTAATAAAGGCCCTCCCAACAAAGAAAAGCCCAGGACCAGATGGATTCACTGCTGAATTCTACCAGACATTTAAAGAAGAACTAACTCCAATTCTTCTCAAACTATTCAGAACAATCGAAGAAGAGGGAATCCTCCCAAATTCTTTCTATGAAGCCAGCATCACCTTAATTCCTAAGCCGGAAAAAGATGCAGCACTGAAAGAGAATTACAGACCAATATCCCTGATGAACATAGATGCAAAAATCCTCAATAAAATTCTCGCCAATAGAATGCAGCAACACATCAGAAAGATCATCCACCCAGACCAAGTGGGATTTATCCCTGGTATGCAGGGATGGTTTAATGTGCGCAAGACAATCAATGTGATACACCACATTAACAGACTGCAGAAGAAAAACCATATGATTATCTCAATAGATGCCGAGAAAGCATTTGATAAAATTCAACACCCTTTCATGATGAAAACTCTAAGCAAACTGGGTTTGGAAGGAACATTCCTCAATACAATCAAAGCAATCTATGAAAAACCCACAGCCAACATCCTATTGAATGGGGAAAAGTTGGAAGCATTTCCACTGAGATCTGGGACCAGACAGGGATGTCCACTCTCACCACTGTTATTCAATATAGTTCCGGAGGTTCTAGCCAGAGCTATTAGGCAAGAAAAAGAAATTAAAGGGATACAAATTGGGAAGGAAGAACTCAAACTATCCCTCTTTGCAGATGACATGATTCTTTATTTAGGGGACCCAAAGAACTCTAGTAAGAGACTATTGGAACTCATAGAAGATTTTGGCAAAGTAGCAGGGTATAAAATCAATGCACAAAAATCAACAGCCTTTGTATACACAGACAATGCCATGGCTGAGGAAGAACTTCTAAGATCAATCCCATTCACAATAGCTACAAAAACAATCAAATACCTTGGAATAAACTTAACCAAGGACGTTAAAGATCTCTATGATGAAAATTACAAAACTTTAAAGAAAGAAATAGAAGAGGATACAAAGAAATGGAAAAATCTTCCATGCTCATGGATTGGAAGAATCAATATCATCAAAATGTCCATTCTCCCAAAAGCAATTTATAGATTCAATGCAATACCAATCAAGATACCGAAGACCTTCTTCTCAGATCTGGAAAAAATGGTGCTGAAATTTATATGGAGGCACAAGAGACCTCGAATAGCTAAAGCAATCTTGTACAACAAAAACAAAGCCGGAGGCATCACAATACCAGATTTCAGGACATACTACAGGGCAGTTGTAATCAAAACAGCATGGTACTGGTACAGAAACAGATGGATAGACCAATGGAACAGAATTGAAACACCAGAAATCAACCCAAACATCTACAGCCAACTTATATTTGATCAAGGATCTAAAACCAATTCCTGGAGCAAGGACAGTCTATTCAATAAATGGTGCTGGGAAAACTGGATTTCCACATGCAGAAGCATGAAGCAAGACCCCTACCTTACGCCTTACACAAAAATCCACTCAACATGGATTAAAGACCTAAATCTACGACCTGACACCATCAAGTTACTAGAGAACATTGGAGAAACCCTTCAAGATATTGGCACAGGCAAAGAATTTCTGGAAAAGACCCGGGAGGCACAGGCAGTCAAAGCCAAAATCAACTATTGGGATTGCATCAAATTGAGAAGTTTCTGTACTGCAAAAGAAACAGTCAGGAGAGTGAAGAGAGAACCGACAGAATGGGAAAAAGTATTTGCAAACTATGCAACAGATAAAGGGTTAATAACCAGAATCTACAAAGAGATCAAGAAACTCCACAAAAACAAAACCAACAACCCACTTAAGAGATGGGCCAAGGACCTCAATAGACATTTTTCAAAAGAGGAAATCCAAATGGCCAACAGGCACATGAAAAAATGTTCAAGGTCATTAGCAATCAGGGAAATGCAAATCAAAAGCACAATGAGGTTTCACCTCACCCCGGTTAGAATGGCTCACATGCAGAAATCTACCAACAACAGATGCTGGCGAGGATGTGGGGAAAAAGGGACACTAACCCACTGTTGGTGGGAATGCAAGCTGGTCAAGCCACTATGGAAGTCAGTCTGGAGATTCCTCAGAAACCTGAAAATAACCCTACCATTCGACCCAGCCATCCCACTCCTTGGAATTTACCCAAAGGAATTTAAATTGGCAAACAAAAAAGCGGTCTGCAGCCTATTGTTTATTGCAGCTCAATTCACAATAGCTAAGACCTGGAACCAACCTAAATGCCCATCAACGGTAGACTGAATAAAGAAATTATGGGATATGTACTCTTTAGAATACTATACCACAGTAAGAAACAACGAAATCCAGTCATTTGCAACAAAATGGAGGAATCTGGAACACATCATGCTGAGTGAAATAAGCCAGTCCCAAAGGGACAAATACCATATGTTCTCCCTGATCGGTGACAACTGACTGAACACCAAAAAGGAAACCTCCTGAAGTGAAATGGACACTATGGGAAACGGTGACTTGATCAGCATAGCCCTGACTGTTAATGAACAACTTAATACATTATCCCTCTTAGTAGTTTTTTTGTCTGTTCTACTTAATATGACTGGTTTAATTCTGTAATTAATACACAGTTATTCTTAAGTGTTAAAAATTAACTGAAATGTGATCCCTGTTAAACATAAGAGTGGGAATAAGAGAGGGAAGAGATGTATAATTTGGGACATGCTCAAGCTGACTTGCCCCAAATGGTAGAGTTAAAAACATACCAGGGGATTCCAATTCAATCCCATCAAGGTGGCATGTACCAATGCCATCTCACTAGTCCAAGTGATCAATTTCAGTTCACAATTGATCATAATGAAAGGACTAAGAGTCAAAGGGAGCACATAAACAAGTCTAGTACCTGCTAACACTAACCAATGGAATAAATAAAGGGGAGAGTGATCCAACATGGGAAGTGAGATACTCAGCAGACTCATAGAATGGCAGATGTCCTAAATAGCACTCTGGCCTCAGAATCAGCCCTAAAGCCATTCGGATCTGGCTGAAAAGCCCATGAGAGTATTTCAGGCATGGAAAGCCAAGACACTCTGGCAAAAGATCTCTGCGAGTGAGATCCCAGTGGAAAGAACAGGTCTTCAAAGAAGGAGGTACCTTTCTCTGAAGGGAGGAGAGAACCTCCACTTTGACTATGACCTTGTCTAAACAAGATAAGAGTCGGAGAACTCAGAGGGCTTCCATAGCCTTGGAAACTCATGACCGGAGCATAGGGAGACTACTGATGCCATAGACAGGAGTGTCAATTGGTAAAGTCAACAACAGGAGTCACTGTGCACTTACTCCTCATGTAGGATCTCTGTCCTTAATGTGCTGTGTATTGAGATTTAATGCTATAACGAGTACTCAAACAATATATTTCACTTTGTGTTTTTATGGGGGTGCAAACTGTTGAAATCTTTACTTAATGTATACTAAACTGATCTTCTGTAAAAAAAAAAAAAAGAAATTATCAATTCCAATTTGACTGTCACTGGGATTAAGCATGACAATAGGTCTGACCTGATTTCATCATCATTTAAAAAAAATCATCTATTATTTTTCACTTTATGTTTCTGTGTGGGAGCAAACTGTTGAAATCCTTACTTAATGTATACTAAGCTGATCTTCTGTATATTAAGATAATCGAAAATGAATCTTGATGTGAATGGAAGGGGAGAGGGAGTGGGAAAGGGGAGGGTTGCGGGTGGGAGGGACGGTATGTGGGGGAAGCCATTGTAATCCATAAATCGTACTCTGGAAATTTATATTCATTAAATAAAAGTTAAAAAAAAAAAGAAAAGAAAAGAAAAAATGTCAACCCAAAATACTGTAGACTAAAGCTCTGATTTATGAATGAATTTGAAATAAAGACCTTCCACAACAAACAAAAATTGAAAGAATTTCTTACCATTCATCCAGCCTTACAGAAAATTCTTAAGGATGTGCTTACACACTGAAACACAGAAAGATAGCCATCATTTGGAAAGAACGTGAAGGCAGTAAAAGTGCAAAAGAAATCCAAAATAAACAATAGGAATATTTATGGAAAAATAGCAGGGCCAGGTCATAACTTATCAATAGTCACCTTGAATATAAATGGCTTCAACTCTCCAGTTAAAAGATACAGATTGACTGAGTAGATTAAAAACAAGACCCACCTATTTGCTGCCTACAAGCTACACATCTCACCAACAAACATACATGCAGACTGAAAGTGAAAGGATAGAAGAAGATATTCCATGCTAACAGAAAGAAAAAAGAGCAAGCATTGTCATCCTAATATCAGAGAAAATAGACTTTAACATAAAATCTCTTAAAAGAGACAAAGAAGGGCGCTATGTAATGATTAAGGTATCAATTCAGTACAAAGATGTGACTAAGATAAATGTGTACATACCCAACTACAGGGCACCTGGCTATTTAAAAGAAATTAATGGATCTAAAAGGAGACACAGACTCTAATACAATAGTAATGGGGGACTTCAATACCCCACCTTCAGCAATGGACAGTTCAAGCAGACAGAAAATTAGCAAGAAAACAACAGAGTTAATAGACACTATGCACCAAATGGACCTAATTAATATCTACAGAGCCTTCCACTCCACAGTGCAAAATACATATCCTTCTCATCAGTGCATGGAATTTTCTCTAGTATAGACCATATGCTAGGCCATAAAGCAAGTATCAGCCAATTCAAAGAAACTGAAATAATACTATGCATCTTCTCCAACCACAATGGAATAAAGCTGGAAATCAACAACTCAAGAATCTCTAGATCATATGCAAACACATGGAGACTGAGCAATGCACTCCTGAAAGAATAGTGGTCATAGAAGAAATCAAAAGATAAATCAAAAACTTTCTAGAAATGAATGAAGACAATAATACATTATATCAAAATTTATGAGATACAGTAAAAGCAGTGTTAAGAGGAAAGTTTTTAGTGATTGGTGTCTACATGAGGAAATTGGAAAGGCACCAAATAAGTGAGTTATCAACGCAACTCAAGTACCTAGAAATACATCAGCAAGCCAAACCCAAAACTAGTAAAAGTAAAGAAATAATTAATATTAGAGAAGAAATCAACAAAATTGAAACAAAAAAGAGCAAAACAAAAAACTGATGTTTTGAAAAAATAAAAAAGTTGACACACCATTGGCCAACTAAGCAAAAAAAAAAAAAAAAAAAAAAAAAAGAGGGAGAAGACCCAAATCAATAAAAACAGAGATGAAAAAAGAAGTTTAACAACAGAGTCCACAGAAATAAGAAATGAAAAGAATCATCAGGAATTACTACAAAGTGTTGTGTGTCAATAAATTGGAAAACCTAGAAGAAATGGATAGATTCCTAGACACATACCATCTACCAAAATTGAGTCATAAAGACATAGAAAACCTAACCTGACCTGACCAATAGCCAAGAAGGAAGTTGAATCAATAATTAAGACCATCTCAACAAAGAAACGCCCAGGACTAGACAGCGACACTCCTGAATTCTACCAGACATTTAAAGAACTAATTCCAACTCTTCTCAAGCTATTCAGAACAACTTAAAGGGAGAGAATCCTCCCAAACTAACATCTATAAAGTCTGTGTTATATTATTTAATTAGGTAAAAAACCACAAAAGAGAAAGAGAATTACAAACCAATTCCCATAATGAATATAGATGCAAAAATCCTCAACAAATTATCTAATCAAATCCAACAACACATCAGAAAGATCATTCTCCCAGCAAGTGGGATTTATCCCTGATACGCAGGGATGGTTCAACATTAGCAAATCAATCAATGTGATACATTGCATTAACAAACTGAAGAACAAAAACCTTGTTTATCTCCTTAGATTCAGAGAAAGAATTTGATAAAATATAACATCCTTTCATGATGAAAACCTTAAGTAAATTGCATATAGAAGAAACATTCCTGAGCACAATGAAGGCAAACTATGACAAACACACGGCAAGCATCCTATTGAATGGGGAAAAGATGAAAGCATCCCCCTAAAATCCGGAATCAGACAAGGATGCCCACTCCCTCTATGCTGTTCAATATAGTCCTAGAAGTTCAATATAGTCCTAGAAGTTTTAGCCAGAGCCTTTAGGCAAGAAAAGAAATAAAGCGTATACAAATTGGAAAGGAGGAAATCAAACTATCCCTATTTGCAGATGACATGATGCTATATATGGGGGATCCAAATACTCCACTGAGAGACTATTGGAACTCATAAAAAAATTTAGTAAAATGGCAGGATATAAAATCAATACAGAAAAATCAGTAACCTTTGTATACACAAACAATGCCATGGCTGTGAAAGAACTTTTAAGATCAGTCCCATTTGCAATAGCCCCAAAAATAATTAAGCAAACAGTACTGGGGAAACTGGATCTGTATGTGCAGAAGTGGGAAACTAGACCCATACTTTATACCTTACACAAAAACCCACTCAAAATGGATCAAAGACCTAAATCTATAATCTGATACCACCAAATTATTAGAAAACATTTGGGAAACTCTGCAAAACATTGGCATAGGCAAAGATTTCTTGGAAAAGACCCCAGAGGCACAGATAATCAAAGCCAAAATTGACAAAGGAGTTTACATCAAGCTCAGAAGCTTCTTCACTGCAAAAGAAACACTCAACAAAGTGAAGAGGCAGCTGAAAGAATGGGAGAAAATATTTAAAAACTACACAACTGATAAAGGGTTAACATCCAGAATCTGTAAAGACCCCAAGAAATCCAACAACAAAACAAACAATCCAGTTAAGAAATGGGCAAAGGCCTTGAATAGGTATTTTTCAAGGGAGTAAACTCAAATGGCCAACAGACATTTGAGAAAATTCTTAGGATCACTAGCCATCAGGGAAATGCACATCAAAACCACGGTGAGGTTTCACCTCTCTCAAGTTAGAATGGCTCTCCTACAGATATCAACAAACAACAAATGCTGGTGAGGATGTGAGGAAAAATGTACCCTAACTGAATGTTGGTAGGAATGTAAACTGGTGCAGCCACTGTGGAGGACACTATAGAGACACCTCAGAAATCTGAATATAGACCCATCATATGATCCAGCCATTCTACTCCTGGGAATTTAGTCAAACCAAAAGAAATCAACATATGAAAGAGTTATCTGTACCCCACGGTCAATGCAGCACAATTCAAAATAGTTAAGATATTGAAGCAACCCAGATGTTCATCAACTATTGACTGGATAAAGAAATTATGGTATATATACACTATGGAGTACTACTCAGCTATAAAAAAAAAGTGAAATCCTGTCTTTTGCAACAGAATGGATGCAACTTGGAACTATTATACTTAGTGAAATAAGCCAGTCCCAAAAAGACAGATATCATGAATTTTCCCTCATCAGAGATAACTAATAGAGTACCTGAAATGTAATGTACTGGAGTGAAATAGACATTTTGAGATTCAATGATTTTTTTTTACAGCCCTACCTCTTCCATTGAGGAATGGTGGGTTTTTTTTCTATTTTTTACATACATTTATTGAACTCTTTTACTTAATGTAGAGTTAAATATATGATGATCAAGTAAACCAAAAATAAATCTTTGTAAATATTGAGTGGGAATGTGAGAGGGAGGAGGAAGAAGGGCTGGAGGATGGGTAGGAGAAAGGGTGGGGGGGTATCACCATGGTTCTAAATCTGTATATATGAAATTCATGAAACTTGCATAATTTAAATAAAATTTTAAACAGAAGAAAATGTTGCATCAAAATACAAGCATAAAATCATTTTTAATATCAAGCAACTCATACAAGTGGCACCTCTTACCCTCAGTCTCTGAACCTCTCCCTAATGAGACCCAGCCCTAGGGATATGATTGGTAACAGAAACAGGGATATGATTGGTAACAGAAATCAGATAGAGCTGAGTGGGTTTCCCAATCCTTTAAAAGCTTAAAATCAGTTCTGTGTTTAGTCAAACTCAAAATGGCTCTCCATTCAAATAACAGACAAACTTACATCGAATTAACTGTCTCAGAGTAACAGCTTCCAAATGCCAGTTACGCTCAGTTTTTCAATGTCTTGTTTTGCCTCAAGGACAATCATGATATCCTCTAAATGAACAGACTGCCATTGCTGTGCACTGTGTTTAACTCTGTGCACATATTCTCTCACTTAGTCTTCTCATTTACTTTATTCTACAAATAAATACAGAAGCACAGAACCTTCTGTGATTTCCCTGAGGTCCTACGTATAGTGAAGGGTAAAGAGTGAACCAAGCTGTCTCACTCCAGAGCTCCTGTGCTCAGTCGTGCAGAAACATTATTCACCATCTGCACCTTGTGGAATGCTGAACTAAATCACCGCACATCTCTGAGCCCAGACTTCATCAACGTGGCTTTCTTTGCCCACACAATATGTGATTTGGAACATGCTTAGTGTGATGTGCATGCAGAGCTAGCCTTGGGAACAAGACATTGTCTCAGCCTCATGCCTCACCTCACTGATGCTAGGGCTGTGAGAGGAGGTGGCATCTGTAGAAACATCTACACAGCAATCCCATCTACCAACTCATCTGCAATATCCCAACAAGTGCAAACTTCATACTTGGTTTTCATAGCAGCTGATCAGTTCTCCATCTGCCAAACAGTGAAAAGTCAGTATTTTTTCTCTAACTTAGAGATTCATTGGGTATAACCATTCTGGTTGCCCTTTATCTCTCTTTGTGTTTCTGGGTGAACAGCTGCTGTACATCGCAGCCTCAAACTTGTTCACTTCAATTTAATTAGAGCAAGAGAAACACTTGAAGCAGAGAGGAATCAGCTAGAACTGCAGGGAGAAATGTCCTACAGTGTAAAACACACAAAGTCTATGAAACTCTTAAGGTCAAGTGTAGCCTTTGGAGTGAGAACGTCTCTAATTTCAGTGATTGGATCTACAACTCTTTGACTCTGTGGGGGGCAACATGACTCGGGGCCATGTGCCCCTTAAGGGCCTACCTCGGAATCAGATTCCAGGGAAGTGCCCTGATGGTAGCACTCCTCACTAAAGGCTTCATCTGGCTTTTGTTTGCTTGTTTGCTTTCCCTCCAAACCAGGAAAAGCTAGCTTAGAATTCTGACAGGAGCAAACAACGCCTTACAAATACAGCTGATAAATATCTGCATATTCAGAATTTTCCCTCTTAGACTGAAATGTTTGAAAAACTGAAGAGCAAACATTTAGGGAAAATAAACCAGCTTGAAATGAGATGGCGTTTCAGCAAGGTCAGTGTGTCAGCATCCATATAACACTGTCTTCCTGGGAGGTGAGAGATCATTGAGGAGGAGGCATCCTGGCCATGTTAGCGAACATCACTTTGTCTTTCTTATCTGCCCATGGGGACGTGCCTGGTTCAGAACATTGCTATGAGTTCAGAGTGATAAGCAGCAGGACATAACGCATGTCCAGATGCCTGGTGGTGTTTGCACACTCACTAACAGTCATCTGTGAAGAAAACATCATAATACCAAGGAGACGGCTGTGCGAGCAGCATCAGCACACCCAAGGGCCATGATTCCATCAGGATGTCATGAATCAAGCGGGGAGGGACTAACACTGTGACTGGCGAGTACGGTACCACTTGATTTTCTAACCTTGCTTATCCAAATACCCGAATTTCCATATCATGAGGCGGTAAGGGAGTCTCCTTGATTTCATTTACCCTCAATTAAGGCCCTTGGCAAAACGCTAAATATAGAGCACTTATCAGGAAAATAGAATTGCATTACTTCCCCATAGCTGGCTGGACTTTCAAATTCCCCATTGTGTCTATTATTCTTCATAAGCTTTTATAAGCTTCATTACTTCAGACCCTTTTAATATTGCCTGTAATACAAGGTTAAATCTAGTTTCTCCAGCCACATTAAATCTCATTTGCAACACCCTGTCGTTAGAAGGCATGTATCACCATTATAACAGAGTATTCACACCACTATAGTAAGGCTGAACTCCAGCTTCCATAAGTAAAAACTAATAATAAAAAAAAAACAAAGAACAAAATGCTCTATTAAGCATTTTTATAGAGTTACAGAAATTTACAAAAATTGGAGAAGATTTGGAAGTTAAAATATTTTAAGGAGACTATTGTATAGTCTGTTTGTGCTACCATAACAAAATACCACAAAGTCGCTGAGACAAGAAATTAATTTCTCACAGTTCTTGAGGCCAGAAATCCAAGCTCCATGTGCTAGCAAGGCAAGCTGCTCTCTGAGGCCTCCTGCTTGGGGTTTAGCAGAAGCTGCCATTTTGTCATGTGTTCACATGACTGCTTCGTTTTGCACTTGAGAAGACAGAGACAGACTTATTCTCTAGTGTTTTTTCCTATCAGACCCGGACACTACCCTCATGACCTCAGATAACCCTATTTATACCCTAAAGGAACCACCCTCAAATACCATCACACTGAGTACCACAGACTTTAGGGGACATAAACACTCGATTCACAACAATCATCCAATACTCCTTTGAACTGTAAATTGCTTCTGATGTAAGTTTCTTTAAAGATGTATTTACTTATTCTTTGAAAAGCAAAGTTACTGAGAGAGAGAGAGAGAGAGAGAGAGAGAGAGGTCCTCCACCCAGTTGTTCACTCCCCAAATGGTCACAACGGCCAGAGTTGGACCAATCCCAAGCCAGGAACCAGGAGTCTGTTCCAGGTCTCCCATGTAGGTGTAGGGGCCCAAGGAATTGGACCATTTTCCACTGTTTTTCCAAGCCATGAGAGCTGGACTGGAAGTGGAGCAGCTGGAACTCGAACCATGCCCATAAGGGATGTCGGCACCACAGGCGGAGACCTTACCTACTACCCCATGGCACTGGTCCCTGAAGTATGTTTTATCCATGCAATTATAATAGGTGATAGGATACCTAACAGCCCCATTTCACTGTCAGTTGCATTCCAAGGGTGACATGGTGGCATGATATGACCCAGGTGCAGGCATTGAGGTGGGGGAGCGGGGAAATTCATTGATAGTAGAGAATGTAAAACCAGTGTTAAAGTGACTACAGTCTGTCCACTTTTTACTGGCATCATGAGCTGGCAATTATAAACATGATCAGTGATAAAATATACCTACTGGAACCAGGGCATGTGGATTTTTTTTTTGATCCAAGTTCTAACCAGTTGATGTGTAGGATTTTAAGAGCATGTGTATATTGGGGCCAGAATTGTAGCATACCAGATTAAGCCACCACCAGCCATTCCAGAATCCCATATGGGTGCCAAGTCAAATCCTGGGTGCTCCACTTCTGACCCAGCTCCCTACTAATGCACTTGGGAAAGCAGAGGATGGCCCAAGTGCTTGGACCCCTGCACCCACGTGGAAGACCCAGAAGAAGCTCCTGGCTTTGCCCAACCCAGCCACAGTTGTGGCCATTTGGGGGAGGAGGGTTAACCAGCAGATGGAATCTCTCTCTCTCTCTCTCTCTCTCTCTCATCTCGGTCTTTGTCTCTGCTCTCTTTCTAAATCTGCCTTTCAAATGATGATTGTTTAAATCAATAAGTAACATGTGTTTAAGCTTGTATAACAATGGCACGGTGTAATTGTTCCTCCTTAATGAGCATAATGCTCCACATAGCAGTTAATGTAGGGACTTTCAGTTAGATAACCACTCCGTGACACTGGAAGTTCCCAATGGCTCAGATCTGTACAAATGCGCTTGGACTCAGTTCATGTCCACTCTGCCCCTTCATCACGTAGTGCTGCATTAGGCAGTGTACTTGGAAAAATAAAAACCAAAGTAACAGCACAGTTAACACTGACTTTGAATTCCTCCAGTGTTGTCAATTCATATGACCACTTAGAGATTTCTGTTTACGCTTAAATGTTAATATTGTGAAATAGAGTTTGAGCTGTCAGGTGTAATATTTTTGTTTGGTAAACTGTAATTTTAGAACATATATAAAACATTCAGAAAATGTGTCATTGGATTTAAATATTACCTTGACAATCAGAAGTGATTTTTTTTCTCTTACAGTTCTTAGCTTATGTCTTAAAACTGAAGGATGGAGAAAACAAAATGTTTCATAAGGAGTATGATTTAGTAAGTGTCTAAGCTACTGTGTAGAGGAGGGACCTTAGAAGGTGATCTGCTCTCAGTGTCAAAGGCACTAGGATATCATTGCCTTCAATATTTTCCACACCACTGAGTCTGACAAGGTGAGTCTCCACCACTGCAGGGAGAACCGAGGCTCCCTTCTGGTGCATTCTCATCGTGATGAATTAACCTAAAGATGTGGGGACTCTTGGTGCTAATGGAGTTTGTCACTACATTTCCAAACTGATTTCTCCTAACATGACATGCCTCCACAGCAGGAAGACCTCCAGACAATCAAGCCATTCGTGTGATCTGGGTGTGGATAGCTTGTCTCTTCTCTCTAAAATCCCCTCAGAATCCAACTCATGCGAGGCTAAATTAAGCACCGCAGGAGCTCAAAATAGGGGACTGGTGAGGCACTGACTTCCCCAGGCATCCACATCTCCTTCTGTAAATGGAGCTGGTGATACTTGTCATTGCCGTGGTGACCAATGCAGGAAGTGCTAGTGAGTGGATTTCTCTGAATTGACTGTGGCCCTTAAAACTACGCCATGTATGTGTTAGTATCCAGCTGCACAGTTTATGAAAACCAGCTGTGAACGTGAGAGAAATATGAGCCCTCCTCCTTGGACTGGCTGTTAAACGATCAGAAGGACTCACAGTCCAGTCTGATTTTATCTCCAGAGAGAGCAAGTGTCAAAGAAGAGTGATTCTCCTGTAAAAGTTAAAAACCTATACAAAGGCATGAGATAAGACAGAATAATTTCCTTCAAACTCCTGAACATTCATCAGTACCTCATAACCATATCTTGTGGATGTGTAGGTAAGACGAGGCAAGATTTTGAACATGATTTTTAATACACATGTACACATACACATAGAAGCACCATGTCATATGATATGTTCATGTGTGTGGATAGATGGCTAAGCATGAAGACAGATAGACATGCCAGAATTTCTTTGTTAGACACCCCTCTCCCCCGAGTGCTTGCACAAAGCCCAGTTCTCTTTGAAAGTATTTTTGTCTATATAACTGCCCCTGACTTTTGTGTGTATGTGGAAACTGGTGTGGGTTTTCTTGAACACAGATTTTAAACTTACTTTATTCGGCACTTGTTGCTATCGGCGATGTCTTCCTCCATGAAATGATGGTGTCCTTATTAGTGCTTTTCTTCCTTGATTTCCAGTATCAGCGTCTCTTTTTTTCTCTTCGCTAGTGGCTTCACCCTTGATCTTCTGCCCATCTAATGTTACTTGTTCTTTCTAGAAGATATTCTCCTAATTCTAAGCATCAACCTTAAATCCTCAGATTCAACCTGATCATCCCACAGACTATCAGATGCACACTCTGTTTGTAGAGGCATGCGTATGATAAATGAGGGGACTTCAAAAAGTTCATGGAAATGGAATTAAACGTAACTTTATTTTGGTACAAAAGTGTTGAAATCCCTAACATAGTTTTTTCATAATAAGCATGTTTTAGAAACATGTGTGTATATGGTGTCTGCATACAAGGATAAACACATGCACAAATAAACATATAACACACAGATTTTTTATATATGGAGATATTTACACACATGTAGAATGCACATATGTGGAATGCCTCCTTCTACCTGCCTTTGGGTAGCTGGAAATCAGCTGAAACTATTAATTACCTTTCCTCTTTTTTTCTCCTTGTTTTTGCTCCTCAGTTTCCAAAGCCAGCACCCATCTGTCTCCCAGGACAGGAGTCTGACACTGAACAATTCTTATCCTCCCCCTCCACCTACTCAATCACTCTGTTTTCCAACTTTCACTCATCAAGGGTCTCCAAATGCTTTCACTCCCCTTCCCGCTACTCCTGTCCTCAGTCAGGGTTCATGTAACATCTCACCTGTACCTGTGCCCAACAGCCCGTCTTCTGGGCTCTTGTCTATGATCCTCAAACAGGTCAACACAGTTTGGGGGCTGGCACTGTGGCATAGCAGGTATAGCCGCCACCTGCATTGTCGGCATCCCATAGGGGCACTGGTTAATGTCCTGGATGTTCCATTTCCCATCCAGCTCCCAGAAAATGGCCTGGGAAAAACTGTAGAAGATGGCCCAAGTGTTTGGACCCTTGCCACCCATACAGGAAACCTGGATGAAGCTCCTGGCTCCTGGTTCCAGCCTGGCTCAGCCCTTGCCATTGCAGACACTTGGGGAGTGAACCAGGGTTAGGGTTAGGGTTAGGGTTAGGGTTAGGGTTAGGGTTTAAGATCTCTCCCTCTTTCTCTGTAACTGCAACATTAAAATACACAAATAATTCTTTAAAACAAAAATTAGCTATTACTTTTTAAAAAAAAACAGTCTGGAATTGTCTGTCTGCACATGGATTTGATCCTGATACTTTCCTGACCAACATTCTTACTCCTCATGGTCCAAAGCAATGCGTCTCGACAACGGTGGAGCCCACCAGCATGGAAATGTGCATGTGGCTTTGGGCAGACAGAGCTGGGCTCCGGCAGGCAGCAGTGAATCCAGGGATGCCAGGGGACCTGCCAGGTGTGCAGCACCCCACACACTTGTCCCAGAAACACTAAGTACTTGCTGCACAGTGATAGGTATGCTCATTTCTCCAGTAATCCTTCTACTGTGCACTTTATTCTGTTCTGAAAAGTAGCAAATGGTATTTACTATTTCAGAAAATCACATGACTATAATGTTCTCCTGGCATTAGAGTCATCAATATATCACACTTCTGTTGCCTGACATTGGAGCTGTCACTCACCTCATTATTCTCTGTTTAATTCAGGCTGCTTATCACTTCATCACATTTCTTTTTATAAAAAAAAAAAATTTAAAGGGCTGGAGCTGTGGCTCAGTGGGTTATAGCCCTGCCCTGAAGCACCGGCATCCCATATGGGCGCTGGTTCTAGTCTTGGCTGCTCTTCTTCCAATCCAGTTCTCTGCTATGGCCTGGGAAAGCAGTAGAGGATGACCCAAGTCCTTGGGCCCCTGCACCCACGTGGGAGACCCAGAGAAAGCTCCTCGCTCCTGGCTATGGATCAGCACAGCTCCAGCCATTGCAGTCATCTGGGAAATGAGCCAGCGGATGGGAGACATCTCTCTGTCTCTACCTCTCTCTGTAATTCTGTCTTTCAAATAAATAAAAATAAAATATTTTTTAAAAAGGAATTTTAAAAGGCAGAGTTACAGAAATAATTGGAGAAAGAGAGAGAAGGAGGTTTTCCATCTGTCAGCTCACTCCCCAAATGACTCCAACTGCTAAGACTAGACCAGCCCAAAGTCAGGAGTCAGGAGCTTCTTTAGGTTCTCCCACATGGGTACAAGCACTTGGGCCATCTTCTGCTGCTTCCCAGGAGCATTAGCAGGGAGCTGGATTGGAACTGGAGCAGCTGGGACTCGAACTGGCACCCATATGGGAAGCCAGCACTGCAGAAAGTGGCCTGACCTACTATGTCACAATGCCAACCACTTCATCACATTTCTCAGAGAGGCTATATCCAAACATTTGCATTGTTAGATATGTATTATTTTAGTATAAGTTTGTTTTTATTTTATATTTGATTCATACTATAGTATTTCAACTTTTAAATTTATGTGTCAGATAGGCTAAATCATCAGCAAATTTCAAGACATAACAGGGTAGTTATTCGACTCTTGATTTAAGGGTCAGATATTTCATAGTAGGGAAGAGAACTTCTGTCTTACAGGACTCAGTCCAAGCCTGTTAGGGAGGCACATGACCCTGTCCAGGCTCCCTCTACCAAGTTCTCCAGAGTCGTCTCCTACAACAGCCAGCCCAACTTCTTTGATTCACAAACTCTAATAATATGGACTGTTAATAATTCTCTAAGCTCTGATATTAACATTCAAAATGCTTCCACCTACATTTAATATTGACTAGAGGCCGGCGCCATGGCTCACTTGGCTAATCCTCCACCTGCGGCACCAGCACCCCGGGTTCCAGTCCCGGTTGGGGCGCTGGGTTCTGTCCCGGTTGTTCCTCTTCCAGTCCAGCTCTCTGCTGTGGCCCGGGAAGGCGGTAGAAGATGGCCCATGTGCTTGGGCCCTGCACCCGCATGGGAGACCAGGAGGAAGCACCTGGCTCCTGGCTTTGGATTGGCGCAGCTCGCCAGCCATAGCAGCCATTTGGGGGGTGAACCAACGGAAAAGGAAGACCTTTCTCTCTGTCTCTCTCTCTCTCATTGTCGAACTCTGCCTGTCCAAAAAAATATTGACTAGAAAGCCTTTTCTTCACTATTTTACTCATCTAACTTTCTCACTACCAGTGACTCAGTTCACCAACAGGTCACAGGAGCTCAACATTGCAGCCCTCTCTTACCTGGCCCTGCACGCCACAAATCCACAAAATATTCCTGGGCTCCTGTATTTTTATAAATATTTTATCTATTTATTTGAGAAGTAGAGTTACAGACAGTGAGAGGGAAAAACAGAGAGAGAGAGAGAGAGAGAGAGAGAGAGAGAGATCTTCCACTGATTCACTCCCTCAAATAGCTGCAAGGGCCAGAGCTCAGCCAATCCGAAGCCAGGAGCAAGGAGTTTCCTCTGGGTCTCCCATGTGGGTACAGGGACCCAAGCACTTGGGCCATTTTCCACTGCTTTCCCAGGCCATAGCAGAGAGCTGGATGGGAAGAGGATTAGCCAGAATTGGAGCCGGCACCTGGAAGGTCAGCACCACAGGCAGAAGATTAAACCAGTGCCAGTCCCTGGACTCCTACATTTAAACACAGATAACACTGGAAATACTTGATGTAAAATGTCTGTTTAGATTGCACATGCATCAGGGAAGGGTAAGCTTTTTGCTGCCGAAGGCATTTGGAGATGTTTACCATCATGCACCACACAAAATTATCAACTAAAAAATTAGCCTGCTCTAGAGTTACTGAATTTCAGCTCCTGCCTGCAGTTGCCTTGGCAGAGCCAGACCACGTGATATATGACCTGCAGGCCAGACCGTCCCCATCCCAGCGGGGAGGCCCACCTCATACTCTGCTTTAAAGGTCAGACTTGACCTCGGTAGGGTAACAGCACATGATGAACTGACCACACTCATCAATTACAACAGATTGTGTGTGCTTATACCCCAGGAAACCGTGAGCCCTTTGAAGATGGTGTCTCTGTGTTAGGCATCTGTGATCCTAGGGGCCTGGCCCAGGGCTCTGTACAGAGCAGATGTACATGTGACAAACACATCCGTTGATGCAGACAAAGGTGAGCTTCTGTTAGGAAACTGTTACAGCTGTCTCCTGTGATCCACCCAGTGATCTCCTTTGTAACAAGCCGACTGATAAAACCCATGGACCTAGCCCATTTTCTGCTGCTATAACTGAATACCACAGACTGAGTAATTGATAAGCAATAGCAGTTTAACTGCTCCACAGTTATGAGGGTAGGATATACAGGAGTATGCCTCTGGCATGTACTGAGGTCTTCGCCGCATCTGGTGAGGTCGTCTTGCTTCATCATAAAACAGCAGAGGGTGCCACATGATGACGCAGGGTAAGCGCGCTGCCTTGCATCTCTCTTCTGATGAAGCCTCTCATAACCTCATCTAATCCTTATTACCTGCCAGAGGCCCTGCCTCCCAACACCACTCACATATTACTTTGATGATTGAGTTTCCAACACATGAACTTTTGGCAATTACCTAAAGGCTAATCCACAAAAATACAATCCTTCTCAAAAAAGCCTTGTATAAATCTGAGTATTGGTTAAAAAGTAAAATATTAGAATATATTTATCCCCAATCATGGATGGGTAACATTAGCTTCATAATGATAAAGTCTAACTAACGGGGTTTTTTTGGAGTATGATGCAAGTCAGACCATACTGTTGGTTTTCTGATTCCGAGGTACTGTTTTATTTTGGCATTATGTAAATGTAAAATAAAGTACAAGAATTACTTGTAATAACTGCCAACCAATCAAATAATACTTGAGATTAGAACAGATCACAAATCATGCATTGGAATTCCATTCACATAATATTAACATGCATGTAATCAGAGAAATCACTATTATTAGAGCAATTTTAGTCTGGTTAGCAATGTTGACCTAATTTTCTATTTAAAAAGAAGAATAAAACTGAGGACAAGGAATTTGTTTCAAGACACATAGAAAACAATAGCAACTCCACAGATGAGAGGTCAGTTGCTATTAATATTTCACACTTTTAATCAATTATGTATTGATTTGATGCATTGATGAATGCTTTTTGAATGACTCATTTTCTCTAAAATTAATCCAAATATACATGTGATCATAAAAGATTTGTAATTTGAAGCAAGTTTGAGGATTAAAATCAAACAATTCAACATATAAATAATCAAATAAAACTGAGTCATCCTGTCAGTCTTCTGAAATCAAATGTTGAAAGTGTTATTGTACAGTATAAGAAGACATCCAGATAGAAAAAAAATATATTTTTGGGAAATTTCTCTACAACAGCATAGAAAGATCAGTGTGTGTACTTTGTTTTATAGATCAATATCAATCAAAGAAGATAGCGAAAAGGCCGGAACAAGTCATTCAGAATTTTCAAAATGATCAGCATAATATGTGTTATTAGATTCAGTGGTACCAAGACCAGATGGTTAATGGAAAGAGATGCATACAGGCAGCTGACCAGTGCACCTCCTGCTAAAGTCATACAGCGAAGGCCTAACCCCCGTGCCTCCCAGTGTGACTATATTTGCAGGTAAGGCTTTAAAGAGATGATTAGGTAAAACTAGCTGAAATCCAAGACGTTAGTAGTCCTGGTGAGCAGGGAGGAGGAACCAGACATGTGCTTACAGAGGAAAGACCACGTGAGGATCCATCAAGGGGGTACACCTGCAACCCACGGAGGGCACCCTCAGAAGGAGCCATCACTGCCAACACCCTCCCCTTGCACTTCTGACCTCCAGAATTACAAGGAAAATTTCTTCTGTCTAAGCCACACAGGCTGTGGTGTTTGTCCTCACAGCCCCGGCAAGCTAATACATCCTGTTTGTCAAAAGTCTGGTAGATCAGAAGTTAATGAAACTCCTGTTACGGGTCTTTCTTCAGCCCCCTTGTATGCAGTCATGGAAAAAGCTGAAGTAAAAGCACTAAAGTCATTGATTGAGACAGAACACCTGCAAATGATTTAGTTGCCTTCATTGTTAAATTATGTATTATTGTCAAAACTGGAGTAATGCTCGGGTTGTACTATGAGGCAATGCGTATAAATCTGGCATAATGTGGGATACATTCACTGTGCTCCAACACATTCATTGTATGACCACCAATTTAAAATTTCTACAAATCTCAGAGCCTCAAAAAGGCATAGACATTTTACACATACACCTGTTTATCCATATGTACTTATTCCTAGACTTTCTCCACTTTCTGAAATCTATGCTACAATGGAAAAAATGTGACATATCCTTGCCTATCTTGGGAACAAAATGCCCAAGTATCTACAAGAGACCTAGATGCCGCCACCGTATGACAGGCAGGGAAAGGCACTCAATACATGTTCTCTAATCTAGCATCCATTAACAACTCCCAAAAGGCAAATATAAACATCACTGGAGTCAATGTCAAACAGTTGTTGAAATTGTGTTATTTTAGATATATTTAGTTAAATAAAATATATTCCTGAAAGTTACTGCACTTGACTATTTTAATGCCACTTGCGCTGTATTTCTGTTGGAGAGTGCTGATGTAGAGAACTGCGTTTCCACTCCAGGTTGCAGCAAGAAGATCATTGAGAGGGAGAGAAAAGAGAAACTTCTGAAAGAATGAAGATTCTCCTTGAATCCAAACAAGAAGCTAAAGAATGGAAGGGAAAGAGAGGGAACGCATATCAGAGGATGGACATGGGAACGTTGCCCATGAATAGAGCAGCCCGCTGTCCTGGAATTAAGAGTGAGCAGGTGTGGGGCAGGAGCCATGCAGAAGGCTCGGGTGTGGACCCAGCGTTGTGCTGGTGTGCCCAGACCACTCAGATTCACTTGACCAGAGGCTTTCCTGCTTCCCCCTAGATAACATACAACTGAATTTCCTACCATCATGGAGTGATGACTTTGCTGTCACCATCAAACAAATCAGCCCTTCAATTCCCAGAGGAAGAGACAACTTGCTTGTGTTGTACCGCTCAGCTCAGTCCTCCTGCACACCAGTACACCCATAATCTCAGGAAAAGGATGAGGAAGGCCTAGAAGACAGCGTGGTTGATCGTAGGGAGGTATTCACAAGTGTGCTAACACAAGATGAGAACTGAGAAAGCCCCCTAACTAGAGAGCACCAGCTTGCAGATTCTGAGATGTGATTTACTTCACATCATGAGTATGTCAACACAACTCTCAGGTTACCAAACCTAAGGAGACTTCCTGTCTCTCTAACCCACCGCCTCTAATGTCCAGAAGACTGACTTGACGTCTGACAATCCTCTGTTGAATCATGACTGACACAGCAAAGACTGTGACCTCTAAAGCCACGACAGCTAAGAAGGGAAAGGTGTTTCTCTTCCTCGGAACTCATCTCTCTCCTCCACGTCCATCCATCACCCTTCTTGAGTCTGGGCCATAATGAATATTTACATTCCTTAGATATACCCAGATGGATGCCTGGTGTGAAAGTGATGATCTGTAAGTGTCTACTGAACTAAGTTGTCCTGGACACAAATCCAGTTTCAAGGTGTGCATCTTACTCTGCTACTCTGCATATTCTCAACCCTATTTCAACATAATGTCCACACAATCTTTAAACAGCTTTTCTGAAGTAAAACTGATGAACAACGGACTGCATATACTTAACGTGTATATTTGGTGAAAGTGTTAAACGGGTAACAGAGAACACTGGGAGGTATTAGAAATATCAATTAACAAAGACCAAGAATCCAAACAAAATGCCTGATTCTCTGGCTAAATGAGGCAAGATTTATCCTGGCACAAAACTGTTTCAGGTCCCACAACTCTGTGCCCTTTTGGGGGAACACACTTTGTTCTTTTCCTTAAATAAATAAAAAAGATAACTGTCAATCTAGCTGACATTTGCTTTGTCAGCACTTAAGGAGCTGAGCCACATGTCAGCTGCCATTGTCACTTGTGCAGGACCCAGGAGGTTAATTCTGCAGGTGTGTCCTGAGCTGTATAACAGGGGTTCTCAACACTGTCATTACTGTATTAACTTGGGTCACATCACACTTGTGGTGACAGCATTCCAGTGCCGTACAGGGAGAGCAGCCGCCTTGGCCACTACCTACTACATTGCAGTGGAGTCCTCCAAAACCAACCATCAAAATACCTACAAACAGTCCCAAATTCCTCTGAGTAAGGAAATTTCCCCAGTTGAGAATCACTGCTGTAGAGCAATCAGATGTCATAAGGAAGGTATTTTCTTGCACCAAAATCTGAAAATAAAAACGACATGAAATAGGTGAAATTCAATGAGTCACTAAGATTCAAAGAAACGGTGCAGCACCATGTACATTCTTCTTTTTCTTTAACTCTGCCAAAGCACAGTATAAACAACTAGAGACAAGCCATTGGAGACTTCAACCCATGACGGAACTCAGTAAAAATGAAGTTAGGTTATCTCTGGCTCCTGAGTCCAGCGTCCTGCTAATTCAGATCAGGTGAGGCATTAAGCAATGACTCAAGTGGGAGATCCGGACTGAGTTCCTGGCTCCTGGCTTTGTCCTGATCCAGTCCCAGTCTCTGCAAGCATTTGAGGAATGACCCAACATATGGGGGTGATCTCACTCCCTGTCAGTCTGTTTCTCTTCTTTCTCTATCCCTCACTTATTCCTTCAGTCGCTCTGCCTCTGAAACAATAAAATTTAAAAATAAAATAAAATTTGTACAAAAATCTTACCTTGTACTATCAAGGTCTAGAGAGACTTTGCATTCTGTATGGGTAACTGCACAATGCACATTGCTTCTTTCCCTCTTAAAGACCGTTAAGGGACAAATTCATCCACCCTCCCGCAAGTCCCTAGATCGACTACATTCGCTGGAAAATGCATTGTAGTAGGCCCTTAATAACATTTAGCTGTAAAACATAATTTATAGTCACAGTATATGAGATCCAAATAATGTGTGTAAAAACTTTGACGCTTATGATCAGGAACAGCTATACCTTTATGCGACCTGTGGCGAAATGAGAATCTATGGCACCGTATTCAGAAATTATTAATGATTTCAAGAGGGTGACCACAGAGCATTGACCAAGCATGGGCCTTCTTGGAGCGGGAGGTCTCCACACACTTCGTAGTCCTCAGGCCCTGCTAATGACTCCGACACTGATTTTCTGTGAAGCCTGGGGGAGGCTCCACAACCTCTGTGCATTTCCCCAACTGGAATGAAAACGTGGAGAATAATGCCTTCTTAATCCAAGTGTGTGACTATTAATACAATCACTGGCTCTAATCCTCTCGCAATTGGAAAGCTCTGTCCCAAAGGCTGACCTGGAATACTTATGAAATCATTGCTGTTTCTGCCCTAATCTACTTCTACCTGGCTTACACTGCTTTTGCCTTCTGAATAAAGGGAGCATTAAGTGGGGTGTCTCTGCACTGTAGATCTATTACACCCATAAAGTAATGAGAGTGATTTTCACAGGCCACAGAGGAGAATTCAGCTCATTATTGTGCAGCAGTGCAAAGACAGATATCATTATTTTTTGTAGTCAAGGATTTCTTTGCCTGGGAGGGTTTTTATCATAGAGAAAAATATGACTGAGAATTGAGAGTCCTCCCTGTCCTGTGGCTTTTTCATAAAAAGCCTTCTTTAAAAACGTGCAGTGGCAGCCATGGCTGAGAAGGTTGTGACACCAGCCTGTGAAGCCGATAAGGACGGTGATGGAATTACAAAGTGTTTCCTGAAAGGACAGAGGGAGCTACCAATACCCAAAGGCTGCCTTGGGTTTGTGTGTGATCCTTGAAGGGAACCAAGATCTAGAATTTGCAAGTCTCTGAAGTTGATCTCTAAGTTTGGATATCACTGTCATCAGTGCAAGCTTGCCAGAACAAATGGTCAGACTGAGTGTTTAAACAGTGGACCCTACTTCTCACAGTCCCAGAGGTCAAGGTGCCAGCATGCTGGTGTCCAGGCTGACCTCCTCCTGGCCTGCTATGTCTGTCTGCAGGGTTGGAGGGAGGAGGCTCTGGTGTCTCTCACCACTTCGCAGGGCACTAACCCCTTTCTGGGGCCACACACTCAGGACCTCCTCCAACCCTCAGCGCCCCCGACACCCTCCTCTTCATAATATCACATGGAGGATTAGGATGCCATCCACACATGAATTTAGGGGAACGCAGACTTTCAGTCTAAGGCAGAGATGATCCAAAGAAAATACGCCTGCTCCCTGAAACTTCAGGGGGCGTCTCACAGCGAGGGTGATCATGGTACTCTATTTAGAATCAAACACTATCACTTGTAGATGTATGTATTAGCAACTCAACTCAGCACTACCAAAGACAGAGACGCTGATGTGAGCTGAACACCATGGGGAGGCTGCTAAAACGACCTCAGCCAATGTGCTACCATCCAAGCCCAGAGAGTTTGGAAAGCTTCCCTCACGGTCCAGCCTTGACAGACTGGGAAGGGAAACTGGGCCAGCAATGTCAGCTGCCCCTTCCATGTGCTTCGGAAAACAAGTGTGGAGCTGGCTGTTTCCAGGAGACCTCATACATTTTGGGCAAAGATGCTGGGAGCGTATGAGAGAGAGTCAAGCGTGTCGGTCTTTTGGGATGCCCTGCAAGAGTATTTAACCCAGGAAACTGTAGCCCTGTAGGCCCTGCCATTTCTGAGGAAGAAATTGGGTGTCCCAGGCCAATTAGAATTTCAGTGAGAAAGCTGATCTATTTGTACTTATTATCTGAAAATTTTCAAAGTATGTCCAGTTTTCTATAACACTGTGTAGGCCAGAAAGGAATCACTTCCATTAACCAACAGGGGATGAAGGAGAGTTATGACATACAACTGTGTTTCACCAAGCCTGTGTCATAGAAACTGGCCTGGATGGAACTGCGGGATCTAGAACCTTCCATCCACCTGTCAGGTCATATCCCACCCCTCAGCTCTGTGAAGGCTGCAGAGGATGGCCGAGGCGGCTGCTTTACATTAGAGCTTTGGGTGCTACTGATTCATGAAAGATGTCTCTCAAGAATTGAGTTCTCCTAGGAAATTGTACATTTGCCCCATATTTTATCAGTAAAAACAGGGAGGTAAATAAAAGAACCAAAAAGTCAGAAAATGCCAAAACTGGGGCTGGCACTATGGCGCAGCGGGTAAAGCCACCGCCTGCAGTGCTGGCATTCCATACGGGCACCGGTTCAAGCCTGGGCTGCTCCACTTCCAATCTTGCCCTCTGCTACAGTCAGTGGAGGATGGCCCATGTGCTTAGGTCCCTGAACCCACATGGGAGACCCGGAAGAAGCTCCTGAATCCTGGCTTCAGATCAGTTCAGCTCTGGCCTTTGAGGCCATCTGGGGAGTGAACCAGAGTGTAACTGACTTTCAAATAAAATAAAATAAATATTTTTTTAAAAAAATACCAACACTGAAAGAAACTCAAAATTCTGCCTATTTTAATTTCTCTTTATTTAATGAAAAGGAAACAGAGACAAAAAAATAAACGTGGATTTTATAGGATCACACAAACATTATGTGACAAATCAGACCCAATCTCAAATGTCCCTCCAGTCATATACACTGTCAACATCCCAAGACCCAAAATCCTAAATATCATAAGCAATTTTCATGTACAAGTTTTATTTTCCTATTTCAAAATTAGCGCTTTCTTGAATTTCTTCATTTCAACATCTTATTAAAAGCCATTCATAAATAGGTTTAAAATTTGATTTTGACACAGTTTTAGTCCTCATCTGAGTATCCTGAAAGAGACATGGACGCCTCATGCTCAGGCACTCACCCTGCACAGCTCTGCACACTGTGGTAGGGATCTGTCTCCACCACCCCATTCACGTTGTCCCAGCTCATCAGCGTGGGACCTCTACTTGCCCTAATAGACATGTCTGTCCCTTGGAAACACCTGCCCATTAGTAGCCACAACACTCTCCTGTCCCTTTTCCCTGGTGGCACCAGGACCCTCACTTCCTGTACAGTGCCCTCCCCTTGAATGTGGGTCAGTCTTGTGATCTGCTTCTCATTCATAGAGTGCCACACTCGACAGGATGTGTGCCCACGTGGCTGTGGTTACCGTCCTGCGAGGAGATGCCTCCTCCCTTGCTGACTGTCATGAAGCCGTGTCCCATGCTGGGGACCCACAGGGCAAGGAGCTGAAAGTGGCTTCCAGCCAACAGGAAACTGGGGCCCTGTGTCCAACAGCCTGTAAGGATCAGAACTCTGCCTGCAACCACATGAGCTTCAAATACCGTGAACAGCAGCTCTGGTCAACACCTGTGAGAGTCCTCAAGCAGAGTATCCAGCTAACATGATGTGGACTCCTGTCCCACATTATAGAATGCTCAATGCATGTTTGTTTTAAATTTATTGTTACATGAGCCGGCGCCGTGGCTCAATAGGCTAATCCTCCACCTTGCGGCGCCGGCACACCGGGTTCTAGTCCCGGTTGGGGCGCCGGATTCTGTCCCGGTTGCCCCTCTTCCAGGCCAGCTCTCTGCTATGGCCAGGGAGTGCAGTGGAGGATGGCCCAAGTGCTTGGGCCCTGCACCCCATGGGAGACCAGGAAAAGCACCTGGCTCCTGGCTCCTGCCAGGATCAGCGCGGTGCGCCGGCTGCAGCGGCGGCCATTGGAGGGTGAACCAACGGCAAAAGGAAGACCTTTCTCTCTCTGTCTCTCTCTCTCTCACTGTCCACTCTGCCTGTCAAAAAAAAAAAAAAAATTTATTGTTACATGTGGACAGAAAACTCATCTCTCCCAGTTTTTTTTTTTCTTTCCTTCTAATGCTGGTGTAACTCAAGGTCTAGTGAGAGGGTCACTACATTTCTTCTCTTCTTTTTTTTAATTAAAAATATATTTATTTATTGAAAGACATAAAAATAGAGTAAGATTGTGCATCTGCTGGTTCACTCCCCTGGGCCTGTAAAAGCCGGGCTGAGCCAAGACAGAAGCCAGGAGGCAAGAGCTCCATCCCGGTCTCCTATGTGGGTGCAGCAACTCAACTACTTGAGCCGTCACCTGCTGTGCTGTTTTCTAGAGTATGCATTAGTGAGAAGCTGGAACTGAGTGGAGCTGGGATCCAGACCCAAACACTGACGAGGGACGCTGGCATCCCAAGCAGCATCTTGACTGCTGCGCCAAATGCCAGCCCCAGGTCACTGCCTCTTCACTCTTCAGACCCTTCCTTGATGAGCTCGTGATGGCATTTCAACTATTCGACTGCTGGAGATTTGTGAATTTTGACTTCTGCCCCAAATTTCCTCCATAAGATGTCTCCTGCTACTTACATTTCCAAGAGTGAGCTCTAATTCATCGTACTCCAAACACAACTCATCTGCCTACCCCCTTCCCATCTTCTACAGATCCATCTTTGACCCTATAATAAAACTCAAGTGAAAAAGAGAGGACTCATTCTAGACTCTCCCTCATCTTCCTCTCTGGTCACAAGGTCTTGCCAACTTAGGAAGATTTTTAAAATTTTGCAAATTTTTTTAAGTTATATAAGTTTCATCTATTTCATACATACAGCTTTAGGAACTTAGTGACACTCCCCCCACCACCACCCACGCTCCAACTCTTCCTACTCCCTTCATATTCCCACTCGTTTTACAGCCCTTGTATCTTCCATTGAGGAACAGTGGTTTTTGTTTGTTTTTTTCATAGTATTTGTTGAACTCGTTTACTCAGTATAAACTATGAGATCATTAAAGTAAACTGAAAACACATCTTCGCCAACTTATCTCCTCTGAATCCCACCACCATCATCTCGGTACAGGTCCTCATCACTTCTGCCCTCTTCTGTCTCTCACCATCTTTTCCGTCTCACTGATCTGCGGTGTGAACAACTCGGTCCCTTGCACAGAGCATCTCCAAGGCTCCCTTTGTATGGTTCACAAGGCCTCACACCTGAGCCGGGCTTCTTCTGTAGCCTCATCCACCACCAGCAGCATTGTACGCTCCAGTGTACACATGTGGGTCAGTGGGCACGGGAATGCCCCGTCTCTGTTCGTTACGCCTCTCCTCCATATCCAGGCCATTGACACCATCGGCTCTTCTTCACTTCCTAAGGAGACCCTGGTCCTCCCTGGGTGTACAGATGTCTCCCCCGGTGCTTCCACCATACCCGGCCCACCCTCTAGCTCCCATGCTAACACCTGGTTTTCCTTCTTCCCATCTAGCATGCAGAGTGCCTGCCACACCTCTGTCTGCAGCAGCCTGAATCCAGCCACCTGGTAATACAGGTAACACTGGACAGAAGCAAGGATTTTGTGTCTTTCCTGATGTTTCACCACCATGTGGAATCACTCCCAGAACAACAGAGGTACTCAATAAGTGTTTCATAAGTAGACATTATAAATCACATATTTAAGCTAAATAAAAACTCACAGTTGTACTCTTAGAGAAAAGCTCTCAACTTGGTGTGCTTCAGCAGTGTCAGATCAAACAACTTCAATTGAAAAGTACCAAGAAAGTAGTATTTTAATTAAGTTAAAGTTTCTTAGGAGGATTCGTATTTTGAAACTCCTTATTGTGTTTCAAATTCATTTGCAGATAGTTTCAAATATAGCTTATCACTTTGTGTTAGATACTGTCAAGAAATTCCAAAGGAAAATTTATTAGAACAGCAATTTTTTAGTCCCAAAATGTTCACAGTCTTTTGTAATATCTGCCTGGTCTTCTAGTCTGAGAGCAAAAAGGCTATTTTATCAAAGCATAATTATAAATGTTTCCTATCATTTTCCTATACTTTACCACTTTTGATAATCAGGCATAAAAATACCTTCTAGTAATAACAGAAAGATAAAAGTGACAAAAGGCCTCATGTAAAGGACAATTACTCTGCTAAGTTTTTCCCAGAACAAATGCAGCCCTTCAGTTTCCTCCAACGACTCCATTCAGGTGCTGGAATAAAAAAGCATTCAATGATCAAATAACGTTTCATTGCCTTCAGATTCTCCCTTCACATTTCTTCTGTCACTCCCCACATAATGGCCTGATACACTCTAGAGATTATGGATGATGAGAGAGTGGGCAAATTAGTTTAGAATAAAAGTAAAGTTCATACTGTTCTCTGAAGCAGTAGCAAGAAAGCAAATGCAATTTAGATGGCAAAATTTTTCAGAATCTAAAAATACTACCCTGGAAATTAAATAAATTGCAAGGATTGTGCACCCATAAATGTTTGTTGAATGAATCGACTTTAGAAATCTATTTTCTAAACCCTTATAAGCTCTTGCAAGGGTTTTCAGTGTTATGTTCTGGGTACAGGGAACTCTTTATCCATTCAATGTCAAGAATCAATCCCTAGAAAATGAGGAACAGTTTAAGGAACAAACAGGCATTTTTTAGAAATTTTACAAACTCAACTTTTGTACAAAGGAAAACCAATATTACTGACAGAAGCTTCCATAAAGGGAACCCCACTAAGAGATAAAAATGTTAAGAGCCATGTTCTTTACTTTTTCTGTTTCTGAAAGAAGCAAAATATGCATTGATCAAAGCAGGGCTATAGCAAATTTGGCCTAGATCACAACAGAAAATAATTCTAAGGTAGTGAGGTGGAAGGGATCTTTTAGCAACCAGAGTTTTAACATTATAAAGAAAGCACAAATTTGCAAGGAAGATGTACACCAAGAAAACGTTCAGAGTTAGATCTTTTCTAATCCTGTAAAAATATAAGCTTTCTTTGGGAATACTAGGTTAAACAGATCAAGTTTTCTGTGTGCCATTTCATTTCTTCAAAGCTTTCTAGAAATATCGCTTTATTTTTACAGATAAGAATATCAATAAATTTTGTCACTTATGTCCAGAAAATTTTGTTTGTCACTTTCTTTTGTTAAAGCTTTATAATGGGATAAATACTGCACTGTACAAAGCAGGGATTCTTTTTGTTTGTTGCAAGCTAATTTTTTTATACTCTTAAAAGAAATACCATGGGGCCAAGGAGTGACTCTTCAAGCTACAGCAGGCAAATGTCTAGGGCAAGATGGACAGCTGTTCATCAGTCCCTAAAACAAAGTACACGTGTGTGGATACATGAGGTCTGACACTTTGCTGACGCGCAGTGACTTTTGAGCAAGTTAACGATTAAAATAATAAAGGCAAATTTCCTATGGGCATCAGTCAGGACCTACACACTGTAGTCTGTCCAAGCACAGGTCACCAGGGGACATGCATGTCTTCATCTCATGGTAACCAAGCCTGGTTCCATCAAGCCAAATCTGGTTGGCCCACGAGTCAAAGTTAGACCTACTGTAGTGATGCTGTCAATTAAAATGCCTCTCCTAAAAATAATATGGTAAAATAGAAGTGAATGCAAATCAGTCTCCTCTAACAACTATTAGACAGCTTTTACCACCCACCCCTGTGTGCTTCTATTTCAGAACTCAGTAGCAGAGGGAAGTGGTTGGAGGATTACATAACACTAATCTTACAGCTAGGATGTAATTCCTGAAGTTTTCACATTAATCCTGAGAATGAATTCCATAACCAGTCCATGAGGGAAGCTACAAAGCACTACATAAATACTGAGGAGACAAGATTCCTTCTTAGCAGCAAAACAAACAACAAAAAGAGAGGTTTGCACTTAATTTTGATATTTTGCTTTCTTAAAAGTTAGACCCTTTAAGAAAGCTCATTTTGGATCTGCCTTCAAGTCATCGAACGGCACCAGTGCCAGATACATTGGAGCTTGCGTTTGCCAAAGTGCCAGCATCCACAACTCCAAGATTTTTTTTTTTTTTGTGCATTAAGTTAGCCATCACCAAGTTCTGCCCCCAGCCCACACATAATCCCATGAATACTTGTCCTTGGTAGCTGAGAACTGGCTCACTCTACTCCAAACATCCAAATCAGGTTGTCAGAAATCCTAATATAACACGTATCTAACATACAGAAATTCCGTAGACTTGACCTTGAACTCTTGCAGGAAGGCACTGTATCTTCAATGTGTGCCTGCTTTGAGTATTTAATGCACTAGATCTTAACGGCTAACAAGTGAGACCATGAACTAGTGATGGAACAAATTCACATAAAAATAAATACCAGCCATAGTACAAAATACAAAAATTACATAATACAAAATTTCAAGATTCGAATGAGCATATTGACATGAACCAAGTAACCAAGGGTACATAGGATAAACCTGTTTTCCCAACAGAATGGCCAAAATCTTGACCTACTTCAAAAAGTCTGGAGTCTGGTTAGAAACCCAGCCACATTCCTTGGGATGCGTGCATCTGCCGCTGTGACACACAGCATCCTGCAGTGAAGGCAGACAAGGCCTGTAGTGAATCACACATTTGAAAAGTGGTGACACAGGGGCTGGCGTTGTGGCACAGTGGATAGAGCTTCTGTCTGTGACACTGGCATTCATATGGGTGCCAGTTAGAGTCCCAGCTGCTTCACTTCCAATCCAGCTCCCCGCTAATGGCCTGGGAAAGCAGCACAGGATGACCCAAGTGCACGGGTCGCTGCCACCCATGTGGGGGACCAGGGAGAAGCTCCTGGATACTGGCATTGACCTGACCCATTCTGGCTTCAGCCTGGCCCAGCCCGGCCATTGTAACTGTGAACCAGCAGATGGAGGAAAGCGCTCTCTCTCTCTCTCTCTCTCTCTCTCTCTCTCTCTTTCTCTCCCCCCCCCCGCCTCCATCCCTGCATCCTTCCTTCTCATTCTGTGATTCTGACTTTCAAGTAAATAAATCTTTAAAAAATGATGGCAGGAAGAGAAACATAGCAGAAAATTTTCAAACAATTAAGTAATAGAATGAGAGATGGTGACAACGATGATGCAGGTGAAGATAGAACCTGGAGTGAGAAACTGAGACAACCTGGGAAGCGGAGGAGGAGCTTGAGGCAAGGTGTCTGTTGCATGTGACTGTCCCCTGAGTCCTGGCTGGAGGCTGGAGCAAGGCTGTGCGGATCTGAGAGAGGCACCAAGAGCGAGGGGCAACAAGAACAAAGGCTGTGCTCCCCGTGCAGATCCAGGTGGTGCAGAGAAAGTGGGAGGCCCCCGAGGCCCAAGTGGAGCTCCCGTGGAGAGAAACGAGGTCCCAGGACTGTGCCGGGGTTATCCACCCAGGGTCTTGCAAGACCTGGTTGAGAATGCAGATTTCCTTTTCCAAATGTGATTGAAAGCTACTGGAGATTGTTGGGCAGATGTGTGCTAAGATCTGATGCATATTTCAGGAAAGATCAACCTTGCTGCCACACAGAGAGGAAGAGAAGACAGAGAGGAGCAGGGCATATGGTTGGACATTTACATCCTGTGTAAGGACAGCTGGCTATGGGTGAGGGGCAGGAATCCAGCCCGGACTGGTCACTGACCAAGCTGGGCCCATGGGGCTAGTAAAGGACCCTTTTCTAATGCCCACAAGAGTGCTTAACTGGTGTAGGTTGTATCAGTTTGCACCAGCTGCCTTAGCGAAGCATTGCAGACTGGGGGCTGAAACAACACACACGCATTCCCAAGTCTGGAGGTCAGAAGTCGGAGGTCAGGGTGTCAGCCATGTTGGTTTCTTCTGAGCCCTCCATCCTCCTTAGGTCTTCACGTGGTCGTTCTTCTGTGTGTCTGTTCTGATAAAAGGATATCGTGTCGCACATTTCTTGATGTAAGTATGTCATCACACTGTGTTAGGGCCTACTCTAAAAGCCTGTTTAACTTAATTATTTCTTTAAAAGCTCTATCTTCAAATATAGTCCTAACACCAGGGGACAGAATTTCAATGCAGGACTGGGACAGAGGTGAGAGGGAAACCCAGCTCGTACCAGAGGGTTCTGTAGAGTTACAATGAGAAATGACCATGCCCTGAGCATAGGCAGCTGCTGTGAAGGCGGTGAAAAGAACGATTTAGAACATGTGCTGAAGGTGATTCCAACCTGATTCACAGGAACTTCAAGATTTGGGATGAGTCCTGGAGCCATATGAGGCTTCTCGGTAGTCAGCGAGTATGGCTGGAGGAGAGAGTTTAGAATGGTGGCCTTTGGGGATTCCAGTTTGCAGAATAGGAAGGGGAGACAGGACCATCCAAGAAAACAGAGTGGTAGGCATTTGGCCTAACCGTTCAGGTAACACTTAGAATACTCACATCCCATATCACACTATCTGAGTTTACCACCCAGCACCTGATTTCAGCCTCCTGCTAACACCTACCCTGGAAGGCAGAAGGATGATTGAAGCAGACAGATCCCTGTCACCTACTTAGGAGACAGGGATTGCTTTCTAAGCTCCTGGCTTCAACTGGCTCAGCCCCAGATGTTGTGGGCATTAGTGAAATGAACCAGCAGGAGGAAGCTCCCTATATACTATTCTCTAACATGTATCTCTCTCTGCCTCTCAAGTAAATACTTTTTAAAAGAAAGATTGAGTGGTGAGAACCATGAGGCAGAGAGGAAGAAAGAAGTAAAGGGAGCAGCCATGTCCTGGGAGCTAAGCCAAGCAAATGTCTCAAGAATGAAAGAATGATGAACTATGTTCTAGACTACTAAGAGATTGAGTGAAAGAAATTAGAGTCTGTCATTGAGGAACCACTGGTTTTATTGGGGAGTAGGGAGGAATGCTTCCTTTTTGAAAGCAACCTAAGTATATTTTTCATTATGTGCATTTAAAACATTAATGCCACAGAGCCTGCAGCTAGAGTGTACATTTCTATCACCATACCCCTCAGACAAATCATGCAGAGGCAGTTCAGGAAGAGAACAAAAAATGCAAGGCTAGTAGGGCTCCCTGCATGTCGAATATCACTATCTAAATAAGAGTCTGTTGAGTCCTATAGGGTTTCCTGGGGAACTCCCAGAGGAAGCTAGACTTCCTAAATAGGAGGGAAGATTAAAAAAAGAAAGAAAAGTTACTGTTTGCTTTCACATTTCAAAAATTCAGAAAATGGGGGATGAATATAGAATCTGATGATTAGACAGTCAAGGACCCTAATATGTGATATGGTCTCTATATTTTATATGGACAGCACTTGATAAGTGTCCTTAATAAACGTCCTTGCTAACCAAAGCCTGAAAATAAAACATTTAAATACAGAAGTGCTCCTCAGAATTTCACTGGACTCATGGAAAAAGCATTTCACCATTTTCATAGATTCTTTCTTAAAACAAACTCTACCCTTGTCCTGACTGTTGATGTACAATTTAATACTTTATCCCTTTTAGTATCTTTTTTGTTCTAGTTACTACTATTGGTTGAACTCTGTAATTAACACACAATTATTCTTAGGTGTTGAAATTTAACTGAAAAGTGATCCCTGTTAAATTTAAGAGTGGGAATAAGAGAGGGAGGAGATGTACAATTTGGGACATGCTCAAGCTGACTTCCCCAAATGGTAAAGTTAGAAACATACCAGGGGATTCCAATTCACTCCCATCAAGGTGGCATGTACCAATGCCATCTCACTAGTCCAAGTGATCAATTTCAATTCACAACTGATCACACTGATAGGTCTAAGAGTCAAAGGGATCACACAAACAAGACTAGTGTCTGCTAATACTGATAGAATCAAAAAGGGAGAGAATGATCCAACATGGGAAGTGAGATACACAGCAGACTCGTAGAATGGCAGATGTCCCAAACAGCACTCTGGCCTCAGAATCAGCCCTTAAGGCACTCAGATCTTGCTGAAGAGCCCATGAGAGTATTTTAGGCAAGGAAAGCCAAGACACTCTGGCGGAAAAAAAAAAAAAGAAGACCTAAATGAAAGATCTCTGCGAGTGAGATCCCAATGGAAAGAATGGGGCCATCAATGAAGGAAGTACCTTTCTCTGAAGGAAGGAGAGAACTTCCACTTTGACTATGATGACCCTGTCGGAATAAGATCGAAGTCGGCAAACTCAAAAGGCTTCCATAGCCTTGGCAACTCATGACTAGAGCCTAGGGAGATTTCTGACACCATAAACAAGAGTGTCAAATTGTTAAGTCAACAACAGGAGTCACTGCGTACTTACTCCTTATGTGGGATCTCTGTTCTTAATGTGTTGTCCAATGTGAATTAATGCTATAACTAGTACTCAAACAGTATTTTATACTTTATGTTTTGTGTGGGTGCAAACTGATGAAATCTTTACTTAATATATACTGAATTGATCTTCTGTATATAAAGATAATTGAAAATGAATCTTGATGTGAATGGAATGGGAGAGGGAGTGGGAGATGAGAGGGGTGTGGGTGGGAGGGAAGTTATGGGGGGGAAAGCCACTGTAATTCATAAACTGTACTCTGGAAAATTATATTTACTAAATAAAAGTTTAAAAAAAAACTCTACCGATAGCAGAAGTAATTTTTAACCTTTGTATTTAGCTTTCTTAATAGATTCATGGGAGGTTGTAAAGAAACACACAGAGGTCCTGGTCACCCTTCCCTCAACATCCTGCAGTGTAAGAACCTTGCAAAACTTTCGTACAAAGTCAAGAAATTTACACAAGGGACTAGTTACCACTTGGAACACTGGCATCCTGGCAACATATATCAGAGCACTGGGTCAAGTTGCAGCTGCTCCATTTCTGGTCCAGATTCTCGCTACTGTGGCTGGAAAGGCAGTGGAAGATGGATGCCCCGAGTACTTGGGGCCCCTGTAACCAACATAGGAGAGCAGGATAGAGTTTCTGGCTTCTGGCTTCAGACCTGACTGTTGAACCATTAGAAGGAAAATATTTCTCTCCATCACTTCTCCTTTCTCTGTCATTCTGCCTTTCAAATAAATAAATCTTTTTTAGAGTGAAGAAATTGATGCCAACACAATCCATAAATAACTCTAAATTTCACCATCCATGTAAGTATTGTGTATATGAGTGTGAGTGTGTATGTGTTTGCCATTTTATCACATGTATGACCTTCTATAGCTACTACCACATTCAAGCTACTCCCTATTTTCATCACAAGGTGCTAGCTTTCTACCCACTTATTGCCAAGGCTGTGCCATTTTCTCAGTCTCCCTAACTCCTGGAAGCTACTGGGTCATCCTCCATTTCTACAGTTGATTCCTGGATGCTGAACTGAAACTGTACCATGTGTACCCTTCTGGGATTGGTCTTTCCCACTGAGCTTAATGTCCTTGCAGATATCCTAGCTGTTGCATGCATCAGAGTTTAGCCCTTTCTGTGTGTGTATGCTACACACCAATAGTGGTTCACGATGCACCATGGTTTGTCTAACAATTCATGCAACACTTGTTCCAACAAATTTTGAATATTTAGTAAAAAACAAAAGATATAATATTTCAATTATACCATTTTGTGACATACAGAGTTTTTAAATGATTAAAATCCACTGTACATTATTGTTATAGTTGTTTTTAATGTGGATATTAGAAAATTTTAAATTATAGATGTAACTCATAATATATTTTATTGCATGTTGCACATAAGATTATTACCTCTCCAGGGTATATATGCTTTTCTTGACCACTTTATATCCCGAACTCAGAAAATACCTGAATATTTAATACATAGAAAGAAATAAAGGTGAGAGAGAGAGAGAGAGAGAGAGAGAGAACAAATCCTACACTGATGAATGGTATAGGACCAGGAATGATACTATATACTAAATATAAATTGAAGTTGTCAAGAACAGAATAAAGGCTTCATTCCTTTTCTTTTACTTTTCTGCCACAACTAAATTGACAATTGATTGACTTAGGAAATTGAGCATAAGGAGGCTAATACTTTTGCATGGTACCTCTGGGAAAATTAAGAAATTCATTGCTTTCATTAAGGATTTGGCAAGTTGTACTAGTGAGTTACATTGCTAAAATCTGCCAAGAGTGTTTGGTCAATTTGGGCAGTAGCCTTCTTCACATGGAGCCAGACCTCTGTTGCGAGATGGAAGCCAGCTCCTAGGGCCCTGTGCTCCACCTGTACCCTGCCTGGAAGGATGCCAGTAGGTGAGTTGAGTGCCAGAGGTGGATCTCCTTTGGTTGCTCCACCTCCTTGGGTTATTTTCAAAGACTAATGAGCCAAGGAGTGTCCCATGCAGCCCTGCAGTGAAAGAACTGCCCTCACTGGCATCAACGTGTGCTGTGCAGAGCCAGATTCTGAGAAGAACCTGAACAGCCAGCTTGTGGGCCTCCACACGAGGCTCCTTCCTCCTCATTTTTAAGTCACCACATGGGATCATTAGCAGGGGGCATGGGGAGACACACAAACTGTCTCTTCTGTTTTCATTTGATTTCAAGGAAGCGCTTGGGAGATTTCCCTAGACTTCCTGTTTCCTTAGCACCCATCTAAGAACATCTGTTTTTTACCCCTCATTCTTATTCCACAGATATCTTTGTAGTGGTCATATGAGCAGGATTTCTCCTTAGCTACTTCTTTGCTCACTGCGGCTGAGTTTTCTCTGTTCACCATAACCAGTTTTTTTCTCACCTCGGCAGACAGCTGGACAACACTTCCTGAGCTTCCTTGTAGTTGGATGTGGCCATTGGTCCTCACCAATCCAACACAGATCACTTTGGTATCTGGCACCTATAAACTCCCTACATCACGCCTTATTCTCCATTCTCCATCTTTTGAAGGTCAGAAGACCACAGGGGTGTCTCAAACCCTAGGGGATGGCAGAGCCTCAAGGTATAGAAGCCTTGTTTCCCGAGATCTGCCCACGATGACGACTTGCCAAGCATTCACATGGAGCAGTTGTGTGAAACTAACCCCGTAATAAGTAGGAAGAAAACTCCTGTTCTAACTGAGCCTCTGATCTAAAGGAAGGGGATGAAAGAAGGCTGATGTCTTTATTACTGTTCACTGGAATTCTAGGGGATCCAAGGAAGGAACAAGCACAGCAAGGGTGAGCAGGCTTTCCAGCAGAGATCTAAGGACCAACAGTCCATCAATTGGAAGACATACATGGGGGCTGGCAATGTGGCATATTGGATAAAACCACCACAGGCAGTGCTGGCAGCTCCACTTCCGATCCAGCTCTCTGTTGTGGTCTGGGAAAGCAGCAGAAAATTGCCCAAGTCCTTGGACTCCTGGCTCCTGGCTTCAGATGGGCCCAGCTCTGATCATTGTGACCATTTGGGGAGTGAACCAGTGGATGGAAGTGCTCTCTCTCTCTCTCTCTCTCTCTGCTTTGGCCTCTCGGTAACTCTATCATTCAAATAAATAAAAATAAATCTTTAAAAGAAGAAGGAGGAGGAGAAAGGGGAGGAGGAGAAGAAGAAGAGGGGAAGAGGAAGAAGAATAGGAGGAGAAGGAGAAGGAGGAGGAGGAGGAAGAAGACATACATGGGGGGGGGCGGCACTGTGGCGTAGTAGGCTAAGCCTCCACCTATAACGCTGACATCCCTTATGGGCACCAGTTCAAGTCCTGGCTGCTCCACTTCTGATCCAGCTTTGCTATGGCCTGGGAAAGCAATGGAATATGGCTCAAGTTATTGGGCTATTGCACTCTTGTGGGAGACCAAGAAGACGATCTTGGCTCCTGGCTTTGGATTTGACCAGCTCCAGCTGTTGTGGCCATTTGGAAAGTGAACCAGCAGATGGAAGGCCTGACTCATCCTCTCCCTGTCATTAACTCTATCTTGCAAAATAATGAAATAAATAATTAATTAATTAAGAAGAAGACATATATGGTTGGAAGCATCCCTGCTAAAAGAGAGAGAGTAAAGGTGGACACTGGTCTTGAATCATAAAAGCCCAGAATAGCTTTCCTTTCCTGTTAGACAAAGGCTCTCAGCTTCATCATAAAGGCCAGATCAAGGTGTCACCAATGTCTATCACTTTAAATAAATTCAAGTTGAGCTTCACAGGGCCAAGGAAGCTATGACTCATGGCAGGCTTTATGATTATGTTTGGAAACAAACTCAGTTGTTATTAAAGATTGTAGAGATAACTGAAGCAAACACATGAGAAATCTACTGCATTCCGAGGAAATGGTATTGACAAAGCAACCATAGGCCTACTTTTTACTCTGGTACTGAAAACAACAGTGGGTCACCAAACCAGCCTGGGCAGGAAGCAGACAACAAAATCTACAATCGCTGGGAGAACACCCTCACCATTCGCACTCCAGGTGTGGCCATGGGGGAATAAGAGAGGAAGGATATGAAGCAAGAGCGGATGGAGAGCCCTGGAGAGTGAGAGCCTCATTAAGTCATCTCCCAGCGGGTAGTCTGGGCTGTGCAATGCCTGGTTATGGACTAGGATGGCACTGAGGATCCCACTTTTCTGTTCCCAATAATAGTTTTACCACAATTACACCATCTTTCCTGCACCACTGTGTGTCAGGTGTGGGAGAAAGGCCCACACATCATCTGAAGAGCCTTTCTTGGCCTGGATGCTGTGAGTGTGTGGGATGTGGGGCTGTGTACAATGGGAGGTAGGAGTGCTTTCTGTAGAGGTGAGAAGACTGAAGTTACACTTGGTGGCTCAAGGGGTGGACCACGGCAAATAATATTGTGTGATCACAAAGTCCTTTTCCTCTGCGACCAAACATTCAGCTCGTCTGCATGTCCAGTCGCCCCTGGACACGGGTGTAGCCAAGTGACCATGTAGCCTGGTCAGAGGATGAGAGCAGAGTAATGGCTCCTTGGACTGACACACAAAATCTTCCTACAGTGGTGGTCCATCCTCTTCCTCATCTGCAGCCAGGACTCCAGGACTCAAGGATCCAGCAGTTGGATGGTATCCAGGTCCCTGAACCATCACATGAGCAGATATGTGCTGTACATGTACACTGCTCAGTTATATGAAGGAGAAATAAACTTCCACTACATTAATTTATTAAGATTTGGGGACATTTTACTATAATAGTTGCACTGTCCTCTCCAATAAACACTTCATCAAATTTAACAGAGACACTGGAAAAACATATTCTGAAGTTGTTTTTCCCTAGCCTAAAATGCCTGTAGTTTCACAATGCATGAGTGTCCTCAGAAATCTGGAAACAAACACAAGGGCAATTCTTCCCTTGAAACTTTTCCAAAAAATCCACAGTGCGAACAAAATCACTAAGCATCTATTCTATGACAGAAAATGAGCAGTGGTCACAAAATACACAAGCAAGGGAAAGTGCCTGACTTCCAGGCACTGACAATCCAGCCGGAGCTGTGCTATGTCCACTCACAGAACTGAATCTATTACCCAGGTATTTACATTTCCAAAATCCCTGTCATAGTGACTGACAGGATGCAAGGTTATACAAACTGCTTTTCAAAAATGTGAGCCAGCTGCAAACTAAATTTTCTTAGATTCAAATCCTTTCACTTTCTCTCAACACTATTGTCAAGTGGACAATAAGTGGCCAAGGAGCAAACACCAGGAAGAAAGGATAGAATATCTACACAGGAGAATTTTCAGCTCAGTAAGCCGCTTTGGGCACTGTTCTAGCTGAACCAGAGACATTAGTAAATCATACGCTTACGTGATTTCAAAACTCTAAAACTGGATAAAAATATAAGGCTGGTAGAAAGAGTTTAAATGACTAAGTCAAGCATGCCCAGCTGAAAAAGAACAAAGATTAAAATGTGAGAAATTTCAAGCTGCACTTCTAGTCTAATGGTGGTGATATTTTCATCTCTTTGTGCTGGTGGAAGTATTAACAATTTCCATAATATCCTAAGTAATTATCATCAAGGAAAGCTATTGTTGCTTGCCACTTTTCCTTAGGCAAATCAAAGGACAGCCCCTGTATGCACGTAGAATGGTCCAATCTTGCATGTTACACTAGGGTAGATGAAGGCCCATTTGCCAGCTGCTTAGGCTACATTTTAGTCAGGACAAATGCTTTTCCATTTCCTCATTGCAAATACTGTACTTCAGCTCACTACACATCTGAACATCCTAGTCTTTTGTATTCCACTGATGATTTTGCTCCGTGACTTTAAAACCCTTTCCCAAGTATCTTCAAACAGCAAAAGCCAAAGGAAATGTTTTAGGCAACAGTATTAATCTGTGACCACAAATGACTGTTAGCAAAACTGTGAAAGCCAGAGGGGAAGCAAGAATATTACAGTCCTCTTGCAGAAAGGAGACCAACAGTTAAACAGGAAGGGGAGAAATTCTAACAGGGATTAAGTTGGGGGATTTGCTTACATGCAGCTTTTTCATTTGAAGGTGAAATGCTGTAGCTTATTGTCCATCAAAGGAACAAAGAATTCTTTTACTCTGGGAAGAAAATCAGCAACAAAGGCAGAAAGGTTGCTATGGATTTAAAACCATGTTAGAGGGCTACTTGATTGTTTAGGATATAAATATACACAGAGAGATAAAGAATCTTTAACTGACTTGTAAAGTCAGTACTAGAAAGGAAAGCCCAGAGCTGCTCACAGCCTGGTTAATCTTCTGCACCCAAGCTGCAGAAAGCGGCTGAGCCAGGACCAACACCTGCAGGGCCAAGGGGGCTGAGCAGGCTATGGGGCAAACAGTTAACCTGGGCTCTGAGAGCACAGACCAGGAATTCGAGTTTGTGGTTAGAGTTCATTTCTATTCTAATGGCCCATGGGTCACCACAAACTCCTTCTTCCCAAATCCAGTAAGACTGTCAATGAAACTCAAGGATTACAGATTTGGGATTTTTCTTGCATATTTTCCAGAATATACCTTCAGTTGCTGTTTGAACTGTTTTGCTTGCCCTTGTCTCTGGGATCTAAAATTGTCTCTTACTAATTGATTTGGCTCCGGCTAACTACAAATGAGAAGCATGCCTTTGTTTAATCACTGAGTCTGGGATCCAGTTGGGTCTGCAGAGTTGCAGCTTTGCAGCCTTGCCCCCCACCCCACCTCCAAGGGTCATTCCCCATCCATTGGGTGTGTTCAGTCTGGGTGCTCCTCCTTTTTCTCTTGGATTAATCCGCCCGCTCGCCCTGTACTCAAACTCCCAAATGTCCAGCACCCTGTTCCTACCTTCTATCCAAATTTATTCACCTCACCCCACCATACAAAAACCCCTCCATCCCTCTTCTATTGTGAACATAAAAATAAAAACTAAAATAAGAACTCTTTCCTGTTCAAGCCTTTGCAATCTTCCCTCCCACCATCTTCTAACCTTAACAGCTTTTCTGTGACAACACCACACTACTCGCAATCCTTCCTTTTCCAAAAGGCATTAGCTAAGGGGAGGGAGCTGCTATTTCCAGGCCATGGCTCCCACTCCCTCTTCTAACACACAATTGCAGTGGAAGGTCACCACAGCCTACTTCAAAGCCCAGGGCGAGTGTCCACGTCACACACTTGTCAGCAGCACCCCACCATTTGGAACACTCTGCTGAGGCTCCCAGACCTCGCAAAGTGGCTGTAAAACATGTCTCCAAAATGCCCAGCCAGTTCTCCAGCGCAAGAGTCTAATAATCAGTGCTTCTAACTAGTGCGGACAGAACTCACAACCAGGTGAGGGGTCCTGCTGTCACCTTTCTTAGTATTCACAAGAACACAGGAGTGAGCTACCTGCTGCTACATGGTAGCCCTTCAAGCTAGAGCAAATTTCATAACATGCTAAAGCCTTCCATATTTGAGATAGGGATAACATCGGTACCTTCCTCAACCCCGTAATGTGAGATGTAATCATGAAAACTGCTTAGCACCCTGTCTGGTCTCTAATCATGGACATCACAACCTCTCCTCGGATTGCTAGTCACAGTCACCCACTCGGGAAACCCCCAGCAAATACCTCAGAAGTCCTAGTGCAGGCCCCCTCATGTCCTGGTGCCATAGTCTCCAGCCTTCCCAGTACCCTAACGATCTACAGCATCTTTTGTTTTTTTGTTTTTTGTTTGTTGTTTGTTTGTTTGTTTTTGTGGTCAGGTGCACTTTGGCCTTTAAGAGACAGACACTGGGGGCTGGCATTATGGCACAGTGGGTAGAGTTGCCGCCTGTGATTTCAGCATCCCATAAGAGCACTGGTTTCTGATAAAGCTCCCTGCTCGTGGTATGGGAAAGCAACAGACAATGGCCCAAGTACTTGCTTGGGCCCCTGCCACCCATGTGGGAGGCCTGGATGGAGCTCCTGGCTCCTGGCTTCAGCCTGGCTCAGCCCTGGCCATTGTGGCCATCTGGGGAGTGAACCAGCAGATAGAAGATCTCGTTCTCTCTCTCTCTCTCTCTCTCTCTCTCTCTCTGTTTCTCCCTCTCTGCCTCTGTAACTCTGGCTTTCAAATAAAATATTAAATCATTTTTCTAAAAAAAAAGAGGTAGACATTAAAGTTTCAAGAAAGAGAATGCTAACAGAAATCAGGACACAGTGGTGAAAATCGTATGACAGAGATTTAAATTACTGGCTTTGTCAACTAAAACTAAGTTTTAGGTGAACTAGTTCATGTTTTTATGTCTCAGTGTATTCAACCGTATAATGGTAGTATATAAAAATCTTCCTAAAGAAATTGTAAGAATTAAGTCAATTATTTATATTCAGCATTTTTAAACATAAATAGATGACAGCTAGGATATTTCTGGTGGGTTCAATGATATATGTGAATAGATTTGAGAAAATGTAATTGATATAAAAATTTCCTTTCAAAGGTACCTTTCTCTGAAGGGAGGAGAGAACTTCCACTTTGACTATGACCCTGTCGGAATAAGATCGAAGTCGGCGAACTCAAAAGGCTTCCATAGCCTTGGCAACTCATGACTAGAGCCTAGGGAGATTACTGACACCATAAACAAGAGTGTCAAATTGTTAAGTCAACAACAGGAGTCACTGTGTACTTACTTCTCATGTGGGATCTGTCCTTAATGTGTTGTCCAATGTGAAGTAATGCTATAACTAGTACTCAAACAGTATTTTACACTTTGTGTTTCTGTGTGGATGCAAACTGATGAAATCTTTACTTAATATATACTAAATTGATCTTCTGTATATAAAGATAATTGAAAATGAATCTTGATGTGAATGGAATGGGAGAGGGAGTGGGAGATGGGAGGGGTGCGAGGGGGAGGGAAATTATGGGGGGGGGAGCCATTGTAATCCATAAACTGTACTTTGGAAATTTATAATTACTAAATTAAAAAAAGGAAAAAAAGAAAAAAATGGAGCTATCTTAGGACATCCTCTGACACAAAGAGAAGAAGAACCTGATACAAATATGCATATATATATAAATAAATTTCAAATAAATATTTGCTTAAACCACTAAAAAAAAAGAAAAGAAATACTGGAATGAAAGGACAGATGCAAGGTAAAAAAAAATTTCCTTTCAAAACAGCAAACCTCTCCATAAAGGAAAGAGAAAAGACAATGTTATGGTTAAATCAGCATTAAATCAAAAAAAAAAAATTATCCTAGGAGACTGAAAAGACAGAAAGAAATCTCCCTCTGTTGTGTAACTAGGCTGACACAATCCACCCTGTACATGTTCTCAAGATAAATGACAACCTGTCTGCCAGGGGGAGACGCTGGCAGCACCACTGTCACACAGAGCTCATCTGGGTTCACCTGGAGCTGGAGTGGCATTGTGTTGCTGGCTGTTCTATGCACAGCGAAAACAAACTCCTCATATCTTCATGAGAGGAGATAGTTTTGGAGTGAGGCACCCAATGAGATAAGGATCCCACCATCCCAGGGAAGCTTATAGATACGTTTCAAAGCAATGGCTCTAGGATCCTTGAGCAAAACTTGTCTGGATTCTAAAGTTAATGAGAATATTTATTTGGTTTCAAAGAGGCAGAGAAAGAAGTTCCAGTTACACATTCTATAAAGTCAATGCACCAAGGAAGTGGAAGATATAAGCCTCTTACCTTGTTTTCAACAGGGGGAATAGAAGTAAACCCCCTACTTTCAAGTCCATATTTGCCATTGCAGTAGGTTAGTTACAAAGAGCTAGAAAGAATCTAAGAAAAAAATAGAAAAAAGGGACATCCTGAGGCAACAGGATGCATGATGATAGCTCACCCATCCGTTGGCTGAAACAAACCAGTGATATAATATGTGGGAAGCATACCTGCAGGGAACTCAGAGAATGGGGAATAAGGAAAATGAAAATTATTCGGAACAAAGCATCCTGGAGAACAAGTCAAAGGATGACATCCTAGTAAACATCACTCACTTACTTGTGTGTTGCCTTGGCCTACAGTGCTGATACAGTGGTGAACAAGACAGAGCTGGCTGTTCTCACACACATAGGAAGAAATCACAGTGAGCCAATGGCCATGTGCCTGCCATGGGACATTTGGTCAGGTGGCCTTGGCTGCTTTGAACCAACTGTGTAGTTTCATGATGCACTGTGCACAAGACTGGGGTGGACTAGGCTTAGAAAATCTGCAAAGCAGCGAAACAGCTAAACATCTTGTAATTTTTAGGTTTCTGTTTTCCTGCTGTCAAATCTGATGGCACAGAGAAAGACTAAGAAGAAAGCTTATCAAAAGCAAGGCTGACTGGAGACTGAACTCAATTCATTTCCCTGCTCTCAGCCAAAATGCATTTCTGTCCACTCATGAGTGACTTGATAATATGCTGCATAAGTAGCAGAAATTAGAAGGAATTTTCCATAGTAATTTCTAATAAAAAATTTAAGATGTGAATCCTAAATCTTGAATATGTTTGGCTGCTATTAGTCTTCTGCTTATATGAATTGAAGTCTATTAAGCTATGCTTGCAATTCAAGGCATTTCAAAATTAATGTAGTATGATAGGGCCATGGGCCTCTGAATCCTTGGATAACTGGATACTTGAGTTTATCCCCTTAATCAATTTTTGCAAATTTTCAAAATGCTCCCCCCACCCACCAGGCTCAACTGGTTTCTAGAGTCCTTATTGTACCCTCCATCATGACAACATTGAATCACTGGCCTGTTACATTATCCGTTCCTTTCTAGCTTCTGGTCAAGACACCAAAAACAACAAGGAAAATAAACAAAGAGCTTAAGAAACCTTCCTAAGATACCAGGCTCCAGGTGGTGAACTCAGCCCTCAGGGCTAGAATCCGAGCTCTGGCACCACACGAAAGGGCAGGATGCAGACAGGTATCATTGTCCTGAACTACACACCAACCCTTGGCGAGGTTGACAGGGACACTGACTCTCCTTAAAGAACTCTGGCGTGGACCTGGCAGCCCAGGCCTCCTCACTCCTTCAGCCTCGCTTTTGCCTTTGCTTCCCACATGCCCTGTGGCAAATGTGTTGGTTTTCGTTTGTGATTTAGTCCCTTCTCCATATAAGTGAGTGGTAATGAAAATTTGATCACGTTTCCCTTATTATATTTGCCAAAAATATACACTTCATTTTGTATTAAATAGGCAAATTATTTTAAAACCATGATATGTTAATGAGACCGTTAAATCAGGATACAACGTTTTAACTCAAGTTATAACACTAACTCTCTATTGAACTTGAGAGATTTTATTTAATTTCTCTGTCAGCCTTTCCTATTTTCTAAGATTTCTGTGACTCCTACATTGGGTTTTAAATTTTGACCTCAAAGTTGAATGTTCTGGAGTAGATATGACTATTCCTTTTTATATATTTATATCATGACTCTATCAAGTGCCTCAAGTTACCCATGGGAAATGCTCTGGCTATGTTTGTTGAATGAATGTCAAAGTAAGACAGGCTAGCTGCAAAGACGAACTGAGCAAATGGATTTGAGAGCTTTTTGCACACAATGAATGGATTTTTATATACTGGGTCGTATTCTCAAGGACATTATTGTGGTTATTTCAGGAGAGGATATGACCTTGGGACAAGCTGATAGATCAACATAGCAAATGTCTAAAGCAAACATACTGGAAAGGAGAGTTCATTTCTTCACATTGGTGAACTTATTACAAATGCACTTACAAAGACATATAAATGGAAGAGAAGTAAAATGATTTTATCTGGTTCAAAAGTTATTTCAGTTTGCTACTCTCAAAGGTCAAAGAAATCAAGATGTTGTTATGCCAGCTCATTCTCCTTAGCGTGCATTCAAAGTCGAAGAACTGGGAGTGGCATTTGAGCACAGACTGCTGCCTGATCACCCTTTGAACAAGCCACATGTTGGGAATGTGGGCTTCTCCATTTCCATTCATTCCCTTTTGTCTTTGGGGGAAGTGCATTCCATCGAGCATCTTAAATATTTTGTACACACTTGCCTCCCAAACTGGATTCCTATAATCCTGTTTCATTTTCTATACCAAGTTGCTATATACTTATCAAGATTAAAAATTCACATAACTCAGATTATCACCAAGAAGAAGACTCCAAGTTGCAAATATTTAGAAAAAATGCAAATGTAAGTTAGTGCTAGTATGAGAAATGTAACCTGATTTTGTGTTGCAGTTTGATTATTAAATGCATTTAAAGGAATCCCACAATCGGGCTCCATTTTGTAGCTTACAGCAAAACTACTTTCAGATTTTTCCTCAATGTATCCACTATACACAGTAAGAAAGAATGCCTTGACATGGCTTGTCACTGTCAGAGTACTTAATGCAACTTCACACATGGAGTGGATGTTCAAGAAGCACATGAATATAATGGATGTTAATGCTATTACCTTATATATGTTCTAGGATATGCCACAAAATCCCACTACATCTTTTGAAAGCTACAGCCAGACTTAAATTCTAGATACATTCTTACAGAGTATGAGATATGCAATAATCTCTAAACAGAAAAGGAAATTGGAATCTGATGGAAAATACAGGATAAACCCAATTTATAAAAATAGGTCATGTCCTCATGAGGAAGAAACAAACTAAACTGAGGATAGCAAGTTTTAACGCACATTTTAAGTCATTTTTGTTTTTAGATAGAGCAGATTGAATGTTCTAATTATATTTTATAGAAAATTTAAATACAGCATAATTCCATATTCAGTAAATGAACAGCAAGTTGCATGAAGACTGTACTGAATTTTCATACAAGAAAAGAAGGAACATATGAACTCATGGAAAATATACATAAACACATGGGCCCAGTGAGATCTGACAGATGTTGTAGGAACAACAATTTGATCTTTTGACTTTCAAAGTTGGATTATTACAATCCAGATCATAGACATTATTCTCTTATGTTAGGAGCAGAGATTCCAATAAGCAAAGTCTCACAATTTTCCCCAAGTGAGGGCATTCGTATATGCAGGTAAAGATGGGTTTACCCCAGGCCCTCCGTCTTCCCTAATGTGCGATTTTAGTGAGGATTTGCCTGGGTCCAGCAGAGATGTTTCCTTTAAAAAGCTTAGAAAAGTCTTCACACCAGCAGATTCATGGATTTGCTCCATATTGGGAGGTGACTATAATCTCAAAGTTTGTGGCTTATCATCTTTTCCTTATGGCTTTTCTACCCTAAGCCTGTATTTCTATCTGATACCATAAAAGACAGTTTAGATGTGTTAGTCAACTTTTTCTACACTGACAATCAGCCTCCAAATTTCAGTAGTTTATAACAACTCGCACTTCTGTTAACTAGTTGTGGCTTTGCAGCTGGGCTGGAGGCCATGACACATGGCAAAGGTGGAGCTCAGGTCTGCTCTGTATGTACCCCGTTCCAAGATCCAAACAAAGAAGACATGATCTGCTCATGCAAAGGATGGGATCACAAAAGACCAAACCAAGTCAGCCAGCACTTTCAAGGCTGTTCCCAGGGTTCCACACTCACTGCCATTCACAGCCAGCCAGTTCACTAGGGCAGGGACACCTCCTTCTCCCACATGGAGCTGAAAAACAAAGCAGTCATGCATGATATGATTCCAAAAGAGTATGCCACATTATTCTTTATATCATCTTAATCAGTCAGATACTCCTTCCACTTCATTTCCCCCTGCTTCTCACTGGTGTGGGTCATAGACAACAGAAACCGATCCTTGACACAGGATTTGTAAAGGGCCAAGGCACATAAGTAAGCTCAGATCTTGTATATTCTCACTTGATGCTTGGGGCATCCTAAGGAGGCAGGCATTGCAACTCACACTGCACAATGATCTCAAGACACACGTCACAGAGTACACCGTGCTGACACACAGTGCTAGTCTGTCTCACCCTAGCACCTTTGCTGAGAGCCACGTCTAAATGCATCCTATTATGTCTTTGTGCATTATTGCAAGCCACGGCTCATTGTAACAAACCTCCACCTCTTGGATTCGCTACTACTGCCTAGGATTCACCAGCTCTGCACAGGGACTACAGCATTGATTTAAATATTAAGTGATAAACAGGGCAGCCGAACAAGATACCAGAAAACTAAATCTGCCTCTACCTAAAATCCAAACTACGCCTTTACTACTTCTCTGTCTGTTATCTGTACCCCAGCTTTGCTGCCTGAAATACAAGACTAGCGAAGAATCTCAGGACTAAATTTAGCCTGGATGGCGCTTTCTGAGACTGTGACAGTTGTTGAGAACGGAAACTGCTGTACTAAACCCTTCCTTACAGAATTCTGACTCCATGGTCATTTCCCCTCCGTTTCTATATTGGAGAAATGATGACAAGATCACAGAGAGGTCCTTTTTATTCATTTTTTTCCAGGTCTAGAAAGTACTGAGTTTCCCTGAATCCGTGGTTTATTGTCAGTGGAATCGTTTCTGCAAATGATACTTTATTGTATGAGCCTTTTCCAGTTCTTTACGTGTGAGACAGAAAACCCTCGACCCTGATGAGAGATGCTTTGGTTGAGAGGAACAAGCTCTCTTCCCTTTTCCCCTGTCATCCCCTGCCATGCTGTAGGAGCGCAGCACTCCTTGAAGCAGAGGTGAGAACCAGTGGTTTAAGTAAGAAGGACATATCAGAAATAGACACATTAACAGCATATCACTCCTCCAGTGGGGTACCAACTTCCCACCTGTGTGTCACAAACCTACTCACACAATTCCTTTTGTCTATGATGATCTACAAGTCCTGGAAAACTACTCAACCTTGAAAGTTCAGCCAAGTTCATGTTTTTGACCTCAGAAAAAGAAAGTAACTCCTTCTTCACCTTAGCTGTGTACCTCAAGGTCAGGTCATCTTACCATATGTTATGATGAGTTCTGTCTTGTTTGTTGACACTGTTAAACTTTGTCTTCTAGAGGATAAGGGTGATTTCCCATTCAGCAATATATCTTCAACAATTTTCATAGTGAGAGAGGAGGCAAAACACCATCCAATCTGTTTGGATGAACATTTCATGAAAGTAAGCCTACATACGGAAATGCAAGGCATACATTTGGAGCTGGCCTATGTTTAGAAAACCATATATAACTCTATTTTTCCATCAAAGAAATATCAATTAGTGCGCTGTTGACCTTTAATTTACTAAGGAAAAATGGATAGAGTTTTCCTAATATTGAGGATTATAGAAACATTAGAAAAATGACTTTAATATTTGGAGCTATTTGTACTGCAGTATGCTCTAGGTCTACTCAGAATTTAATTAGTCATTCTGTCTGTCTTCATGTGAAAATAGAGAGGTATTTGCTTAACTCAACAGGGTTCACAAGGGACTTCTTTTTAATTTGTTCTTTGGCCATTAAGTGATTTAGAGTCTTATTTTCAGGACAGGCTCATTTTAATGAACAGGCTGTGCAAAACATCAGCAGGAAAACAGAACCATGAAGGGAAAGAAGTTATTTCAATTTCCTTGTAAATGAGCCGTGTAAGGCTGAACTCACACTGACAAATGCAAGCTTGCTCCTGGAAACACCTCCACAGACAGCACCCTCCAGTCCTGAGGAGTAGCAGAGCTGTCAGACTTCAGAAGCACACAGGGACAACCTCCTACCCAGGACACGGCCCTACACTCAGACTCAGTGAGCTAAAGAAGAAAATTCTGCAACTTCCCGGTTACATTTTAATACCGTAAGTTAACAATCTGAAACCAATGCCAACTCCAGAATGTTGTGATTCTAAGTAGAACATAGCTGCATTGAATAGTAGGATACCTGCTCTTCTTCATAAAACCATACTGTAATTTTCCAAGTCGAGAAGTTATCTACAGTGTGCTAAGTTCAACTCTAGAAGATTGGCTCTTTTTTTAAAGATTTTTTTATATATTTGAAAGTCAGGGTTACAGAGAGAGAGAGAGAGAGAGAGAGAGAGAGGTCTTCCATGCGCTAGCTAGTTCACTCCCCAGATGGCCGCAACAGCCTGAGCTGCGCCGATCTGAAGCCTGGAGCCAGGAGCTTCTTCCGGGTCTCCCACATGGGTGCAGGGGCCCAAGTACTTGGGCCACCTCCTACTGCTTTCCCAGGCCATAGCAGAGAGCTGGATCAGAAGTGGAGCAGCTGGGACTAGAACCGGCACCCATATGGGATGTCTGCACTTCAGGCCAGGGTGTTAACCCACTGCGCCACAGTGCCAGCCGCAAGATTGGCTCTTGCACAAACTATTGCAACCAAGAATTAAAGAAACACTTATATCTGATCTCCAACAGGAAGTGATATGAACATGAAGCAGACACTTCTCCCAGAATTCCAATGGAAGAGCAAACCAAGGAAGATGGCATCTCAGTGCCTGGACACACATCGACTGCACCTGCTGCAGACGCCAACCACAGCAGGAAGGGGAGTTGGCTGTGTTATTGTGCAATGAGGTCTCCAAGGAGAACTAAAGTAATCTTCTCTGCTGTAGAAATTAATATGGTGGAGGCATACAGATAGGAGGTGATGGATATAATCTCTTCACTGGGCTATGTGCTTTCTTACTGTTTAACATGACATGTCACTCCCACATCTTAAACTCTCAAAATAAAATCTGAAATACTGTTGCAATTCCTCATTCCTGCCTGCATCTCCATTCTCAACTGCCCGGTCCCCCACTTCTCCCTGGTTTCTAAGCACCAGCCCTGCTCACCTCTTCCTTCCAAATCTTCTGGTCCCTGCCCAACTTAGCATCCTTGCATGAGGTGTGAACTCCCTCCCCTGATTTCTTACCCCTTGCTGTGGCCTGGCTGCCTCCACTCGGGCACCTCTGTAGAGCAGTCTTCTTGCTGCAGCCCCAGCCTCACACAGGAACCACCTTTGCTCTCCCATACCTGCTGCTTCACACGCTGATTCTTTGTTTAATGCCTGTGTCTTACATGTTGAAAGCTTCTTCAGTACCATGTCTATTTGTTTTCAACTGCATGTCCTTGTCTAGCATGACACCTAGAAATTGACGAGGACTCAACCATGTCTGTGTTCCAATTCAACAAATCAGCAAAGGAGATATATATATATATGAGATAGATATATATAAATGCATTTGAGTATGAAATTTTGGCAATGTGTCTGAGAGTGTGCAGTTATCAGCACTCTAGTGAAAAGTTCGTTTAAAAAAGAGTATGACTTAATATGACTTAATTGCTAACCTAAAAGCATGTATATGTACTTTGCATTTGTTCATTTTAGACTATACCAACCATATGACGTTCGTGTCACTGGTCCCAAGGACAGCAAAAAAGCATTTTTAATATATGACATTTTAAATAATAAAAACTTCCATTAATTAAGCTCCACTGTATGCCATGTAAGAGTAGGCATACTTCCATTATAGTGGTAAGGAAGCAAATGGAGACTCAGAAATCATCAGTGACTTTCTGAGCACTGTATCACAGTCCATACCAGAACAAGAAACCTGGCCTCTTCATTGTCCACCCATTCATTACCCAACTCTTACTCATGGCTGCATGAAGGAGCTCAGTAGACAGTGGAGACCAGCCCCAAGGCTCTGCTCGATGGGGCTTGGATTGTAGCAGGCTAAGACAAAGTAAACAAGCAAATGAAGATCATTGTGTGGGTCCATAAAGGCCATGGACGTAGGTGCTGAGAGTAAGGGCAGTGAGTAGCCATGTCGGGGAGGTGGCACCTAACAGGAGGACTAGTGAAAGCCTTGGAACAATATCTGGCCTGAGTCTGGATTGAAAAGAGTGAACCAACCAGGGAGAACGTGGTCTGGGGGCACTCCAAGGCAAGGAGGCAGCAAGTGCAATGGCTGTTGCCAACCGTAAGGGCCAACCCCAGAGGGTGTGGGATGCATGGGAGTGGGGCAGGAGCACGGGCACCAACGTGGCTGCTGGAGCCTCCAGAGATAAGTGCTTCAGACCTCAGTCACAAACTGATGCACCTGAACTGAAACTCAGGGGGACTCTACGGACCCTGCAGGGAGTGTGGGGCAATATGAAGGTAGGTTGGGTGAAGAGACAATACAGTGTCACTCAGGACACAGCAGGAAAGACACAGTTAGCAGAGGTAGAGACACCAACCTCCTGCTACACAGGGGCACCAGGGTAAACAGGCCCCAGAAGACTGCGAATTTCCTCCAGCATCTGGGCCCAGAGAACTCTGAGGGAGACATGGGCCGGTGGTATGGAGGGCTGCAAAACAGAAATCAGCTCTCTTTGGCCAAGATGGAGATGTCTGCTGAACACATTGATGATAGTGATTCATAGATGCTGATGACTCACCCATCCACCCATATCTTCAGATGGGCCTTGTCTCTGACTTTCCAGGTGCAAAAGCAAGATGAGCAGTACTTTTCCACTAGGATGTCTCTTAGGCACCTACACATCAAGTGTGAAAATTCTAGCGTCCCCTTCAAATGCTCTCCTCCACATTTTCATGTCTTAATAAGCAGTTCCTCCTCCATCCATCCTGCGAGGGAGGGATCACTTCCTCACACACAATCCCAACTCACTAAGAACGAGGGTTGTGTTGATTTTGCCTCCCACTACCTCAGCTCCTCACCCCCATCCCCCACCTACTCAAGCCACCCTCTCTCCACTGGGTTATAGCAATACCGCCTAAACTGGCATCAGGACCTGCCATTCTGCTACCTGCCCTAACATCCACTTTTGACACCACAGCTTTAAAAAACTAGGTGCTGCCACAGCCATCTTCAATGTGTTCAGAATGAATCTGCCACTGAATAACACAAGAACAGCCCCATCATGAGCTTTTCTACTCCTACTCTACAAACTTTGTGGGCAGCACCCTAGAACTTGAGATAAATAACTAAAGGAAAGTAGAGTATCAGGACATGGGAAAATAGATGAATATCAATCTTTGAAAAGGGTTCTGTGAAGAATATTGCTAGCATTTTTATTACCTTCCAAGCCAGGAAGATTGTAAATTCAGTTGAACAACAATTCAGTGCTTACTGATTAAGCATTCACTAGTCTCAAGGAAATAAATAAAAATAAAACATGGTTCCCAATTCTGTAACTTCAGAATTTGCAGGGAGAAACACACATGCACGCATCTGATAGAAGGCGTGCTGTGACTAGTGCCATGATAAAAATCATACCACCGAGTGTGAAGCAGGAGGTGAGCTTTGACCTACACATAAAGGAATGGGTGGAAACCAACATTCTGTAGAACACATCAGAAAATTAAGATTTTCTTGAAGCAAAGTGACATTTTCCTGGGCCCATCAGGGTATCAGGGCTCCTCAACAGCACAACAAGTTTAAGAATCTGGAAACCAGTGGACTCAGAAAACCTGTCTTTAATGGCCAAGAGACAATCAATCCACATGAGCAGAGTGTCCCTGGGAAGCACTCATTTCTGCTGCAGCCAGGAAGATCCATGGCCAGCCACCAAGGCTACAGTGGCCACTGCGCTTTCAGAAGACCAGAGGGAGAGGAGGTCCACCAGCTCCCAAGCAATAGCAGATAATGGCCCAAGGTGACCAGTGCTGTGATCCACTGAGCTGGTACTGCCTCTCCGTGCCAGAGCATCACCTCCCTGGGAACAAGGACTCCATCAAGGCCCAGCCTTGTCCTCTGTGCACAGACCCCAGGGTGCCTCTGCACCTCCTGCTGCACCAGGGTAACAGCCAGGTGCACTTAGGGAATGTTCCGGCCTTGAGGATAAAGAGAGCTGTCAATGGCATAACAGCCTTTCCAAGTGATGGCACTCTACCCTGTGAGCTAACAGCATATCAGATTTTATTAAAATTAATGTCTAAGCTTAGCAAATTTATTGTGTATTTTTTTTCCAGGTGGCCCTTTCTCTAATGGTCGCCTTCATTGTCCCTTTCTCCACAAGTTATGCTGAGAAGTCCCTCTTCACCCACCTCCGCACTGCTCATCTGTTAACCAACTTCAGGGTTGCCACATCTGGGAGGTGGAGTTTGCAGCAAAGCAGCCAGTAGATGCTCAGGCAGCAGGTGTGAAGCCTCAGGGCCCCTGAGAAGGAAAAAGCTAACAACTGCTCTTGGACCAGCTCAGGGTGCAACAGCCCGGGGGACAGCCCTGAGCACCACCACTGATTCAAGACAAGGGTTGTGAGCCCTGAAACATCTCTGTCACACCTCAGCTGTTATCCTTCCCACACAAGCTCCCCAGGGAGATGCCACTGGAGGAAGTGCACGGGAGTACACTAAACTTCACCTATCAATCATCATGACTTTCCTCATAGTCTTTACAAATCTAAAGACCCTTGTCACTTTCATGGTTTGAATGGAAAACACGCACACTCATACAAATGCAGTCTCTCTTATCTACTTGCTTTTTTAATTTTTAATTAGCTTTTAACAGATTCAATGTGATTTGTAGATACAACTCTAAGAATATAATGACATTGAGTGACTGTTAGTTGGCCAAGGCAGCCTTCCTCTTCCCAGCAGTTAAACAAAATTTCATAAGGCTAAGCCCTCCATTTTCTTAGAAGTCTTTAAAAATCTTAGCATTATAACTGCCCCAGTGAGATGCAAAATCTTTTAAAAAGTCTCTTGTGGCTTTTAGGACCCAGGACTTTCCCAAGGATCTCAGGGAGCAAAGCCTTTGAAATGTATCCATCACGAAGGGATGCAGCTCCCTATCTTCCCAGAGCACCTCGCTGTAAGCTGGAAAACCCTCCAACTCTGAAGATGAGAGAAACTCACCTTTCTCTTGCCTGAGCACAAGTAACCTAAACATAGGTAACTTTACTTCCTTAGCCTCACCTCCAGCTCCCAATGCTCTCCCAACACACACAGCCACCATCAGCCCTTTGTTTCAATGGAATTGAGTTCAGACTGGGTCCCAGCATTGCCCCTTTAAGGCAACAGACTTGAACGAAATCTCCCCTCTGCTTAACAATGATCAGCACAATTTTGTCTTCACATTTCCAAAGAGTTAGGAACTTGAGATAACCTCATTAATTTATTGTAACAAGAAAAAGGAGCATTCACACTACAAAATGAATTGTTTGGTTTATACAAAACAAGCAGAAAAGGGAAACTCTGTACATCAAAATAGTACTTTTTTCTAATAAATCAAACCTATTTTCCAATGTGTACATTCTTTCCAAGTGCTCCCAGGCTGAGAACTGGACAGACAGGACAGTGGGCTGCTCCTTGGTTAAGTGGACAAGGAGGTTGTAGATTGTTCAGACTCTGTGAGGAGGTACATTCAGGCAGGGTGGGGTCTGGGAGCTCTTCCAATATGCCACTAAGTGGGTACGAGGGTTCATAAGAGCATAGAAGCTAGCAGCACATTCACAAAACACACACACACACACACACACACACAAACAGTAATTAATCCAAGATAATCTGCTGTCAAAATCAGGAAATTTCATTAACTCCAAAGTGATTCAAAATGGATGCAGGAAAGAGTACAAGTCATAACAAATGCCAGCATTCCAGAGGATGTGCCCATGGGAAAGGCAAGGACATCTGTGTCTATGGTCAGAATGCCCTCCTCGTCAGGGGCCTAGACCACCCAGCCCCTGAACGACACCTGTAAATTCCATGGCCCTATTGTAGGCATGCAATCATTGCCTTTCCTTGTCCATTCAGGTACAGAAACCAGTCTTCCTAGAAAGCAACGGGGCAGGGCTGGACCAAGGACTCTCTGTGGTCCCTCTGAGGGGAAGGGACTCGTGTGGTCCCTCTGAGGGGAACACGAGGGCAGAGTGAGAAGAACTCTGTGACACGACTAGAAATGCTTTCAGCTGTGTAGCAGGCCTATCCAGGCAGGCAGTTAGACTCCATCTCTGCACTTCTCTGAGCCAGGAGGCCCACATTCAGTGGCTTTGGTGGGACAGTCCCATGAGCACATTATGACCTGCACGTGTGTTGGGTGTTTGCCAAGCTGAGAAGCTCCCTGGCTCAGCTCAGAGAAAGAGTGTGTCAAAAGATACCTGAATCTCAAAAATAAAAGATACCTAGATCTCTAAGGCACAAAACTCAGGACCTTGAGAGGGAAGAGCAGGTGACATACACACTGGTGGCCCAGATACACACCTGTGTACACCCATACTCACACAATACACATAATGGTGGCACATATACACACCTGAATATGCCCAGACCCATGTCGACACATTGCCTGTATGGATTATTTGGCTTAAAATTGAAAGGAGGTGCTGATGTCTTGGCTGTCAGAGAAGTGAAAGGATTGTCAAGGATTGTCAATTTCTAAGTTTCTCTCCCACACCCCTGTGTCTTCCCTGCTTCTCCTTCACCCCTTGCTCTCGCTCATTCTCTCACGCTCCACACCTCTTCAAAGACGTAGCTACTCTGCTTCTGCCTCCCTGGCAGAGTTGCTCTCCTCTCCCAGCATCTACTACCTGTTTGTGCTTTCTTGACTGATACTCTCCCCATTGACTTTTCAGCCCAAATTCTCACCACAGAGCAACTGCCTTCTGTCTCATACAGCAACTTTCTCATGAAGATACTTTAATTAGTCATTGACCAGCCAATGGATTGTATAATCCTAAATCCAGCGTCTATCCCTTGTCAGGTAAGCTGTATTCTGGCTGGGGCTCAGATTTAAGTCATGCATACAGATGCCTTTTCAGATGCTTGGGATGAGTGATTCCTAAAGTCAATGAAACTGATCAGAACACCTGGGAGAGGTACCTACTGGGACTAGAATTGCTTATGTGTATCTTAATGTTGACCACTCACGTTTCAGGCAGCAGGGCTGGGATGAGACCTTCCTCATGCAGAACCACACCCCTAGATGATGAGGCTGGGGAGAAGCCCTAGGGCTCAAGTCAGTGCTCAGTTGATGTCCACGAGGCAAGATAGGATGAGAAAATACCACTCACAAAGTGATCTTGGAGTGCACTTGGAGATAGACCATTCCAGCAGGGATACCAAATTCAGTCGCAAAGATGAGGAGAATATCTACAAACAAATGATGGCTGTGCTGACACCTGAGGAAGAGAATATGTGACTAATGTCAGAGGAGTAAGAAAGAAAACACAGACAGCAGTTGGTGGCAGCTTGGTGCATCTGCTGAAGTGAAACACGGCACTGAAGGGAGCCACATAGGCAGGGGCCACAGGCCCCAGAGAGGGGTCTGAGAAAAGTGCTGCCCTCTGAGGGTTGTGTTATCATTCAGGGACCTTGACCAAGGGTGTGGCTGTGGGAACGGACAGAATTGAGTAGGCACCAGAAAAACAAAAGGTTGATTGTTTGAGATGCAAAAAGTGCTCCCTAGTAGTTTGGGTGTGGAGAGAGCAGTAAAGAGAGGAGTCAGATGCCATTTTTCACTCAAACTAAGAGATGAACTTTTTCAGATTTTGACACCTCTGAAGCCAGGATTCATTTGAAATCACTGCCTAAACCATGGGAGGCCACAGTGAAATGGTTGCAATTGTCTGTATATCCAAAACACAACCTGTAGAGTTGTTTCAGCAATGGGTAAAAGTATTGTCCTGATACAAAAGTGGAGCACCTGCTAATGTGCCCTGCCAATGTTCCCGGTCAGTGATGTTGTGTGTGCAGGTGTGACTGGGAGTGCGAGAGAAGTTCTGAGTGTGTTGGGGTGTGTGTGTGCACGTGTGACTGAGTGTGGGAGAGGTTTTGAGTATGCAGGGTGGTGTGTGTGCGCAGATATGATACAGTGTGAAAAGGATGATGAGTGTGGTGGGTAATGTGTATACATGTGTGACTTAGAATATAAGAGATGGGGCTGGCACTGTGGTGCAGCAGGTTAACGTCCTGGCCTGCAGTGTCGGCATCCCATATGTGTACTGGTTCAAATCCCGGCTGCTCCACTTCTGATCCTGCTTTCTGCTATGGCTTGAGAAAGCAGTAGAAGATGGCCTAAGTCCGTAAGCCCTTGCACCCATGTGGGAGACCCAGAAGAAGCTCCTGGCTTCGGATTGGCACAGCTCGAGCCATCTGGAGAGTGAACCAGTAGATTGAAGACCTCTCTTTGTCTCTCTGCTTCTACCTCTCTGTAACTCTTTGAAGTAAACAAATAAAATCTTTAAAAAAAAGAAAGAACGTGAACGTGAGAGAGGTTCTGAATGTGACAGGTGATGCTGTGTGTGCAGGGGTGGCTCAGTGTGAGAGAGGTTCTGAGTCTGGTGGGTGGTCTGTGTGTGCAGGTGTGACACAGAGTGTGAGAGAGGTTCTGAGTGTGATGGATGGTCTGTGTGTGCAGGTGTGACACAGAATGTGAGAGAGGTTCTGAGTGTGATGGGTGGTCTGTGTGTGCAGGTGTGACACAGAATGTGAGAGAGGTTCTGAGTCTGGTGGGTGGTCTGTGTGTGCAGGTGTGACACAGAGTGTGAGAGAGGTTCTGAGTGTGACGGGTGGTCTGTGTGTGCAGGTGTGACGCAGAGTGTGAGAGAGGTTCTGAGTGTGACGGGTGGTCTGTGTGTGCAGGTGTGACACAGAGTGTGAGAGAGGTTCTGAGTGTGACGGGTGGTCTGTGTGTGCAGGTGTGACGCAGAGTGTGAGAGAGGTTCTGAGTGTGACGGGTGGTCTGTGTGTGCAGGTGTGACGCAGAGTGTGAGAGAGGTTCTGAGTGTGACGGGTGGACTGTGTGTGCAGGTGTGACACAGAGTGTGAGAGAGATTCTGAGTGTGATGGGTGGTCTGTGTGTGCAGGTGTGACGCAGAGTGTGAGAGAGGTTCTGAGTGTGACGGGTGGTCTGTGTGTGCAGGTGTGACGCAGAGTGTGAGAGAGGTTCTGAGTGTGACGGGTGGTCTGTGTGTGCAGGTGTGACGCAGAGTGTGAGAGAGGTTCTGAGTGTGACAGGTGGACTGTGTGTGCAGGTGTGACACAGAGTGTGAGAGAGGTTCTGAGTGTGACAGGTGGTCTGTGTGTTTGTGCGACTCAGAGTGGGAGAGGTTCTGAGTGTGACAGGCGATGTGTGGGTGCAGGTGCGACTCAGAGAGGGGAGATCGTCAAAGGAGTGAAATTCCGAATGTGAAGGCAAGTTACGAAAACCTGACTTTCATTTTGCATGCAAATGATAATGCGTTATTTAACATATATGATTTTAAAAACTTTAGAGATCTAAATAGATTTTTGTAAGTATAAAATAAAACTGCTAAGTAGCAAGATTTCACTAGTCACAGTTCAAAAGGCAATGTGTTACTTTTACTCTTCCTTACTGGTACATAAATGATATATGTAAAAATTAAATTTATTAAATTTATCTAACACTATCTTGGACTGGATGTCAACTCTTTGTTGCCTAAAAAACTGGGCATATAGTTGTGTCATATACTGGAGTATAGAAAGAGATAAAGAGGGAGAAATTGACTCCAGAACACTAAAATAGTTTAAAAATTTTCCCCTTTATTTATTTATTTATTTTTTGACATGCAGAGTTAGACAGTGAGAGAGAGAGAGAGAAAGAGAGAGAGAGAGAGAGAGAGAAGTCTTCCTTCTGTTGGTTCACTCCCCAAATGGCCGCCACCGCCGGTGCAGTGCCGATCCGAAGCCAGGAGCCAGGTGCATCTCCTGGTCTCCCATGCGGGTGCAGGACCCAAGCACTTGGGCCATCCTCCACTGCCTTCCTGAGCCACAGCAGAGAGCTGGCCTGGAAGAGGAGCAACCGGGACAGAATTTGGCGCCCCAACCGGGACTAGAACCCGGGGTGCCGGCACTGCAGGTGGAGGATTAGCCTAGTGAGCCGTGGCACCAGCCCCCCTTTTTTTATTGCATCCCTAAAACATAAAATCGACAGAAAAGAGAATAAAAGTGTACTTCCCTCATACTTGACTGATATTTGTAAAAATTCTTTAGAAATACTTGCAAACCCAAGTGAGCATGACATTTTAAACCATTACCCTGTGGGTGAGCAGGAATGTAAGGCAAATGGAACACTGGGAAATGTATAAATATAATGAATCCTATTAAGCAGTGGGCATTTGATGCCAGCTGGGATGCCTGCATTCCAAGTCAGATGCCTGGGTTTGAGTCCTGGCCTCTAAGCCCCAACTCCAGCTACTTGCTGAAAAAAGACTAAAAGGCAGTAGGTGATGGCCCAAGTGATTGAGTCCTTGCCAAAGGGAGACCTAGACTGAGTTCCTGGATCCCTGCTTCAGCACTGGCCCAGGCCTGGCCATTAAGGGCATTTGGAGAATGAACAAGCAGATTAAAAAATTAATTAAGACACTCAGAAAAATATGATAGGATTACAAAATCTACTCCTGATTCAAAAAAAAAAAAAAAAAAGAAAGAAAGAAAGAAAGAAAGAAAGAAAGAAAAGAAAAATACTTGCCAAACCAAGATACTAGGAATTACAAGATGCTTCCTTAAGAGAGCTAGTACGAAAAATCATGATTATTTAAAATGCCTTCTGGAGGTACCTTTCTCTGAAGGGAGGAGAGAACTTCCACTTTGACTAGGACCTTGTCTAAATATGATCAGAGTTGGTGAACTCAAAAGGCTTCCATAGCCTTGGCAACTCATGACAAGAGCCTAGGGTGATTACTGATGCCATAAACAAGAGTCAATTTGTTAAGTCAACAACAGGAGTCACTGTGCACTTACTCCTCATGTAGGATCTCTGTCCTTAATGTGCTGTACATTGTGATTTAATGCTATAACCAGTACTCAAACAGTATTTTTCACTTTGTGTTTCTATGTGGGTGAAAACTGTTGAAATCTTTACTTAATGTATGCTAAACTGATCTTCTGTATATAAAGAGAATCGAAAATGAATCTTGATGTGAATGGAAGGGGAGAGGGAGCGGGAGTTGGGAGGGTTGCGGGTTGGAGGGACGTTATGGGGGGGAAGCCATTGTAATCCATATTCTGTACTTTGGAAATTTATATTTATTAAATAAAAGTTAAAAAAAATGCCTTCTGAAGTTCTTGCCAGTGTAACAACATCTGGAACAAAATAAGCATTACAGTTATCAGAAAGAAGGGAACAAAGTGGTCGTTGCATACTCAGGAGTGGACCACAAATTACAACAAGGAAGAGGAGATGGAGGGCAGGGGGAGGAAGGTAATTATGGAAAGCTGAGAGTGTGTGAAATACACCACACCCACAACCGTATTCCCACTATTTCAGTCAACCTTCCCAGCATTCCTGTAGAATACGTTAAAAAATAGGCCCTCAGAACATACTAGAAAGTTTGGCCTTGCATCTAAAACCTGGAAAATAGATGAGAATATTTTCTTACATGTCAGCAATAAACAACTAGAAAATATAATTATAAAAAGAAACCAGTTTGTAATAGCAATTTCTAAAATAAAATACATTGGCATAAGCCTAACAGAAACTAAATTAGGAATTAGGACACTATATTCAAAAAATATAAAATTTTACTGAGAAGTTAAAACAATAATGAGTAAAACAAGAAACATAAAGAAACATACTGTGATCTTACTGAGAAGGCAGCACATTTGGAGGATAAAAATTCTCACCAAATTAATTTATATATTACTTTTCATACCAATCAAATATCCAGGATTTTTGACACTATAACAGAAGGATCATGAAGATGATGAGAAAGAAGCACATTTTTTTGGGGGGGGGCCAGGCAGAGTTAGACAGTGAGAGAGAGAGACACAGAGAGAGTTATAAACAGTGAGAGAGAAAGACAGAGAGAAAGGCCTTCCTTCCATTGGTTCACCCCTCAAATGGCTGCTACGGCCGGCGCTGTGCCATTCTAAAACCAGGAGCCAGGTACTTCCTCCTGGTCTCCCATGCGGGCGCAGGGCCCAAGGAGTTGGGCCATCCTCTATTGCACTCGCAGGCCACAGCAGAGAGCTGGACTGGAAGAGGAACAACCAGGACAGAATCCAGTGCCCCGACCAGGACTAGAACCCAGGGTGCCAGTGCCACGGGTGGAGGATTAGCCTAGTGAGCCACGGTGCCGGCCAAGGAGCACATATTTAAGAACAAAAAATAAATTTCTAAAAATTATTATCAAAAGAGAATTTTTCTATTAAGTATTTTATCATTATAATAATCAAACACAAAGTCACAGATAAATAATATAAAGTCAGCAGCTCAGAGAGAGAATTAATTCAAATAAATTATAGCTTTTCACTTGATAAGTCCTTGTTTTGCTCAGCTCTGGGCCAGGTGCTGTGCAGGTTGTGGGTGTGGATCAGAAAACAAGACAGGGTTCTTCGTCTCCTGAGCCTCTTATTCCAGTGGAGAAAACAGAAAACAAACACAACACAATAATAGTAAGTAACTTAAACTATGTAATACCTGCTGTGAAGGAAGAGTAGGAGAGAGAGCAAAAGTGATGGGCTGGAAAAGACGGCATTCTAGGCTGAGTGTTCAAGGGCGGGCTCAGCAAGGTGGGGCAGAGCAGAGGCTGGAAGGTAAGGAAGGGCCAGGGGCTTGCAGCCTTGGGGGAGAGCCGTTGCTGGGGATGGGACCGGGACTGCAAAGGCTTCGGGTGGGCACCGTTGATGCCTCTGAGGAAGAGGAAAGAGCCTGTGTTGAGACACAGTTGAGACTTGGAGTATCTCAGGAGTGGTTGCCGTGAAGGCTAATCTAAGTTTAGCAGCTTAAAACAGCACAAGTTATTTCCTTACGTTTGTGAATCTAAACCAGGTCTTGCTGAGCTAAAGGTTCTGGGGGGCTACAATCTTTAGAGAAGCTTTAGGATATAATTTGTTCCCTTGTCTTTTCCACTTTGTAGAGGCCACCTGCATTCCTGTCCCATGGCCCCCTCCACCATCCACGGAGCCAGCAATGGTGCATCCAGTCTTTCTCAGGTCACGTCACTTCTGCCCCCTCCTGCTCTTGCACAGCCCTTTGTGATCAAAAGAGACCACTCCAGGGTCATCTCCCTCATTTGGAATCAGTGATTAGCAAACAAATCCTATTTGCAATTTGATTCCCTTTTGCCATGTAAGGTAAAAAGTTCACAGGCTCAAGGGACTAGGATGTGGGCTTCTTTGGTGGGGGGCTGTCATAGCTTTTCTTTTTAATTTTTATTTGTTTAATTTATTTGAAAGACAAAGAGAGACAGATATACAAAGCTCTCTCATCTGCTTGTTCACTTCCCAAATAACCATGATAATCAGGGCTGTACTAGGCTAAAACTAGGAGCCCAGAAGTGAAACCAGGTCTCCCATGCGGGTGACAGGTACCCAACTACTTAAGCCATCACCTGATGCCTCCCAGCATGCACATTAATAGGAAACTAGAATAGAAAGCGGAGCTGGGACTCAAACCCAGACACTCCAACGTGGAAGGCAGGCAGCTCAAGCTAACCAACTAAACCAAATGCCTGCCCATGGGGAGAGGCATTAGCTTACCTGCCACAGCACTCAGGGCCATCCTATCAATTCATGGGACACTTGGAATATCCCTTTTCTCTTTCTCCATTACCCAGGGTATCTTGCCTTTTTTCCTTCTAAATGTTAATGATCACACATGTTGTACATTGTATAGAGAGAATTTCCACAGAAAGGCAGCAATTTGCAAGGCAGATATGCTTTTTGATAGGAAGAGTTTGGAACAAGTTGGGATAGCCAATGTCAGCTGTATGTCCTACCTGGAAAGTATCTTTAAAATACAGTCTTCTGAGGCTGGCGCCGCGGCTCACTGGACTAATCCTCTGCCTTGCAGCGCCAGCACACCGGGTTCTAGTCCTGGTAGGGTGCCAGATTCTGTCCAGGTTGCTCCTCTTCCAGGCCAGCTCTCTGCTGTGGCCAGGGAGTGCAGTGGAGGATGGCCCAAGTGCTTGGGCCCTGCACCCCATGGGAGACCAGGAGAAGCACCTGGCTCCTGGTTTTGGATCAGTGCGGTGCGCCAGTCGCAGTGCTCCGGCCGCGGCGGCCATTGGAGGGTGAACCAACTGCAAAGGAAGACCTTTCTCTCTGTCTCTCTCTCTCACTGTCCACTCTGCCTGTCAAAAAAAAAAAAAAAATACAGTCTTCTTGTGGGGAGCAGCTCGGACTAGACTAAGTTACTGGAATTAAGACTTATTCTATGCATCTGCTCTCCTCTGTGGGGAGCAGCTCGGACTAGACTGGGTTACTGGAATTAAGACTTATTCTATGCACCTGCTCTCCTACAATATGGCGCTGGGAGAGAAGTAAACAGCTTCCGCACAGCTGCCTCCAGTTCAACTGATAAACTGTAGGACCTGCTCCTGATTGGAGAGCAGCGTACTCGGCGTGTGGGCAGCCGAGTTAGGATTGGCGGAGGAGGACTATAAAGGAGGAGAGAGACGGCATGCACCGGGAACATCTATGGGGAACATCTAAGGGAACCCGTGCAGCCCCCGAGAGAGCCGGCCGGCGGTGTGCCGCTCCCCTGCGGAAGTGGGGAATGCGGCCAGGGGGAACTGCCCTTCCACGGAGGTGGAAGGGTCGGCAGCCAACCCGGGAAGAACCAGCAGCAAACCCGGGGAGGGCCGAGCAGACGAAAGAACAGCGCAGGGTCCTGTGTTGCTCCTCCACGAAGAGGGGGAGCGACATAATGGTGCCGTGACTCGGATATGAAGCCTAGGCAGGACTCTGTGTCGTTCCTCCACGAAGAGGGGGAGCGACACTTCTGGTGATTGTGGACTGTCTTCTTGGAGACTTGACTCTGTGCTTCACTACACCAAGAATTACCCTAAATGCTGAAACAAGGTTTGAAGGCTATTGTGTGTTGTTGAGTTTAAACCAGAAAACAGACACACACATGTACACAAGCACTTGCTTTCTGCAATCACTCTCTCTCTTAAGTAGCTTCAATCTCCAACTATTGATTTATAAACAAACAAAAAAATGAAAATACTTGCTTGGCAGGAAGAATTATCTGCCCCACACGTTTTACATGACTGGCAACAATTGGCAGCTGAGAGAAGTAACACAAAAGCTGATTGAATGTTACTGGTTGACCTTTGGAGACAGATGCACAGAATAACCTGCGGCCCATTCAAGACCGACTGTCCATGGGTTCCCCACCCTCAGCAGCTAGGAAATGAAGGACATCAAAGGCTAAAATGAAATGGCATATGCTTGAAGCCCTGGCTATAAACCTGGTTAATGGAGCCACACGGAGACCCAACAAAGCTTGCCTAAAGTGACTCAAAGCCTAGCAGTACTGAATGGATCTCTGGTTAGTGTACCCATGGACAGTATGGGGAGGGTACCCATGGAGAAGCTCTGGTGGCAATGTGAACTTCATTTTTCTCAAATTTCTGGACAAAGACACCCTCCAGTATGTTAGTTCCAACTCCTGGATTCGGTTTCTGGATGGAAGAGGTTCTCTTTTGTTCTTCAAATCTCCTGTTAAAATATCCTAGCAACCAACCTGTTAGGGTGCCTGTCTTCTCTCCATTGTGCTTTTTGGTTAGTTAACCTGTTCAGCTGTCTCTCTGGCTGTACATCTAGAGAGATATCTTTGAGGCAGTCAGGAATAATAGCTATGTTATATCTTGAATACTCCTAATAATCCTTCAAGGGACATTAAGCCAGAGCCAGGACAACGGTGTTTGAGGCAGAGTAGGAAGCATGCTGATGAGAAACAGGTCTCACACCGTGGTGCTGCTGTGTCCATTGCAATCGTTAGTGGCTGGAGTTCCCCTGACTGCTGCACACAGCCACAAGGGAACTAAGCTCCACACTGCCTTGCTTTTGCATTCAGATCATATCCTTCATTCAGAGTATCCTCTCTACTGGAATAGAGTGCAAAGAATTATTAACTGGATGAACTCTGGCAGATACCCCAAAAAAGAAAATGGCAAAATGCATTTTAACTTAATAAAATTTATTTTAAAGACACACTATTTACATTATAGAGGGTATAAAATAAAGATTTTGTCTACTAAGTGGGTATATTTTTTACAATTTAACAACTGGCTAATTTGGTTGCAGTAAGTGAAGTAAAATGGAAAAATATATGACTATGTAGTTCCTAGCAAAATCTGTATGTTTTCCAATTTGTAACTATCTTAAAACCGCTATGCCATTAGGGTGTCTGGCTGGAATATAGCCAGAATTGATTTTACAAAAAATGGCAAAACCTAACTATGGTTATTTTCTATGTACAGAAATGATGTTTGTCTAAATATTTTCCTTAAACCATACTGTGATTAAATGTGAATGGATTTATGGGTTTGGATCCCTTCACCCCAAGGCCACAGTGTGCTTCTTGCCTGAACCATATCTGCAAGTGCCAAACCTTTCCCATCATTGAATTTGATCTTCATGAAATCAAAAGCAGAGATTGTCACACTCATATCACAAATTGAAAAATTATTGTTAAAAAGTCATTTTGCTAGCCCGAGGTCTCAGGCAATTTAGGAAAATGTTAATTAATGGAGAGGAACAATTTTCGAATCCATTCAGAACTAATGGTTTCCCATCATTAAGTACTTGCTGTGAACTTGAGTCAAATCCTGCAATTCTCACAACTACCCTAGAGCTGAGTGCCGGTGTCCTCGTTTTGCTATGGGCAATCCCTGCAGGTACAGGAGGAAGAAGATGTGGAAAATGCACTAGCAGGTCATGCCACACTAGTAATCCTCAGGAAGACAGACTGACCGGAGGAGACAGATGGCTCCTTCCCAGTGGGGAGAAAGTGCGGCCACAGGACGAGTCAGGAAGATGGGTGCTGACCCTGACACAGCTGGAGGAGTGCTTTGTACAGGGCATTACATAGGTAGAAAGGTGCACACCAGAGTAAGTTATTTAGCAAAACCATTTGTAAATGGTTACTACTTTGGAAGATTCAGAGAATGTCAATGAAAGCACAAGAATTGATTTCAGCAGGACATTTGGCCAAGTTCTTACTACCATTTAAATCTTATGTGGTTTGGGAAATGCTTCAGTATAAAGATAGAAAAAATTATTCTTCACCTGCAGAGAAAGCTCCATGGATAAGTTGCAAGTTGGATGAAGATACAGGCTCACCTTTAATAAATTTGTAGCTGACATGAACTGAGATAGACGACAAGTGTCTCAGATGGCAGACAACCAAAACAGTCCAGATAGACATGAACAAAGGCCTGAAATCGGTAGTATGACACTGCATGGTAATGTGAAATCTTACATATGATGGGAGAGAGTTCACCAAATATCAATTTTTGTTAGGAAAAAAAATGCTGATCTTATTTTCCCACAAACTAAGAGTCAACAAACAATATTCTACAACAATTTTAATCTACTCTAATAAAAATAATATCCAAGAAAACATACAGAGATCTCTACTATTACATAAGCTGTTTATATCTCCTCTGGACCATTCTACTCTGTTTTGGATTCACTATGTTTTACAAGATTTATTTATTTATTTGAAGAGCACATTTACAGAGAGAGAGAGAGACAGAGACAGAGAGATGTTCCATCTACTGGTTCACTTCCCAAGTGGCAGCAACAGCCAGGGCTGGGCTAAAGCCAGGAACAAGGAGCTTCTTCCAGGTCTCCCACGTGGATGCAGGGACCCAAGCACTTGAGTCATCCATCACTCAGAATAAAATTGAAATTTCCTTCCTCATCTGAAAAAAGCACTTCAGATGTAGTCCCATCTGCCTCAACACCTGTTTTCTTGCCAGTTTCTCCATTTCCCAACCAGTGTCCCCAAAACTTTTTAGTCACTAACCCTAATATATCCCAGCCTCTAGCCATACTGAAATCCATCCAGTTCCTCAAAAACCCATTCTCCACTTTGAGGCTTCCAGGTTTGATGTTTCCATTTCTTTGCTCCTTGTCTTTTCTGAGTCAAACTTCAGTTCTCCCCTTGAAAATTTCCTGTAGGAAGCAGTTCGTCCCCACATCTTCCTACAGAGATAAGACTGGGACAAGGACCGCTCCTCTATAATCTCAGAGAAAAATTCCTGCACCCTGGGGTGATACTATTTGTTCTTCATTCTAATTGCCTGAGATCTACACTCACATATTGGTCTTCGTGAGCTCATGAATACAGGGGTTCAAGTCTCTACCGTTCCTAATGATGTTCCCAGTATTCAGTGAAGTCCTGTGATTAAAGGCATAATATTTGGGGCCAGGATTGTGGTGTAGCGGGTAAAGCCACCACCTGTAATCCCAGCATCCCATACAGGTGCTGGTTTGAGTCCCAGCTGCTCCTCTTCTGATCCAGCTCTCTGCTGTGGCCTGGGAAAGTAGAGGAAGGTGGCCCAAGTGCTTGGGCCCCTGCACTCACGTGGGAGACCCAGAAGAAGCTCCTGGCTCCTGGCTTCAGCTCTGGCCATTGTGGCCATTTAGGAAGTGAACCATTGGATGAAGATTCTCTCTCTCTCTCTCTCTCTCTCTCTCTCTCTCTGCCTCTGCCTCACCCTCTCTGTAACTGCTTTTCAAATAAATAAATAAAAGTCTTCTTATAAAAAGCATAATGTTCTATTTTTCAAGAGAGGATAAATTTAAAACCACTATGGGAAAGTCACATGAAGGGCGAAAATACCCAAATAAAGGGAGGATTCCTGCTGTTTGCCTGGGCCTCCTGGGGTGATGCCTTGTCCCCTCCCAACCTCAGGGCCCAGCCCTGCCAGATTCTGCATCTGCTACATCAGGAAAGAAAATTCACTTGACTCTTGGGACACCAGCTCTAGACAGGATTTTGTACTCCTGTTGACTCCTCACCCTGGATCATTTATAAACTAATGAAAGAAATTCTCTTTTACTCTGGAGACAATTCCTCAGAGAACTGTGTGTTCTGTCAGAGTGATTGGCACTTCACATTCTGAATCCAAATTTTGGTCTTCTTAGTAGTGAAATTTAAAAGAATTGGTAAATCCATCTACAATATTCTTATTTGGCATGACAAAAATAAAAGAATTGTATTTCTTAAGAATTAATGTTTTTGTGAAAATGTATACTTCACTTTATAAAATCTTTTAGCACTAACAAGATCTAACTATTAAGTGTATGGTTCAGATGTTTATTTTTATCCTGTGATCATTCAATAGAAATTATTTGCATTAATTAAGTTTATGAAAAATTATATTAACATATTACTGAGCAAGCACTGTACTTATTTATGGCTTATGAACTGCAAACATAGGTGAGTTGGGAAACACATCACATGGGAATGTTCTTTTACAAATTTAAGTTGTAAAAAGATCTATGTGCATGGATGTGTATATTTATATCAATAGTCAAAAATTCTACATCTCAAAATTTCTAAAAAATTTTAGTGAAATTGTCCTTTGTCTAACATATTTCCAAACGCCTGAAGCATGAAGCATTCATTATGAATTGGAACTTGAAAGGCAACTGAGGGCAGCACATTTGAGAAACTCCTTTTAGGGTGAGATGCGAGGACACAATTCTTGGTGCTCTCAATTTTGTGTTCTGACTCTGAGGCCCACACAATGGCAGCCTGCCCACTTCCCTGCCAAGGTCACTCTGTGGCGAGGATTAGGAAGTATTAAAGAGATTAAAAGGAGGAAAAGATAATTACCAAATATCCAGTTCATTGTATAAAAGCGTGGTAAAATCAAATACATAATAAAACGTCTTGATTATAAATTGTGGGATTATCTTTTACAGAAAACTGTATTCCAAACAGAACAGGGAAAACAAATTGCTTTATCTGCATTTAATCACTACACAATATAAGCTTTTAAATTATACTGAAAGTGCACAGAACGTAACTATTTTTTACCTGAAAAGTGCATTTTCTGAATTCATACTATTAATAAATATCTGTGCTATGCTTACTGTTTAAAAATTATGTCAAGGGGCCAGTGATTTAGCATAGCAGATAAAGTCACCGCCTATAGCACCAGTATCCCAAATGGGCCTGAGTTCGAGTCCCAACTGCTTCACTTCAGATCCAGCTCCCTACTAATGCACCTGGGAAATCAGCAGAAGATGACCCAAGTACTTGGGCCCCTGTACCATGTTGGGTACCCAAAGGAAGCTCCTGGCTCCTGGCTTTGGAGTGGCCCAACTCTGGCCATTGTGGCCATTTGGGGAGCGAACAGATGGATGATCTCCCTTTCTTTCTCTCTCTCTCTCTCTCTCTCTCTCTCTCTGTACCTTTCAAATAAATAAATAAATAAACAATTGTGTCAAAATGTTTTTGTTAAAAGTCTTAACCCACCAATTCTGGATATCCAAATATCCTATAATTATAACATAGAAAGTGCAACCTTTTAATTCATTGTATGACCTCAGAGCCAGCGTTCACTGATAATGATTTTCCCTTGAGTTTACGTTTTGTGCCTGCCTCTCAAGTGCTCCTGTTGATTTATTACAATCACTTCTCTATAGGATTTTGGAAGTTAAATTCAACGTCTCAACTTTCATTTCTCATGCACTGGAGCCCCACTCAGAATGCTGCCTGCATTCCGCTGTCCAAGTTACTGACCAGCACCCGAGGCAAAGTTTAGCTGAAACTATCTCATAGCCTTGACAATAACCTGAGATGAAAAAATGGCATTTAAAGTGGCTTTCATACGGTTCTCCTTAATTTCCGATCCCCATCACACAGCATAATACCATGTGAAACATTTTGTCTATATGAGAAAACAAGTATCAATTAGAATACTCCTCGTGGAAGCTATGTGGTTAATCAAGTAAGGCTGCTATTGTTCTAAATATACTTAAAATTAGCTTACAAGAGTTTACTTATGAAACAGTACACAAACAACACAATAAAAAATCGAGTTGCATTACTTTTATTTGCCCCATTTACTAATCCAAAACAATTCTGTGTGGCTTGATGGTTCTCATTAGTTAGTACAGTTGGTTTTATTGCTATCTCTTATGAGTCTTTCCAAATCTCAAGTTCAGTCTCTAATGATGAATATTAACCGACTCTGAGAATATTCGAAGGATGTGTCAGCATTCTGAGTGTTACCCCACCAAATCTCATGTTCTGATCTGAAATATCTCCAGGGCAGCATGTAGTCACCCAGGGTGATTGCTTTCAAATGGACACTGCTTAATTTGATGTGCAATTATGGCAAATAATTAGGGAACTCATTTGCTCAAATCTATAAAGGCAAATAAGTTGCAGTACTGAGAAAGATTGGATGGAACTTCTAGAATTTTATGTTACTCAACATAGCTTCTCTATGTCCTTTACTGAGTTTATCCTACAATATTCTAGAGAGTTGACCCCAACTACAGAAAATACTTAATCATTTTGGAAACCAATATCTAAGATATTATATAAGAAGATGTTACATAAGAAGAGAGTTTTAGTTTTAATGTTCTCTGCCTCAAAGTTACATTGTTTTAGTTCAAATAAGAATGCTGCATAAAAGCAAATCAACTAAGAACAGATTCCAAAGAGGTAGAAAAGATCCTCATTAAAAATTTCTTTTTGCAATAGAGTAATAAATCAAATAATGTAGAGCTATAAAAATATGAGTTTCCTTTTTCAAACCACTATATCCAGGAAATTATTCTTTATTTTAAAATCACCAATATCTTTCTTCGTGATTTGAAATGAGGAAAAATAACATTGCAAGTGGAGGGTAAATTATGTTTCAAAAACGTGTTAGAAATTCAAGCATAGAGAAACATCTTTTTCCATGTTGGAAAGAGAAAAGGAGTAACTGCTTTAAGGGGCATGATTGAGAGGTGCATGGTCGAGAAGGGTGCTAATGCACAGCTCCGCCCCTGAGCCCTCGCTGTCTGTCTCCACGTCCTGCGCCACTGGATTCAGAACCTTCAGGTCACTCTGCTTGTTTCTGGCAACCTCCCCAACCCTGCAGTGCTGTCAAAGTGGGAAATGTTCCTAAACAGCAATCCATTCTGCTTCCGGTCCCAGCTGTTGCTGTGTTGGCTGCTATCGCCAGCCTTGGCAGTCATATCCCAAAACTATTTTTATAGACCTTACCACTTTTTGTGGATTTGTTTTGAGTACAAGTGCATACCTAGTGCTGAAGTTTGACTTGAACGATAAATCATGTCATGTCTGTGTGAGAATTTGGCGAGTGGACCTCAGGAAGGGTACTGACAACAAAGAAAACTGGCTACATGGGCTCATGAGGCTGCCTTGGGATGAGCAGCAGGGTAATGATCAAGAGAAAGCACAGGGGCCTCTGGGAACCAGTGGGGACTGCACATGCATGTCCACCTGGTGAAAATTCATAAAGGTTTATACAACTTAGTTATGTGCTTTTTGGCATGTAATTGCATTTCTCCTAAAAATTGTTTAAGGTAACAAAATATACAAATTCTCTCCACAGAGATAACCATAAAGTTCTATTGTAAAATATCAAAGAAAAAAGTAGGTAAGTACAATTATCATGTTCTTAGTTGGAAATACGTATTATTATAAAGATATCAGGGGCCAGCTCTGTGGCGCTGCAGGTTAAGACCCTGTCCTGAAGTGTTGGCATCCCATATGGGCGCCGGTTCGAGACCCAGTTGCTCCACTTCTGATCCAGCTCTCTGCTATGACCTGGGAAAGCAGTAGAAGATGGCCCAAGTCCTTAGGGCCCCTGCACCTGCATGGGAGACCTGGAAGAAGCTCCTGGCTCATGGCTTTGGATCAGCACAACTCTGGCCACTGCAGCCAGTTGGGGAGTGAACCAGCAGATGGAAGACCTCTCTCTCTCTCTCTCTCTCTCTCTCTCTCTGTCTCTCCTTCTCTCTCTGTGTAACTCTGACTTTCAAATAAATAAATAAATAAATCTTTAAAAAAAGATATAAAATTGCAAGTTCCCCAGCAATATATGTGGGAAAAGGTGGAAGATGGCCCAAGTATTTTGTTTCCTGCCACCCACATGGGAGATCTGGCTGGGATTCCTGACTCATGGTTTCAGACTGGTCTACTGCTGGCTGTTGTAGGCATTTGGGGAGTGAATCAGCAGATGGAATACTGATTGTCACTCAATCTGTTTTTGAAATAAACATGTATTTTTAAACAAATCACCCCAAATTTATCTGTGCATTCAACACAGTTTCAGTCAATATCCCAAATATCCCACTGTGTGTGTACATGTGTGTATGCATGTATGTGTGTGTGCGTGTATGTGACTTGAGCAGTTAATATTTTATTTATGGAAGGGAAATAACAAAACTCCAAGACTAGCTGAAAAACAATAGTGAGCTTTGTTAAAAGAACAGAACATTGATGCCGATGGGAAATAACCTGTGGTCAGCATGTAACCTGACCTTATGTGGTTATTTGGTCTGTGTTTGAAGCTTCACTTTGGAACACTTGGGCAAAGGAGAGGTTGGCAGTAAGTCTATCTTGAATCAAAAAGTAATTCTTGAAAATGGAACATGCACCTGGAAGAAATGAAATTAATTTGTGCACAGTTTACCCAAAAATTAACTCCAGGTTGAATATAAATCTTATATTAAAAGCACAATATGAAATATTTTAGACAGTAAGATATAAGGATTTCCTTACCATGACCTCTACTCAGAGAAAGACCTAAACAAGACTTTTAAAAAAAAACCAGTAAGTAGAAATAAAAACTATGATGTTTTACAACATAAAAACCAAGGAAGTCCCTTGGAAAAATAGTCACAAGTGCTCCAAAAGAGGAGCTGTCCACAGGTGGTGGTGAAGTTCCAAGTTTATTAAGTTGCTTAAGAACTTACAGCTGATTCAGAGACAAGACTTAGAAAAGACAGAGGTGAACCAGGCCCTGAGCATTCTTTCTTGTTCCCCACACCTCTGAACTGTAAGGAGTGCCCTTGGGAAGAGCTGGGTGGTAACACTGGACTCATTATATTTCACCTATTTCTTCAGCATCCACTGAGTGCCATGAGCCCAAGAACTAGCCTCCTGTGAAACTGTGTCACGTTCAGACAACTGTTCCCCCAGTTTCCCAGGGACTGACCCAATAAAAATTCCATTAAAAATCTCACGATTGGCTTGTGCACCACTTCATAATGACAAACATAACATGTTTTTGAACTCTCACAGAAATGATTTTTCTCACTTTCAGTCAGCGATACTAAGCTGGAAATTCATTTAAATTCCATAAAGCAAACCAATTTTTATTACCTAGACTTACAACATTCAATATATGGAGCCCTCTTCCTACATTAACCTTCAGTAAATGCTATCCTCAGATCCTGGGGAAGTTCATAGGCAGAGCAAGAAATTATATTCATTACAAATGCATTTACATGCTAAGGTTGATCTTTAAAAGCTGGTAACTCTATATACATATTTCATGGGCAGAGGGAATGAAAAAGTAGGTTGTGAGTGAGCTTTTAATGGAGCAAGACTTTCACTCTCTGGGCATGTTTTTAAATCACACAACAGTACCTAACACGTTTAAACAGAGATAATCAGTTTTACTCACAGAGGTTACACACGAATAAGTTACAATCTATTTGGAGTAGCCAGGTAGAGGATGCCGCCGGCACCAACCTTCATTACCTATGCCTGGTTGCACCTGAATGCAGTCACAATATTGAAAGATGTCTTGTGGACATAAAAGGAGATGAACACCTGATTATTAGTCAACTCAAGTTTCCCCCTGGAGATGTTGCAGATTAAACACAGAAATAATATCAGGAAAAGGTGAAATTCACACTCAAGAGTAGAAAAAAAGTTAAGCAGAAAATATTTTTTAAATAACAAATGGTAGCATTATAACTTTGGAGAAATTTTACAAGTCTGAATTTGGGAAGGAAGGATTATTTACTCACAGCTTTCAAGACAATACACTGTTATGCAGATGTTCACAACAAGGTGACAATTTTATGATGTTCATAGCAACAGAATTGCTTCCAGAACTTCTGCTTCCTGACAAGATGAGACCAGCATCCCTCCCCCAATACTTTGTTGAAGAGGTCAGACATCGCGTCACATCCCTGACATCACATCACCTATCTGACATCACATCACCTCTCTACATCACATCACCTTTCTACATCATGTCACCTTTCTACATCACGTCACCTACATCACATCACCTCTCTAAATCACGTCACCTTCCTAACATCTTGTCAGCTTCCTACATCACGTCACCTTTCTGAAATCATATGACCTTTCTATATCTTGCGGCCTTTCTATATCACGTGACCTTCCTGACATCACGTGACCTTTCTACATCACGTCACCTTCATGACATCTATCTGGGCTGGATCTGGAAGTGGTGGAGTTGAGGTGTTCTCATCATGTGTGCAGTGGACTGGAAACATTCATGAAAATCTGTCACAAGGAGTTGGTCTTTAGATACACAGAGTTATAACTGTCAGTGTAGGGAGGATAGAAAATTGAAGCCAGATTTCAGAGGTGCAATATTCTCCCTTAACCTGAAAATTATTGTGATTCAAGAGGTGTGAATATATATAAGGACAAGAGTTACTTCTGGGAAAAGCAACACCAGAGTTGCCTCATGCCTTCATATTGGCAGAGTGTGTCTAGGTGCAAGAGAGTGAGGTAAGTGGACTGAAAGGATGTGAGATAAACTTTGGTCAAATCTAACACAAGAGAGAAGGGAATTCTCCCCTGATGAAAGAGCTGTATCTTGGGAGGATCACTGAAGTGGAGGCCACAATAATGATAGTGGATGGCAGTAGTATTTAGGGGAGAAGAAATCATTGGCTCGCTCAAAGCAACAATCACACAATAAGCCAGCTAGCTGCCCTGGGCCCCAGCACCACTATGTTTCTGTACATCTGTGATTTCCATTGCAAGAGGTACCTGCGGCAACCCAGACCATCAGGGCTGGACAGCTGATCCAGACTCTTACTACATGGACATTTGAAACAAGGAAATAGCTAGCCACACAGAGTGGCCCATGAAGGAGCTTGGTCATGCAATGCACAGTAGTTTGGAGCTTAAGCCAGACCCTCCTGTACCCACAAAAGATCATGGTACAAAATCTGGGACAGATTTTCATGAACATGTTTGCAGCTCGTTACATACATGACAATAACACCCCAACTCCACCACTGGAAACATCCAGATCCAACCCAAATAGATGTCATGAAGGTGACATGGTGTAGAAAGGTGACATGATGTCAGAAAGGTGATGTGATGTCAAATAGGTGATGTGATATAGAAAGGTGACGTGGTGTAGAAAGGTGACATGATTCAGAAAGGTGATGTGATATAGAAAGGTGACATGATGTCAGATAGGTGATGTGATATAGAAAGGTAACATGGTGTCAGAAAGGTGACATGATGTCAGATAGGTGATGTGATGTCAGATAGGTGATGTGATATAGAAAGGTGACGTGGTGTAGAAAGGTGACATGGTATAGAAAGGTGATGTGATATAGAAAGGTGACGTGATGTCAGAAAGGTGTAAATGAACAGGGAGTCACTGCTCAATGGAAAATGAGCCTGAAGCTTAGGGCAGATCTCCTCTGGACAGAGATCCAAGTCTCAGAGGCTGCTCAGAGCCACAAAAACGCAGGACTTCAGATCCAAGCTCGGGCGGTGGTGGTGATGGCAGTGGCAGCAGCGGCAGTGGTGGTGGTGGTGGTGGTGATGGCGGCGGCGGTGGTGGGTGGTGGTCTCAGGAAATCTAGTTTTGAATATCTGTGTTCAGCAGCTGGTGCAGGTGAGGACTTGGAGATAAGCACATTCAGGAAATGGCATTCCTTGCATTGGAGGAACCGATGTGTCTGTGGCAGTGCAGCCAACCCATCCTTAGGAAGAATAGAGACACCCAAGCATGATCCTTGTCGTTCTTCCTACTGAAAATATGTGGGTTCCAGGGGCTGCCCTGATGAGCACCGAGCTTTCAGCCTCCAGCTTTCCTGGGCATCTGAAGATTTCTGCACAGCACTGCTCTCCTTCCCTCCACACCTAACACCTGCAGACAGATTCTTACAGCACTGCAATTGCTGCCGTATGCACAGACACAACACTCTTCTCATGTAGATTATAAAAGAAGTGCTTTCTGAAACTTCAGTGCTATTCAAAAAGGAAAAATGCTCTTCCAGTGAGACAGACAGAGCCAGAGATAGAGTGAGAACAAGAGCAAGAATGAGATCAAAAGCTAGGGAGAAAAGACTGTTACTGCCTTGTTCTCAGTAAAGCTTAAAATAGAAAAAGCAACCCTACCCATGTTTACAGTCTGCTGGCTGGTGACCCACAGGTAAACAGATGGCATTATTGCTCTTGTGTCTGGTATCCAGTAGGCGTTCACATCACAGAAGCTATGGGCACTCCAGGTAGAGGAGATAGATACTGGCTGTCTATTGCTCCCCTCCTGTTTAGAACCTTCGCCTTCCAGGGAACATAGAACATTTGGTGGGGAAGGTAGAACATTCTTACCCACAAACATTCTTCACTTGTTTTATAAGGGAAATTAAAGACAAAATAATAAATACTCAACCCTTCCTGAAAGGTCTAAATTCACAAGGGGGAAGAGAGAAGTATATTCTCACAAAGGAAAAAAAATCAATTCAACAAGCAGTAAAAGCTGTGCCACAAAATATCTACCCAGGTTATTCTTCACTACAGAATAGTTTGTTTAAAACTATGGACTCTCCTGTGTTTCAGTGATCAAATGAAGTCTGAATCCAGAAGTCTTTTCCCTGTTCTCTCATCTCCCTCCCACCTTCTCCTTCCCCATTTCTGGGTTCTTTAGAAGCCCCTGAAGCACTGGATGCACCCACTGTGCCTCAGACAAACCCAGAGAGAATCAGGGTCAGGGGCATTTGCAGAGCACCACCCTGGTCCTCTTACAACAAAGCTGATCTCCCCCTCACTTTGGGTACTAACATCAAACTGATAAGCCATTAGTAGTAAATATTCCTGATATGGTTTTCTATAATATCAACTCAAAACTTCAAAAATTGAGGATTTTAAGATATTTCCATTTTCCTTTTCTTCATTTATCTCCCACCATAATTTTCTTTGGAGTTAAAGCAAAATGAGTATTTATATTATATATACTAATTTATTTCTAGTCAAAATAGACACGAATATATTTTCATTTTCTGCTAACTTTTGTTTTACCTACAATTGATATGTGCTTTGTTTTATCATTGTCTTTATCTTTGAGATTTACTAAGCTTCTTGCAAACGTTGACTTCTAGGCAAGATCCTGCCAGGGCTGTTTTTCCATGTGATCAAAAGCATCAGGAAACCCATCAGCCCTGTGCCCTCTCTCCCCTTTCCGCCAGCTTCTGTCCTGCTTGGTCACTCACCTGAATCCTGCTCTGCTCTCAGCAGCACGCCCATGTCTGTCTCTCCTCTGCTGCACTCTCTGCTTCCGGAGCGCATCCATTTTTCAGTTCTCCCCGCCCGTCACGTGTTGAAGCTCATCTTCCAGCAGTTTCCTGAAAAGAGGTGCACAAGAAGTGTGTTCTGACACATTTTCCTCTCCACACTTCTTAGTGCTACCTTCACTCTTAAATAACAATCTACTGAAGATTCCAGTGCCCCAGGTGAGAAATTTGATCTTTTCTCCTTTGAGAGTCTTTGACTTGTCTTTTTCTCTGGAAGTTTTCCAAACTTCTCCCTATCATTGTTCTGAAATTTAGAATAATATGACTGGGGTGGGTCTTTCATTTTATTTATTACCCTGAACATTTATGACTTTGTTGCATGATCGAGATGAGCCTTTAGCTCTGGAAAGAATGATTATATTATTTGTTTCACAATTTTTTGGTCTAATTTTCTGTTTACTCTTCCTGGAGCTTATCCTATGAGATATTGGACCATCAGGGTTGATTTTCTTATTTGCTTATCTTTTCTTCTCCAATATCTATTTCTAGACATTTTTATTCTAACCCCCCAACACTCTAACTAAATGTGATATTTAGGATTTTCCATGCTGTTTTAATTTATAAGAGCTCTTTGTATTTTGAATGTTGAAAGACCATCTTCTTTCTTAATGAATGGATGACCCTCTTGTATTTTGCCTGGGATGTTGATTATGGTCTCCTAGAATATTTTTCAACTCACTATTTTCTCTCAGTTTTATTGTACTTACTTTGGATTTAGACTCTGTCTTCCATCAACCCTTGTGTATCAAGTGATCCTTGTCTTTCTCCTTATGTTTAAGGGGGAAGAACTACATGCTGACTGGAAGTTGATGGGCAGGCAGAGTTATAGACTTGTTGGATAAATAAGCATCAGGCTGGACTGATTTTTGTCAGGGAAAAGTTGTTAATATTGGATTTTTGTCCCTAGGGTGTTTAAATTTCTACAGAGATGCCTCTGTCTCTTATCTACAGAAGCATTGTGTGGCTGCACCAGCACTGGGTAGAGGAAGAAATGGGAGGCTTTGCCATCCAAAATGCAGACTGAACTTAATGCCCCTACTGCCATTCTTCACCCATCACCAACCCATCCTGTATCCCAGACCCCCAGAGGACCTCCATGCCCCCCATGACTCCGCACTTTTACTGCAAGGGACTTCCCATTCTTGTACCTTGCCCAGGTCGTACATGGCAAATCAGCTTTTTCTTATCATAACTCTTACACAACACCACCACTTAAATGACTCAGCTCCCATCTAATTTCTTTAATGTTGGGTTTTTTTTTTTTATTGTATTTTGGGATGATTTTTGAGAAGAGGAGAGAAATATCTTTACTGCACCAAATTGAAACCTTAAGGCAATAATTTTTATTTAGTTTTGTCTTTTTAAACCAGTCTGAAATTTGTCATTAATCATATTCTAGCACTTTTTTCTTCTCCAAAAGTAGAAATATAGGCATTCTGGGTGTAAATATTGATCACATCTAAGCACTCAAACGTTTGGGGATATGAATCATTTTGTTGATCAGAGCCAAAGGAATAATTATTTAAGTGACACCTGGTCTCTTAAGTTAGCTTGTTACTAGAAGAAAAAAAAACAAGAGTATAACATTTGAAAAGGAGAATGTAACATTTTTCTAGTGGATTTTTCCATCATGTACATCCAGGCAAGATAACTTTCAACTCATGTTAAACCAGAGTGAACAATTAAACAGAGTGAAAATTAGGGATCTAGATTTACTAGAAAGTCTACTTTAAAATAGCCTACCTCTTTAACAATAGCTCCACTTTCCACTTCCATTACGTCAAAGCCATTGCTCTTTGAATCTTATGATGTCTGAAAACTATGGCTCCTGATGAATCTAGGCAAGACCTCCCTGACACAGCTTGGAGTAACGTCATAAACAAATGACCATCTCTAGCAGTCAGACTTGTGTTCTTACTGTAGGGATTTCAGACTAATAACAGTTTTCATCATGAAATTAACCTTAAAATCTAGGATGTCATCATATTTAGACTTCAGATTATGATACACATTTCTTAGATGGAATGTAGTTTTTTTGACCCTAAATCTCCCATGATCCTTTAGTGCCTGTAACAGTGATATACACTATCTGGCAAGGAAACCACAGAGAAAGGGCGAGGATTGAGGGACTGGCTCACTGCAATGAACCCAGTGCAGTCTTTGGAGCTTTGCTGCAGGGATCTTGATAAAACTATGTATATTTCAGCATTTCACAGGCAACAAAGTTTTCTATGTTCCCTCTTTTCAGTGAGAAACCTCATAACTCCAGGCACAAGAAAGACTTCAATTGAAAATCATTTGCCAATTTTTCACTTGTCTGGTGTACTGGTGTCCTGTGGTAGCTATGCAATTATTCTTAAGATATTCCTTTGTCATCTAGAAAAAATTGGCTTTAATGGAAATCATGCAAAGAGAATACATAGTGCATCACATATGTGAATTCATATTATTATTATTATTACATTTTCAATGTGTCCATCAATTAATTAAAATGTTAAAACATGTTATGAATAAAGGAACAGTAATTGTGTAGAGTGAACATAATAGACTCAAGTATATTTCAAAATGAGAAGTTCAAAATGTGTATTTTAACCAAAAGGTTTTTCTTTCAATGTATAGTTTTCATTTTTCCCTTTCACCTTTCAGCTCACAAGACAACAGGAATGAGGAATCAGGAAAATGACCCTTCTCTAGATATGGGAGATGCTGGCTTGCCAGGGTCAGCTTTTCCACAGACAGAGTTAGGGACCTCCTTCCCAGGGGTGAACAGCAGCAGGCCCTCCTCCAGATTACTGCCCTTCCAGGGGAATTCATTAGGACACTGTCACCTTCAGACAAAACATGCACATGGTATATGGAACACACACACACAAATGTTGAACCTTGGAGCTGAGAACATGCAAAGAGAAGAGAATGTTTAACTGTGGGGTATTAAAATACAGAAATCAATTTTTTTCTTTGTAAATGTTTATTTACTTATTTATTTGGAAGGCAGAGAGTCTAGGAGACAGACCAGGAAGACAAGGGAGGGAGGGAGGGAGAGAAAGAGAAAGAGAGAGAGAGAGAAACGAGTGGGCTCTCCCATTCATTGGTTCACTGTTTAGGAGAGGGAAATAGTAAAGGATAAAAGGATGGAAATCTGATGCATGAGCAAAAAAATGAAAAAGTAAACAAATAAAACCAGATGGAAATAGAGATGTCTTAATAAAAACCAACAAAGCTAAATAATTCACAATCTTTTGTCCAAATGCCTGCAACAATAAGGCTGAGCAGGAACTTCAATCCAGGTCTCCCGTGGGGGTGTGGGTGGCAGCGCCTCACCAGCCTGAGTCATCAGCTGCTGTCTTGCAGGAAATGTGTTAGAAGGAATCTGGAATCTGGAACAGAGCTGGGACTCAGATATGGGATGCAGTTCCCCAACTGGTGGCTTAGCTGCTGCAGCAAACATTGCCCTAGAAAACCACATTTTAAAAAACTCCCTAGACGATCTGATGTAGATTGCCCAAAAAACAATTTTTGCAAAACATTGGGTCATAATATAGGAAATGTAAGGTCAGAGAAACGTGGGATCAAAGAGTGAGATTTAAAGCCAGGAAAGATGGAACAAGATTGCTGGACACAAGAGTTAGGAGGAAAAATAGCAAAGGAGAAAGGAGGTGAGGGACGGAAGTTGATGCAGAAATAAAACAAAAAAGTGGAAAAGGGGACTTCTTACCAAAAGCAAATTAAACAGTTCTCGGTGCTTCCGGGATGGCCCAGACTATTTGCAGTTGTTTCTTTACTGAGCAAATATTTTGACCTTCACACTAAATTATTGACCTTGAAGATGCAAACTGTACTTACTAACTAGTGACACAAATGCTTGACCTGGAACCAGCTTCTCTCAGGTAATAATCTCCTCTGAAGTAAACATATTTTTTAATCTTGTGGAATTAATGACACGTAAGTGAAATAAACATCAAGTTATAAAAATTTCTGTAGCACTGCTATGTACGGTTGCCAAAAGAACCTGGTCTGGGTATTTATAGGCCCTAAATCTCTGTTCCTAGGAGCACAAAAGGCCAGTGTTGAGGGTAAGGAGTCCTCATGCTGCTGACAGTACTGGTCAATAAAAGCAGCTCTGCCCCAGGTGGGCCCTTGACACTGACCTCACCTAGATGCCTCCCCTGACCCTCTCGGGACTCACAGGGATACTGCCCACTAGCTATGCTGAGATGTTAAGTCCCCCAGAGTGGAATGATGTGATAGAAATTTTATGTGTCCCCTTGCCTGAACAACGTACTCAGATATTTGGTCAAATGTCATTCTACATGCTATCATGAAGGTGTTTTGCACAATTAACATTTAACCAAGTAGACCTTGAGTCAGTTGAATTGAGTCAAAGTGATTAGAATGTGTTCCTTGAAAGAGACAGCAGGGAGTGAGGATAGAGAGATCAGGCCAGGAAGCAAGGTAGGCCAAGCCAATGGTGTGCCTTCCAGTAAATTCCCTCCAGGGGTGACATTGGCTCAGTCTCAAAGGGTGCTGAAGGTTGTGTAAGCCACCTTGAGTCCCACCTGTTCGGGGTACGGGAGCTGGCTTAGGGACATGTCCACACCCCACAGTCATTGCTTAGGGAGGGTCTCCTGGGATTCTTTGCATGTGTAGTTTCCCTGCAAAGAGATGCAGGTGATGGCTGCTGGGGGTCAAGTACAGCAGGGGCCAAGGTGCACAAAAGTAGAAACGCCATCCTGACATGAGAGGATGAGAGTGAGGCCAGGAGCCAGCTCTGATAACAGATCAGTGCAGAGCCATGTAGCGACTGCAGAAGGACAAACTTGAATAGCCTCCTGGGAGGATTAACCGGCAAGACAAAGGGATGTGCCCAGCAGAGGTGAATTATTACTGTAGAGTGATAGAAACAGAGAATCAGAAAGGCATTTTCACACTGGCCCTGAGTCACCAACTCACCTGAGAAGTCTGCAGGCAGGGGTCTCATGCAGAGAGGGAGCCACCAGCTTCACGACTCAGGCCTGTGGAACCATTCAGTCTACATGTCTGAGTGCATCCCCCAGAGCTCATGTGTTGGAAACTTAAGCTCCAGTGCAGGTGCTGACCTCTGAGAGCCAAGCATGTCCTGAGGGCCCTGCCCTCACAAATGGATTAATTCTGTTATCAATGGAGTGGGCTGGTTATCAGGGGGTGAGTTCAGCCCTCCCTCTCCTTCTCTTGCTCTTGCCTTCCACACAAAGCCTTGCAAGGCACGTGCTCCTCATTCTTGGACTTCATGACCTCCAGAATTGTAAGAAGCAAACCTCTGTTTTTATGAATTACCCAGTCTCACGTGTTGTGTTACAGGAGATAGTCAAGTCTTCTTCCATTCACTCTATTCTCATCAAACAGTCTGTGAATTCTACCATGGTCTCTTTGGGAGAGGGAGATTTCCCACCTGCTGATTTACTCCTAAAATGCCCAACAGTCAGGGCTGAGCTAGAGGCAAAGCTGGGAACTAGGAACACAATGCAGGTCTCCCACAGGGAGCCACCACCACTGTCTCCCAGGCTTTGCATGAGCAAGAAGCTGGAGTCAGGAGCCAGAGCTGGAAATTGAACCCAGGTGCTCTGACATAAGACATGGATACCTGAATTGGTGTCTTAGCCATTAGGCTAAGTGCCTACCCCTGGCATTCTCACCTTAGCCACTAATCTCCACAAGGGTGGTCAGAGAGGCTGTGCGGAACTACATCATACGGAACTTTGAAGTCAATACCTAAGTTTCTTTTTAGGTTGCCACTGCAGAGGTCAATGGATTAGGCAAGTATAGCAAACATCTTTTTGGAGGAACTAATCAAACATCTACAAAAGTTCTTGTTGGAATTTGGACTTTTCTCTAGTTCAGACACAATTAAGGGATACGTGCCAGAGTTGGGAAACAAACGCTGGCTTTGTTCAAGGCAATACTGACTTATAAAGGGAAGCCTAGATCAGCAGTGAAAGAGAACATGGGCTGCTGCACTGGAGGTGAACCCACGGGTTAGTCAGCTCTTCATCCTGAAGATGAAATACCCAAGTCAGGCTACTTTACAAAAGAAAGAGGCTTAGTTGGGCTCACGGCTCTGGAGGTCCACAGTCTAAGGTCAGGCAAGCTCACTGGTTCCACTTCTGGTGACAGAATTCTTGCACAGAGGTAACACAGAGCATCACATGGCAAAAGACAAGGAGCACATGCCTCTGTCTTCATTGTCCGCATCTTCTCTCTCCTTATAAAGCCACTAGGATTCAATCATGGGGCCTCCTCCTTAATGACCCCTAATCCAAAAACCCCACCTCTAAACACTGTGGTTAGATTGCTTCCACCCTCTTTGCACTTTAAACTATGACTTTGCGGTTTAAATTGTTGCAAGAGCTCAAGAGCCAAACCATATTCAAACCACAGCAACCCCCACTGAGGTAGAAGGGGAACATGGACAGTGTTCACGGAAGGTAGGGTATGCAAGGAGACAACTGCACTGTGTGATGGGCTCCGAGAGAGAGAGAGAGAGAGAGAGAGGCACAGCAAACCAGGCCCAGTACTTAAATCTGTCACCTCTTGTCCGGTAGGGGGAAGACAGTGAGAGGATGAGGACATTAGGCTTAAAAGCCCTCATCCTGCTTCCCAGAGATGCAAGAAAATTCCTTTTGAAAGTCCAAGTCAGAGTAGAGAGAGGGAGAAAACAATATTCAGGGCATGATACCTCTCAGTCTAGCAAACCTCCTGTGTGTACCAACTTCCAAAAACATATCAGACGCTAATGTTGTGTTAGTGGGCATTTTTTTTCTTAATGATTTATTTTTTTCTTTAATGATGTTTGTATCTGTGATGTCTCCTAAAGGCTTCCAAACTCTATTGTTCTAAATATTTACCTCAACCTAATAATTTTATAGTTTTTTAGAGCTTTTGCATTCTAAATCTTCACAAGTTCCAAATCTTTACCAATAGCAGGCAGCCCACCGGATATGATTTAAGGAGAGGAACTCCAACTTGTGAAAGTAAAAACTTAACTGAAAAATCGGAATCACATGTACGTCTGGTTCTTTATAGCTCAGATAAATAGAAGTCGAAAGCCTCACCTTTATATCACTATGGGGGAAAACTGGATGTCAGTTTGCCTCAAGCTACAAATTATAGTCTGGAAATCAAGCTGGATGTGTTGTTCAAGATACAACTTGTCAGAGCTCACACACCCTGCGTTGCTGAAGACAGATTCAAAGACTGGAAAGGATCGTAAATAAGTAAGAGGAGATAGAAGAGCCCAGGTCGAGCAGAAAATCCAGCAACCCGACCACACACTCCTTCCAACAGGTAGAAATGAAAGCTGACTGTCAGAAGCTGGTTCAGCCCGAGGTTGAGCTTTTTTTATTTTTTTGACAGGCAGAGTGGACAGTGAGAGAGAGAGACAGAGAGAAAGGTCTTCCTTTGCCGTTGGTTCACCCTCCAATGGCCGCCGCGGCCGGCGCGCTGCGGCCGGCGCACCGCGCTGATCCGATGGCAGGAGCCAGGAGCCAGGTGCTTTTCCTGGTCTCCCATGGGGTGCAGGGCCCAAGCACCTGGGCCATCCTCCACTGCACTCCCTGGCCACAGCAGAGAGCTGGCCTGGAAGAGGGGCAACCGGGACAGAATCCGGCGCCCCGACCGGGACTAGAACCCGGTGTGCCGGCGCCGCTAGGCGGAGGATTAGCCTAGTGAGCCACGGCGCCGGCTCCGAGGTTGAGCTTTGAAACACTTCTGGTGCGGCTCCCACTTTGCCCTTGTGACTGAGGGGCTCATTGTAAGAGAAATGTCTTCCTTTCAAGAAAAAAAACCATTAAAAGTACAATCAGGGGAAAGCTCGCATCTCTCAGCAGTGCTGCTGAAGACATTTCATTCATTCATTCATAATTCATTCAGTCATTCACCCACACCATCCTGTCGATTAAGTTCGATAAAGAAAAGGATAAACTACAGAGAAAATGAAAACATTTGTTTTCAAGGCAGAATTAATCCTGAAAGAAATAGTGAAATACACAGATTTCTGCAGTCCTAACTCCCATCAAGATAGACTCCACCAGTCCCACACTCTGCTTTTCTGCCTTTCATTTATCACACTCTCTGGAGCAGCTGGAAACAAACCAGTGCCCATAGGGATGCCAGTACCGCAGGCAGCAGCTCTACCTGCTGCACCACAGCTCAGGCCCCATGAGTATTTGCATTCCAACCAGGGAAAAGAGCTGAGAAGTGCTTCATAGCGTTTCAGGAACCAAAAAGAACAGGGAAGATTTTGCATGAGAAACGCCAGGAAAACCTCAACACACAGTTTATAGACACATTCTCGCTCCTGATGATATACATCCACAAAACCATAAAGTCTATTTAAAACACAGGCCATGGTACAAATTTCTCTAACTGAAGGCTCACTGAGGATCAACAAACATGGTCCACAACAGACTAACTGCCAGTCCCTATCAAGAGCCACTCTCTGGCAACAGCACAGAAAAATAACTTTTCCCCCAGTAACCACCGCAAGTTATCCCTGGCATGAGAAGAGTGTCTGTAATTGATTACTTTCAGATATTTTAGTGGTGCTAATGTGGTCAGAAATAACCAAAATGCAGATAAAGCAGATGAAGATGTGCTATTTCCATTTTAAGAGGGGAGTTAATTCTTAATCCAAACAACAAGGAGAAAAAGGTTTGTGTTTAGGGGGACCAATTATAGACTTATCTGTGGAAATTGCAAAATGAAAAAGAGGAGTCAGCAGGTGCATTGGGTTCTACACTTACAACATGCACATGTCTGGGAGGTTAGAGAAAGAAAGGGTAGAGGGAGGATGTGGTATCAGGCTTAAAAACAACCATCACTCTACACTTAAAAGCTTAAACTTAGTGGCAAAACAGCCTATTGAAATTCTGCCTCTCCATGCCAGGTTTTGAGTAATATCCCTTTTAACCTTCTGAGGATTGATGTATCAATGCAATGATTTATAGGGAAAAGTGCTCAGAAGTTATGAGAAATCGCTTCACCTTGCATTTGTGGGCAGTCCCGGGGTATCTTGGCAGTGTTATGCACTTAATCTCAGCATCCCACCACAACTGGTTGGATTTATAATGGTAAGTCTCACACTCCAGTTGCATACCCCTATGTTTGTTTAATTTTTTACTATCTGGGGGAATTGTATTAGAAAGATGTCAAGGTTCACATTTGCAATTGATTTAAGAGTTTATGGAATAAGTCAGTAGGAAGGAAAAGATGATTGAGTTTTAAAATGATATTTTTGACAAGTTCCTGCTATAAAACTTCACCCCAGCCTAAACAACATTAGGGTGATGGTAAAGGAAAGTGAGAAGCATTCAAAATTCAACCTGTTTCTGATTCTTCAAGACACCAGATTCCTAGACTGCACTCCCCTCCTAGAATCAATGCTTTAAACATTGTCCTTATTATTAGAAAGCTTAACCTAACCTAGTAAATGTCTATTGCCTATTTGAACCATTATGCTATTCAGTATAGATGAGAAAAATCTTACCTCTGTTGATACACTGTCCTCTTTCCTTTCTAATTCCATAGGTAAGAATCTCAGTGCCTTAGGCACAAGTATAAATCTGATGCTTACATAGAATAGTGGTTATTCATTAATAAAGTAATTAAAGTAATAAAGACCATCCCAAGATTCTCTTCCTTTGGTCAGAAGCATAAGCATACTGTAATGGCATTCTGCACATAAGAATTCACTTTCAATGATATTTAATATCAACTATTGATCAGCACACTTTCTCTTCTTCGCCTCTCCCTTTACGTTGGTTCTGGCTCTGTGGGTCATCTTTCCCAAGGGTCCTGGTTCTTTCTGTGCACGAGGTCACCTCAGACATTGCATTTGTCCTTGAAGGCTCCTTAGCTATCCTTGTGTTCTTGGCATGCCTTATGTGACATAACTCACCTTTCCATGGGAGTTGCAGTAGCAAATTAGCACAACCTTAAAACAATGCCAATATACCATGGGAGACCTTGCCTGGGTCCTTTGCCTACAAAGCTCGACATGTTCTGGCTATAAAGTGGAATCAGAGTGCAGGCTCAGCCAGGTGTTGACAGGCTCAGTCCCCTGCAGCTGTAGGAATGAGGTCTCATTTCTCTGCTGGCCCATGTCTGCCCCTGGAGGCATTTCCACACGTTCCCTGTGGCTCCCGCAGCAATGGTGTGTTGAGTCCCTGACACCCCAAGTCTCCTCTCGCTGCATGATGTCCCTGACCCAGAGCTGATGTGATCAGATTGCAACCTCCTGGACGATCCAGGACATCTCCCCATTTTCAGGCCAACAAAGACATCTACAAAGTCTTATTTGCTGTGGAGCATAACACAGTCACAGGTCCCAAGGAGTAGAGTGACACCCCTAGAGCATCATTCTGCCTAGCACGATCCACCCTCCAGAGCACAAAGATCCAAGCCCTTCCCAAATCGTAGACATGTGTGCCCCTCCCCTGGTTCCCCCAAGGCCTCATCCTCTCACAGCATCAACTCAGTGTCTAAATCCTCATCTAAATCTCGTCAGTGCCAACTCCAAATAACACCAGGTAAGGAGTTTTGTCTACCTGCAGTAGAACCAGTAGAATCTCAGGGTCCACTCTGCTGTCTGCTACTTTCAATACAACCTTGTAGAGTTTGTGATGTTTCAAAAAAGAAAACTTACAACAAGCTTCTGAGCACTACATAACATTCTTGGGGAATCCCTCTACTAGAGAGAACTCTGTGGCCACGAAGCTTTTGTAGATAATATCTCTCTATTTTTGATTCTCATTGAAAGGGCTGACGAACAGCGTCCTACAGATCTTTGGCTTCACTTAGCTCTAGGATTCACCCGAGTCTCTTCTTTTTTTGGGGGGAGGCGGGGACAGGCAGAGTTAGACAGAGAGAGAGAGACAGAGAGAAAGGTCTTCCTTTCCATTGGATCACCCCCTAAGTGGCCGCAAAGGCCAGCACACTATGGTGATCTGAAGCCAGGAGCCAGGTGCTTCTCCTGGTCTCCCATGCGGGTGCAGGGCCCAAGCACTTGGGCCATCCTCCACTGCTTTCCCGGGCCACAGCAGAGAGCTGGACTGGAAGAGGGGCAACCAGGACAGAATCCGAAACCCCAAATAGGACTAGAACCCAGGGTGCCGGTGCCGCAGGTGGAGGATTAGCCTAGTGAGCAGCGGTGCCGGCCTCACCGGAGTCTCTTACGGAGCCTTGTGCTGTGGTGACACTCAGCATTGTGACCTTCCTAGAGTTTAAGGAAAAGATGGCGGAACCACATGCCCCACTCTGACAGTGCCCTTCAGCTCTGGCCACAGGCTTATCTGGGAGCTTCCTACCTTCTATGATTTGCTGTGCTATTTATTCAACCTCAGAATCATTTAATTATTCAGCCAGAAAACAGAAAAAAATAATAACAAATAACAATAATAACTTTTCAGTCTTCATGCAATCTCAAGATGAAGAGGATGGAAAAAAATCAAAATGGAGATACTTGAGTGCTCACTTCATGAAGACAAATAAAGGCCTGAACACAGACTGACAAACCGGGCATCTTCACATCCTGAGTGTTGATTCAAATGCCACATTTTAGGTCCTCACTCTGACTGACTGGATCCAAAGGGCTGGAGAGGGAGAGCTGAGAATTTACCTTTTCAATAACATCTCCAGAACTTTCAGAGAATATTCAAAAATATAGTTAATCAAATGGAATTGAGATGTTCAACTAGAAAATACTGATAAGATGGAATTTATTAAAATTAAGAACGCCTGCTCTATAAAGGATGCCATGAAGAGAATGAGAACACAAGAAACAGACCGAGAGAAAATGTTTGCAAACACATAGCTGAAAAATAATTTATATCCAAAGGTACAAAAACTGGAGCGGACACTTGGCCAAGGAGTCAAAGCCAGTGGTTGTTCCTAGGTTAGAGCCCTGGCTCCTCTCTGAATTCCAGTTTCATGTTAATACACAACTGGGAAGCAGCAGTGATGGATCAGCACGTGGGTTCCTGTCGCCCACATGGAAGACCTGGCTTGAGTTTCGTGCTGCAACATTTGCAGAATGAACCAGCAAACTGAAATGATCTCTCTCTCTCTCTCTTTCTCTCTCTCTCTCTCTCTCTCTCTCTCTCTCCCTTCTCCCTCTCCTCTCTCTCCTCATTTTGCCTTTCAAAAAATTAAAAATTAGTGTACATAATTTTGAAAATTAAAAAATCAGACAAGAATCAACACAGATAAAAAATGGGCAAAAGATCTGAGCAGACACCTCACCAGAGATACACATAATGATCACATGAAAAGATTCTCAACATACTGGATATTAGAATGGCTAAAATTAAAGAAAAAATACTGGCAATACCAAATGTCAGCCAAAGTGTGCAGCAACAGACATTCTCACTGATTGCTTATGGAAACTCAAAATAATAGGCCCGCTTGAAAGACAGTTTGACAGTTCATGTAAAACTGAACATAGTCTTACCCCAAGACCAGCATTCATGCTGCTAGGTATTTATTCAGTTGATCTGAAAACTTAGATCCACACAAAACCTGCCCCTGAATATTTAGAGTAGTTTTATTTCTATCATCCCAAAACTGGAATGAGAAGATAAACAAGATGTGGTTCATTCTTAAAACAGAATATTGTACACTGCAAAAGAGCAAGAACTAGGTGCCCACATGGGAATGGGGACAAATTTCAGACACTAGGTTTTGAAAAGAAGTCAGGCACCAAAAAGTACAGGATTCCACTGACACATTCCAAAAAGTGAAATGAATCTAAATTGTCATAAATCAGGTGGCTAGTGCCCAGAGTGTGAATTAGGGTGTTGTGCATGAGTGGCAGGGCAATTTTTGGAGTGAAAGAAATGTTCTCTATCTTGATTGGGGTGGCAGTTTCAAACAAGCACGTATTTTCCAAGTTCATGCAACGGTACACTTAAATTGGCAAAATTTGACTTTGTGTCAGTTATGCTTCAATAAAGTCAGAGAAACGCAAAACCTCTGTAACACAAGAACTAAAGTTAATGAAGAATCAAATAATTATGGTTTTCAGTCCTCTCTGAGCACTCTAAGAGCTTTCCATCCGAGTGGCCCTTTGACCATTATCTGGCCCTTTGCCTTTGGTGATGGAATATCACACCATTTCTCCTTGGAAGAATAAGCAGAAATGGGACATTTCTGTCTAAACTGAAAATCCCAATGGGCCAGACATACGTCCAGCCCCATGCTCCTTTCCATAGTTTAACCCTCATCAGCCGCAGGAATATCTTCTAGGAAACCAGTTCTAATGAGACTGAACAATTCTTTCTGATCGATAACGAATGAAACAGCTTCGTAGCACCAATACTCGCTTGCATTCTTTCTGCTGGGAGCCTTTCTCTGAAGGAAATTTCCATTGCTCATGGCTGGTGACTGCACTGCTCTCATTATTAGCTTCAATTCACTATCTCAGCAATAAAACTGAAAATAATTCACCCCAAAACCCGTGTGCTTTGTCCAACAATATAATCCTCCTTTATTGGCTTCTGTAGCCCTAGATGTTTGGAAGAATCAATATTTCATGAATATTTCTGTGCCATCCAAATTAAGTTATCATGTAAACTCTGAGTGGACACACTCCCCAGAATGTAACAGACGTCTTCTGCTGCTTCTGCGGCCTCTTTCTGCTGATCTCAGCTCCTGGTAGCCCTCAGACAACCATCTCCGATTGTGTGAAGTCACTGCTACCTAATCACAGTCAACCCTGGCTCCTGTTAAAGGTCATTTTTGAGGGTGAATGTGTAGTTTTTGTTTTTTTTTTTTAAGATTTTGCTGCTAGGAAGTAATCATTTAGAAGCATTTTATGACCTTCCTGAAGGCGTTTAATATACAGTCTAGAGCACTATTATATACAGGTAAGCCAAATATGTAATTTTAAACTTACTTTGGGCTTTTTGACAGGCAGAGTGGACAGTGAGAGAGAGAGAGACAGAGAGAAAGGTCTTCCTTAGCTGTTGGTTCACCCTCCAATGGCCGCCGCGGCTGGCGCACCGCGCTGACCCGATGGCAGGAGCCAGGTACTTCTCCTGGTCTCCCATGGGGTGCAGGGCCCAAGCACTTGGGCCATCCTCCACTGCACTCCCTGGCCACAGCAGAGAGCTGGCCTGGAAGAGGGGCAACCGGGACAGAATTCACCGCCCCGACCGGGACTAGAACCCGGTGTGCCGGCGCCGCAAGGTGGAGGATTAGCCTAGTGAGCCGCGGCGCCGGCCTTTCTTTGGGCTTCATTATAAAAGTTAAAAGGAAACAAATAACATTTCAATAATTTATATTATTTAACTTACTATATCCAAAGTTTCATCATTCAACATTCAATCATTATAAAAGTATTAGTACAGCATTTTGCATTTTTTCCTCCCAGTAAGTCTTGGAAAGCCAATGCAAATTTTATACTGAAAGCATATCTCAGTTTGGGATCGCCATATCTCAAGAACTCCAAAGCAACGAGTAGACGGTGGCTACCACAAGAGGCAGTGTGGCTCTAAGGTGATGGATTTCCTCAACTGGACTGAAATTTCGGCTTCAGCACCGTGGACTTGGCATGGCTGACTCAAATCAGGCCATGCATAGCACGAAATGGGCACCTTTTCATTTATTTAGATCAGGTTTCCTTATGTGCAGGGGACTAGGAGTCTATTGTAAACATATCCCTGGTCATGAGTAAAGACCTAGAAAATTTTAAGAGCCAAGGTTTTGGTACACAAATCTTTCATGGTCCGAAGACAGAAATGATGCACATCAGGACAGTTGTTGGGTGTTTTCATAGACTGCGCACCTCTGAATTACAGGAACTCCAGTGTTCTTGGTCTTGCAGAGTGAAAAATAACAATCCTATAGAAATTAGATATACATGAAGTACTCCTGATAAAAAGTGACAATACTTCTCAAACATCTTAAATTTTCACTGATGTTCCACATCAGGCCAAATTCCAAGGTCACCCTAACGTTTTGATGAGCCATCATTCTTGACCCTACTATGGACATTGATTTTAGATTGATGGATCCTGAAATCCTTCTGTTGGTCAGGGGCCAGCTTCCCACTGCTTCTAGGACAGCTGCTGGGAGCACTCGTATTCACTGACGAAGAAGATACTGAAAGGTCAGTTCCACTTGTCTCAACTGGTGTGGAAAGCCTCCAGGTACAAACAGTGGCAGTGGAGAGAGCACAGGAGAGAAAGCATGAGAGGGCAAGACACCTAGTGCACTGAGATCAAGCCCAGACCTGACCAAACATGCTGGAAAGTCTGTAAGTTTAAGGCCGACACTCCCTTTTTCCACTAGTTTTTTTTTTTTTCTCTTTTCTTCTAGCTTATCACATTTTCATCATGGTTTATAGGACTATTATATAATGAGCCTTTTTGATTAAATACGTCTGATAAATACCTATAGTGTAGTCTACAGTATTGGTAAGTATCTAAGTCGTACATTCTTTAAGAAGGGCATGGTCACACAAGCTATCAAAATATGTACTCTCATTCAGAAAAAAAAATACTGGTCGCTCACTTTTCCACTACAGTTCATTGATGGCACTAAGGGTCCCAGTTACCCAACTTCTCTGATACTGTTGGGATTTATTGATTCCCATCTGGATCCACCTTACTAATTCAGTAACCTGAGACTCCTGTATTAGCAAAGTGCCAATTTTACCTGAATGAGTCTAAACCCATCTTCAGTTGACAGAATTAGTTGCCAATTATTTTGAGCTCCTTCCTTGCTAATATGCTCTAAAATTGTACATATGCTTTCCGCAGCCAATAAAGTTCAACTTATTATACAATTAGACCCTAATTAATTAAAATTGAAGGATAGTGTCAAGGGAGGAACAAGGCAGTAGGAAATACCTTCACCTCACCAATCACTAGTGGTAGGGGGCTTGCCAGCTACGAAAACAGAGCTAAGAATCTCAGAAGTCATTTAAAATGAATTCTCTTAAGGTTACAGATCCTAGAAAATGTACAAAAATGACAATGATCCCTTTGCCAGTTACCTCTTCTATGTCTCTACCTTAAATGCTGATGATACAGGAATTGAAATAGAGTATTCCGTCATCATCTAATTAAATAAGGTGAATGAGCCCATTACCATGCTGCAACGGGCCTGGCACTTACCCTAAGACCCCACCAAACATTTCCTCATCCCACACATACCATACAGGACAAACCCAAGGTAGAAAGAAGATGTTCCACTTTCCTTTAAGAAATGTTACAAAACAGAGGCACTTCTTCCCCCCTCAGCTCTCAGCCAGCGCTGTGCCAAGCACCCAAGGCCCACATGTAAGCCTCACAACTGCTCCAGGGACCACCCCACCAGAGACCCCTGAACTACACTCCGATTGTCAATCCAATAAAGTGGACACCCCACGTCTACTTTTACCTTCCTGGGACAGAGCCAGCTAGTCAGAGTACTGCATGTTCTCCTGGGTGCTGTGGAGCAAGAACAGCACAATCCTCCCACTCAAGTTACTTTGCAAAGTAAAAGTCACTTCATCATTTCCATTGACAGAGGAAATAGCTCAAAACATCGTCCCTTAGCATTGCCCTTGATCCAAGAAGTAATTAGATGGCTGAGGCCAGCATTGTGGTGCAGTGGGTTAAGCCACTGCCTGCAACACTGGCATCCCATATTAGAGTGCTCATTTGGGTCCTCACTGCTCCACTTATGATCCAGGACCCTGATAATGCTCCTAGGAAGACAACAGAGGATGGCCGAAGTGCTCAGGCCCCTGCTACCCACATGGGGGACTTGGATGTGATTCCATGATCCTGGCTTCAGCTTGGCCCAGCACTGGTCAGTGCAGCCATCTAGGGAGTGAACCATGCATGGAAAATCTTTGTATCTCTGTCACTCTGCCTTTCAAGTGAGAAAAGGAAAGGAGAGGAGAGGAGGGGAGGGAGAAGGGAGGGGAGGGAGAAGGGAGGGAAAGGAGGGGAGGGAAAGGAAGGGGAGGGAAATGAAGGGAAGGGAGGGGAGGGAGAGGGGAGAAGAGGGGAGGGAAGTGAAGGAAGGGGAGGGAAGGGAGAGGGGAGGGGAAGAGAAGGGAGGGGAGGGGAGAGTCAACTGCCATAGTAAGATCAAAAGAATCCTGAAAGAAACCCATATGAGATAGGAGAACTGTTTGTTCACAAACTTCCATTAAGCCAGTCCTATGCTATCTGAAACCAGCAGGACTAGGGTATTCTAATCTAAATAAACACATCACTACAACTCTGAAAGGAGAACAGCTCAGTTCTTGACCTGGCCAAAGAATTGGAAGGTTTTTTATTACACCTTTCTTGTGCCTTAACTGCATGACTATTTTAATCCCTTCCTTTTATGCCAAATGTCTGATAATAAATGGGAGTGGTGAGCAAGCCCACCCCTGAAAACAGAGTACTAATAATAGTAATAATAGCCTGCATTTAGTGAGCAATTATTCACTTTACTTAACTCATTACATCCTTACAACAACTGTGCCATTATGCTCACCTTGCAGGCCAGGAAGCAGCCACGCAGAGGTCAGCCAGCTGCGTAAGGCACTCACCTGTAACAAACAGCCTGGACTTGAACCCAGGCAGTCTGACTCGGGGCTTCAGTCATAAATAAAATGACTCGGTGCTATTTCTGTTCCTCTCCACCTGGAACTCGGCCATGGCAGAAGGCCTGGAAATAGTGAAAGAACTGCAGCTGAGCCCGTAGCTGGGGCCCAGGCAGCTACAGCAGCAGAGGGCACACCCAGAAGGGGAAGCTGCAGAGCCCAGGACAGTGCCCAGGACAGCTCCTTCAGTCAGGTAGCTGCTGGACAGAGGGTGCTTACCCGCACAAGGGAAGGTGGCTTCTCCTTCACTCTCCCCTTTTCTACAAAGCAGTACAAACTGAAAAGATTTATTGGAACTATTTCATTTTTAAACCATCTATACCAGCACATGCTTCCAATCCTTTGCCTGCTCTTTTGCATGTACAAAATAGTACTGAAATTCACATCATTACTCAGTATTACCTTCTGACAACCTGAACTCCACTCTATTAGTCAGCCAATTTTTCTTTCAAACCAACTTGGGAAAATGGAAGCAATAGGTGTTTGTAACTTTTTTAACCTTCACGGTGTATTATAACATATTGTTTGCTCAGGACTTAAAGAGCTACTGTGCCTTGGGTGACATTGGAGAAGGTTCTGATCATACAAAACATGGTGTTACTAGAAAATCATTTATTTCCACAGTAAGGATATTATGAATAATTTGGATCATTTTGTTGCTTTCCACCAAGATTTTTATCTGCAATTCAACCCCTCTATCTTGGTCAAATATTAGTGGTAGGCCCCAAAAAGTCAATAATCAATCTCTCCCACCCAACTTCACTATATTTTTATTGCACAAATAAAAGTAAAATACTCCCACTCCTCCAAATATTAGTAATATGCATAATATCAGATTAAGCTTGTCCCAAAGAAACTCATTCTGTAGGGAAAGGTTGGTGAAAGGAGTAAGTGGTCTCTTTTCCTGTGAATTGTGTACCCGCCGTGCTCAAGCATAAAGCATGGAGTAAGGCTGCCTCCAGCCAAGGCAAGCACTGCTCTGAATCCGGGGCTTGGGCACCACCAAGGGTCCTAGCTCCTGGGCACAGGCCACCTCCACTACACAAGTAACTGGTCTCACAGGTGAACTGAGGTCCATGATCAGGAGCTACAGCCAGGTCTCTACACTGAGCTATTTCTTAGTGGAACAGCAATATACAGGGATTACTTGGTTACCTTCTTAACTTCAATATTATTTAAAACTATTGGTTTAGATAGAATATATCTGAAATATTTGTATTTCAAATGTTTATATTTGTAGATTCAGAAATAAAACCAAGTTTGTACACACTGGTGACCTACTGATCTATTATGTCTGTTTCTCAAATATGCTTGTTTTGCTAGCACCACAGATGTTTATATTTTAATTTGAATTTTCACAAGAAAATTATTTATTCTCTAATCTGTCATTGTCTACTATGCCCCCTGGCTCCATATTGGGCTTCTATGACTGAGTATTAAGTATTATAATTTGTGTACTTGCCAAAGTCCTATGGATCAGGAACATGTGGGTTATTTAGTCATGAGACTATCTTTTAAGAAATTACAGATTCTGGAGAATGTCTTAGTTTATACCATTTTAAACCATGCTTAGCAATTTTACACTTTCAAACTTTTAATGCAATTTCCAAGCATATACATCTTCATTAGCAAGGATTATAGTCAATATCAGGATTTAAATTTTAAAATAAGAGAAGCAGATTATTATTTAGCAATGTATAACATAGCAAGCATATTAAAATCATCTGTAGGGGCCCCTCTTGTGGTGTTGGCATCCCATATTGGAGTGCTGGTTTGAGTCCTGGCTATGCCACTTCCAATCAAACTTTCTGCTAATGTGCCGGAGCAGGCAATGGAAGATGGCTCAAGTACTTGAGCCCTGGCCACCCATTTGAGATCTAGATGGAGTCCCCCGTTCCTGGCTTGCCTGACCCAGGCCTGGCAGTTGCAGTCATTTGAGAAATGAACCAGCACATGAGCATGCTTCCTCTCTCTCTCTCTCTCTCTCTGCCTTTCAAATAAATAAACCTTAAAGCATCTTTAATAAGCATTAGGTATTAGGTACTTTATTTTAGGAATTATAATAAAAATATATTAACGAATTTAAGATTTTCTTCCTTGTTTTGCACATTTTGGATTTTAGGCTTATAATCTATCATTTTTGTCTACATTTAAAATTATCAACTCAAATAATGTTCATACAAAGAATATAATTATAAAGGAACATTAAGCTTTTATTAATAAGATCTTAATGCCTCTGAAATTATACCTTTTTATATTCTAAGAACCCAAAGTAAGATGATTTCTTTTTTAATTTTCACTTGATGATGAAAAATGTCTATCTGCCATCTGCGCTTGAATTTAAGAGGAGAAAAATGGACCCCCACCAGTAAACTGGATCCCACTGGAATATGGACCAGCTCTCTGGATTGAATGTACCAGGTTTATTATGATGGGAACTGTTGGCAGCATATTATAGCTTCAGAAGCCAGAGTGAAGAAATAGAGAAGGCAGGGGGTGAAAGAGAAAAGATATATTGGAAAGAAACTTGGCCAGAAATTAATAAAAATGCAGTCTAGATGCCAGGACCAGCTGAACTGTGTGGATGTGAAAGTGAGAAGGATAAAAATCAGTTGATCCCATAACACATATCCATTGTACAATCACATGCGCCTTAAAGATGCTGGACAGTCAGCAACAGACGTGACATTTAAACCAGATCAGGATGTTATATTGTGGAACATCTGAACTAGTGAAAACCACAGCTAGGTGGGAGACATTATCACACCATCTAAAGGACAACACACTGTAATTAACCAATTTCCAATCCAATGGCACAAACATAAGTTACATTAGGAGCCAACAAACAAGACCTGGTTTAGTTTTGAAATACATCCACATGAAATCAGGTCTCCTCTTGTCATTAGGAATGGGTGCATGGGGCTCTGAGGAGGCTAGCTGCCAGGGGTCCAGGAATTTCGTGAAGCTGCAGGGATACTGATGTTGATGCCTCTCACCATGAGTCTTCCTGACTTCAAGGTCAAGGCTGGGTCTTATGGGCAAGAACACCTTGACAGCAGCTCCCATAAAGCACAAGATCCAAACTATATAAACAGCAAATCCCCAATGGGAGGAGGGAGAACATGTTCTTCCTGCTGGAAAGTGCAAGTCTTACCAATGCAGACGACGCACAATGCCAAGATTTCCTCTGAGGATTGCTTTCCCGGGAAGCACTCCAAAGAAAAAGCTTAAGGAGTGACTGAACGGGGTACTGTGGCTTAATAAAGACATATGCCCATTTATCCTGGGAAGGGTAAGTCAGAGAATTCTCATGAAAAGGTGATCCCTGAACAGGTTCAGGAGAACAAACGAGGCCTCATCTACATCAATGATTTCCCTCTCTCTGCTCCTCCCTCCCTGCTTCTTAGGTCTGGAATGTTCCATCAGAAAGCAGTGAACACATACACAAATCAAGATTTCCTCATGATGCAGGAAACAGGATGCATTTGAACCCAGCCATGGCGAGCCCCAATGAGTGCCCAAGTCTCAGCAACTCATGAAATGCTCAACATTTTCATAGAGAGAGCCCTATGTGATTCTACCAAGATGTAAAAATAATATTATAATTTACATATATATTGTCATGGAAGCAAAGATGTGGATTTTGAGGGCCAAACTTGGCACAGATTTGGAAACAACAATGTAAGTGAGTTGTCTCACAAAGGCTTGAGTGATGTTTTCATATTTTTAAGAGTTAAACTCTGAAGGATCACTGCACTTGTGTGATTGGGAGAGACCACAGCTGTGTTCTATTTTGTCTAAATTCTTAATAAATGAAATCTTGCACACATAAATCTCTAATATTCTCTAAAATTCAAATTCCTAAAAAATTACATTTGTAGAAATTACCAGTAGCACTTATATGAAAATTTCTCCAAAAAAATGCTTGCTAAGGAACTGTTTTTATTCCCTTGTTTTTTTCACAATAATATTTGATCTCCAACCTGTATTTTCATGATTTCATCTGTAAAGGAAATACTGGGAAGTATAACTGTGTGTTTGCACACTGCCTGCAATCTTAACAGTATAACACAACTGGCAAATTAGACTTCCTAGGGCTAATCACTTCACTATTCCAGGATTCAAGTGCTGAGCATTTGAGATGGCACATGAGTCAGTATTGTGCTAAATTATTTCCTGAAGAGTACCCTAGACACCTTCACATTTTTAAGGTGTGCTACCTCAATGAGGTGTGAACTAGACAACATTTTCTAACAATTAAGTAATAAGACTCTACTGGGTTCAGACTGAGAAGGAATTTTACTTTCTCAAATTCCATAAACATTTTGAAAAGGAATGTTGTGTTTATTTCTATGAATATTTGCTGATCTCCTACTCTGTGAAAATGCTATATTAAGCACTAATGATATACAGCAGTGAGCAAAAATAGGTAAGGTTCACCCACTAGTGGTACCTAAATCTTAGCGAGAGGACACTATCCAAGACAAGTAAACAGCAAAGAGCATTCAAGCATTGATGGGGCAATGTAAGACAGGAAAGTATAAGAGAGATGTCAAGGAGCTCCTCCTGGGAGGTGGCCTTTGAGATAAGACCTGCATGACTAAGACACCTTGTGGAAACCTGCAGGTCACTGCTGTAGACATAGCAGAAGGAGAAAAGCTGATGGGTCTGCAGAAGAATCAACAAATAGGAGGAAGTATGACTTGAACACCATGGTGCAAGAAGTTATGACGAGATAAAGTTAGAGACCAAACGTTGTAAAACCACAAAGTGTTTGGTCTGGTTTCCTCTGAGTTACAGGAATCCATGGAAGGGTTTAAGCAAAAGAGACTTTCCTATGATATTATCAACTCATAGACACTAAGAACTTCAATACAGCTTTTCTCTTCAGCACACTTACCATTCTTTGGCATTAAAGTATGTGCTTATGCGGCAGGTGTTAAGCTGCCAGTTAGGATGCCTATGTCCCACATGGAAAGTGCCTGGGTTCAATTCCTAGCCTCTATCTTCTGTCTCTGAATCTGGATTCGTACTAATGAAAACCTTAGGAAGCAGCAGTAATGACTCAAGAGATGGGTTCCTGCCACCCACCTGGGAGACAAGAATTGTGTTCTCTTGCTCCCAGCTTCAGTTGTCTCTAGCTCTTGTGGGCATTTGGAGAGTGAACCAAATGGGAGCTCTCTCTATCTCTCTCTCTCTCTCTTACTCTCTCTCTCTCTCCTTACTCCCCATATGCTAATTTCTCTCTCTCTCAAATTAAAAAAAAATTAAGTGTGCATTTATTTGCTTGTTTTTTTTGTTTTCTGCATCATTAAAGAAGTCTACAATGGCATGGGTTTTCTGTCTACATCAAGCTGTATCACCCATGCATATACTAGCACTTAGCACACACAAGATACTCAGAAATATTTCAGGAAAAAAATAAAAACATGAAAGTACGATCTTTTTAACTAATGGTATTGGGAAAATTGCAGAAGTATGAAACAAGACCCCCTACCTTACATCTTATACAAAAATCAACTCACAATGGATCAAGGATCTACATCTATGACCTGATAGCATCAAATTACCAGAGGAAAACATTTGAGTAACTCTTCTAGATATTGTTATAGGCAAAGACTTCTTAGGAAAGATCCTAGAAGCACGAGCAACAAAAGCAAAAACAGACAAATGGGATTACATCAAGCTAAGAAGCTTCTGCACAGCAAAGGAAGCACTCAGAAAAGTGAAGAGGCAACCAACAGAATGGAAGAAAATATTTGCAAACCATGAGAACATATTTGTAAAATCTGATAAAGGATTAATATCCAGGATCTATAAAAAGCTCAAGAAACTCAATAATAATAAACAAACAATCCAATTAAGAAATGGGCAAAGGACATGAACAGGTGTTGTTATAGGATGAATACAAATGACCAACAAACATACGACAAAATGCTCGGGATCACTAGCCTTCAGTGAAATGCAAATAAAAACTAATATGAGGGGCCAGCGCCACAGCTCACTAGGCTAATCCTCTGCCTTGCGGCACCGGCACACCAGGTTCTAGTCCCAGTCGGGGCACCAGATTCTGTCCAGGTTGCCCCTCTTCCAGGACAGCTCTCTGCTGTGGCCTGGGAGTGCAGTGGAGGATGGCCCAAGAGCTTGGGCCCTGCACCCCATGGGAGACCAGGAGAAGCACTTGGCTCCTGCCTTCGGATCTGCTCGGTGCGCCGGCCGTAGCGGCCATTGGAGGGTGAACCAACGGCAAAAGGAAGACCTTTCCCTCTGTCTCTCTCTCTCACTGTCCACTCTACCTGTCAAAAAAAAAAAAAACTAATATGAGGTTTCACCTTATCTCAGCTAGAATGGCTATCATCCAAAAACCAAAAAATAGCAAATACTGGCAAGAATGTGGAGAAAAATATACCAAATACACTGTTAGTGAGAATGAAAACTAGTACAATCATTATGGAAGACATTATACATATTCCTCATAAATTTGCACATAGATCCACTATCTGACCCAAATATCCCACTCCTTGGAATGTACCCAAAGGAAGTGAAATTAGCAAGTGAAAGAATTACCTGTACCCCCATGTTTATTGCAGTTCAATTCACATAGCCAAGACATGGAATCAACCCAGATTGCCATCAGCAGATGGCTGCAGAAAGAAAATGTGGCATATGCACACAATTGACTACTACCCAGTCAAAAAAGAATTAATACTGTTTTTTGCAACAAAATGGATGCAACTGGGGACATTATGCTTAGTGAAATAACCCAGTCCCAAAAAGACAAATATTTGTTTTCTCAGAAATGTGGTAGGTAATACAGAATACCAAGAAAAGTATAAAAATGAAACTGATATGTTATGATGTGATTATTGCTCTTACCCCTGTCTATACTCCTGTGGAAAGCAGCTTTTCTCCTTCTGACTTGTTGAGCAGTATCGTGGGCTCATCCTGCAAGGCCTGCACTGTTGGGATGGTGGGGTGATGGCATTCTTTGACAAGAAGCACTGGAGACAAGTTTCGGTGAACATGTCTGTTTATTAACAATCAGGCATAAGCTTTTAAAGCGTAGGCAGAGGGGACTTAGCTAGTTCAGGGCGACACTAATTCTATAGGATAAAGCTGATATTGGTGCCACTTTGCTTCTCCAATCAGCTTGAAGCTCATGTAGCCTACATAGCCTTCCAGGTGGTCCTAATGTGTCTGGGCCACACCTGGGAGCCATTTACCTAATTGACAATTACAAGGCCCTTCAACAGGAAGTGGGGGTGGGGTTAATGTGCCTGGGGCTCCTGCCACCTGCCAGCAGTCTGGTCATAGGGTCCTTCCTGGGAGGCATGCTGTGCCATGCCCTCTTAACTTCCAGAATGGGCTAGGCAGGCAGTCTCCCAGCTAGGCACAGGGTCAGCCACACATTATGATTGGTGGTGCATTAAGCCTATGAGTATAAAGTAAACTGAAATTATATTATTGCAAAAATTAAAGAGAAAAAAATAAGAGGAAGGAAGGAGAGGATATTGAGGTGGGGAGAAAGGGAGTGATGTATGGTTATCTTCTTAGAACTGTATCTATGAGGGCCAGTGTCGTGGCTCAATAGGCTAATCCTCCGTCTGCGGTGCCAGCACACCAGGTTCTAGTCCCGGTCGGGGCACCGGATTTTGTCCAGGTTGCCCCTCTTCCAGGGCAGCTCTCTGCTGTGGCCCGGGAGCGCAGTGGAGGATGGCCCAAGTGTTTGGGCCCTGCACCCCATGGGAGACCAGGAGAAGCACCTGGCTCCTGGCTTTGGATCAGCGGGATGCGCTGGCCGCAGCACGCCAGCCGCGCCGGCCATTGGAGGGTGAACCAACGGCAAAAGGAAGACCTTTCTCTCTGTCTCTCTCTGTCTCTCTCTCACTGTCCACTCTGCCTGTCAAAAAATAAAATAATAATAATAATAATAATAATAATAAAAAGAACTCTATGAGATACATGAAATTTGTTCTCTTTATATTAATGAAAATATTTAAAAGATAAAAAGGTGAATAGATGAATGACTGACAAAGACCTAGGAAAGGAAAGATCTTATGTGAAAATTCATGGACATTTGGGCTTTGTTGAGCATGAGATATCTCTTCAAACATATGACCTAAGCAGATAACAGAAGTTTAAGACTTAGAGAAATCATGACCTGATAAATGAATCTTGGAATTATTCACATGCAGATAGCCAAGAGACTTAGTAAGACAGTTGGAACAATTGAAGTAATAATTCCGGCAATCACAAAAACAGTGCCATTATTTATCACGTGCTGATGACACACAGGAAATCCTGCTAAAAAGGCAGAACACCCCCTGGGTCCCAGTTGGATCATTCCACAAGGGGTCATCATTTTAAAAATTGAGTAGAAAGAGTCCTACATAATCAGCCCCATCATAAAAGAAATGAAAGTCTTGATTCAAGGGTGTAGGAGAAATTGCACCTTTTAGCATCATAATAACACAATAATGGGCCTGAGTCTGCCTTTGAGAACAGCAGAAATCGACATTAGCTGAATCCCTTAAAAACTGTGTCCTCTTGACTCAGAGGCAGCATGAGCACATTAAGTGAAATTTCACTGCATGGGGATTTTTAAGACTCCTTCCCTGCCTTAATTCACCTCCATCCCCATGTGGAGATGTGCCTGAAAAATCCTCCAGGAGTTGTGTAGTTTTTTGTTTACCTTCACCCTAAACACCCTAAAAAACACTTGTATGGCTGTTTCCCACAGTTCTGAAGAGGAACAACCGGAGGACAATTTCCACCAATTTGGAGAAGTACTTGAATGATGCCCAAGGCTATTCCTTGAATGAAGGGAATTAAGGAGATTAAAAACTGACCTTCTATTATCATTATTATTTTATTGCTATTTTACAGCAGTCCTGCAAGCTGCATAAACTTAATTCAACGTCTGTTGCCACCAGTGCAATTTCATGAACTCCCCCACCCAGTGAGCTGTCTACAGGAAGAGGAACTCCCAGAGAGGAAATTAGAACCATAGCCTCCTGTTGATACAGTCGCTTTTGCTCCTGTCAGGCACAGAATCCATCAGAGAGCATGTCTATGCCCCTAACTCATCCAGAATGTTCTGGAATTTGGAACCCATTTGGAACCAACCTGGATTTTTAATGTTGTAGCAGCAGTCTGTCAAGCATTTGTCACACCAATTTTTCAACAAGTAGAGCCTCTGTGGTGTATCTTCACCTTCACATCACTTGTCTCTGATCAAGGGTGGTAAGCGCTTCTTTATGCCTAAAAATGGCCCTAAGTGGACAATAAATTAAATGACCATGCTGCCAATATGGTATTCATTCATGTTCACTCCAGCTTTTATCTCAACACTAGGGCATCCTGTCCAATTCCATAAAGGAACTTCTATTCCTTGACAGACTTCAACAAATGAAATGTCAGCTGTGTGATTTTCTTTCCTTTCCCAAAAAAAGATTATTTATTTATTTGACAGGCAGAGTTACAGAGAGGGAGAATCAAAGAGAGAAAGAGATCACTCATCCACTGGTTCACTCCCCAAATGATTGCAAGGCCAGGCAGAAGCCAAGAATCAGAAGTTTCATATGGGTATCCCATGTGGGTTCATGGGCCCAAGTACTTGGACCATACTTGCTGGTTTCCCAAGTACATTAGCAGGGAGCTGGATCGGAAGCAGAGCAGCCAGACTTCAGCCAGTACCCATGTGGGATGCCAGCACTGCAGGCAGCGACTTAACCCACTGCACCACAGCACCAGCCCCAGATGTATGATTTTCTTAGGAGCCAAAACAGAAAACAGATCCGATTTCCCTTGTAATGTGAAAAGTGCACATTTGCTTTAGTCCAATAGAATCTTCCATTTCAACGCCCTTTTCAAAAAGTCACATCATGCTACACATCCCCGTAAACCATCTTCATCTGAGGGAGAACATTCTGACTTATATAACCTTGGTGTGTTTGTCATTTTATAGCAAGTGTTATAGCATACCACAGCTTCTCCACTGAGCAACTATCACAAATATTCAGTTCTGAATAGAACTCTAACAACCCAAGAATTAAAATAGATCATAGTTGTTGTACAAATAAAATATTGGGTTTAAAACAAGGTCAAGAGCATTAGGACATAGCAACATGCTATCCCTTGGAAGATGCCATATGTTGCGAAGTAGGAACTGTGACACAACTATTTCTGAAGAAGTCCTGTCTCCATGAGCCCTAGCATGGGAAAGGCATTCTCGGAAGAAAAGCTCTCCACTCACACACTGCACACTCAGTGTGTGTTGGAGCCCTTGGCTGTGTGGTTATAAAGATGACAACTCAGTTTTTACTTGTAAATGCATTTAATTTTGAGTTATTCATGCCAGTTCCCCTTGGGTATGGTAGTAATATGACAACAGCAGCAATGACCACATGTGTATAACACTGACAAAGCGTGGCTCCAAGCACTACAGACCTGACACAGGACGGCTGGGTCTGTTACCATCATCAGTCTGTGGAAAGGGAAGCAGATGCATGTAGACACTCACGACTCACTTAGGCTCACACAGCCAGCAGGGGGCAGAACTGAGACCCACACCAGGCAGTGCAGCTTTTGTTCCTTGCTTACTTTGCCCTCATCTCTTCCCCAATTCTACTTTCATTTACAAAATGGCAATAATAATAGTGAGGACAATAAAGAACACAAAGGAAATGAAGGTAAGTGCTTCAACGCTGCCATTGTCCCCCTCAGTCATGACAGTGCCAGAGCTCCAGGCTGTGATGGTCCAGGACCATGGAAGCCTCTTCTTTGTGTATGTCATGGGAGCCCCTGTCTCTTAGCTCTAAATTACATGTTCGGGAAATTCACAGATAACACATGAGTAATATTTAGTAAGGTGCTTTTGGGAAAAATCATGAATGCTCTGAAATGTGCAACAAGACATCTTCCAGAAAATAGCATTATGTTGCTGTAAAAGCCTTAAAAAACCGCATCCCTCTGATATTGTGATGTGCTTATCAGTCTGTGCAAGGAGAATCAATGAAATGAGAGACGGGAAATAGAGTCAGTAAAGTCTCCTTATGACATTTTCCAAAGGACTCTCAGGAGCAAATTCTGGCCGGCGCCGCGGCTCACTAGGCTAATCCTCCGCCTTGTGGCGCCAGCACACCGGGTTCTAGTCCCAGTCAGGGAGCCGGATTCTTTCCCGGTTGCCCCTCTTCCAGGCCAGCTCTCTGCTGTGGCCAGGGAGTGCAGTGGAGGATGGCCCAAGTGCTTGGGCCCTGCACTCCATGGGAGACCAGGAGAAGCACCTGGCTCCTGCCTTCGGATCAGTGCGGTACGCTGGCCGTAGCGGCCATTGGAGGGTGAATCAATGGCAAAAGGAAGACCTTTCTCTCTGTCTCTCTCTCTCACTGTCCACTCTGCCTGTCAGAAAAAAAAAAAAAAAGAAAAAAAGAACAAATTCTATAAAGGAAGAGAAGTGACAGGATTGGAAACATTGAAGGGGGGTGCTTTGCATTAGGTCTTCAAGATCCATGAGGGGAAATACAGCTTAAATAGGCTGCAGAGTTGAACTTTGCATAGAAAGTTGTAGACTAAAGATAAATTAACTAGCTTCAAAGTCCGTCTAGGAACCACTATTACGTAAGTAGTATGTAGTGTACCGTTCTTACAAGCATGGTCCAGGTAGTGCAAATGGGAATTTTCTCAAATTTGGGAGATGTTTATCCACAGAGCTCTGTAAGTGTGAGCGTGAGACTGACTGATGGAAGTGCCTGAGCTTGTAGCTTGCCACGCTCTGAGTACAACTATGCCTGGCCTTCTTCGCAGCACTGTTTGGGAGCACTTCAGCAACTTGAATGCACAATCGTGAGCTCCACAGACAGCCCATGCTCCGATGGAAATGAGGATGCTTTCCAGCCTGACAATGAAACGGAAAAAGCTTTGTAAGAAACAACAGCGCGATCAGCACTGGAAACGCTCTTCAGAGCGAGGAACTCCTTATTTTCAGCCTGATCACTGATGTGCTAGGCAACGGCAATCCCTTGAAAGCAGCCGCTCAGAAAGTGGGAACTGAATTAGTGCCTCAATTTATGCTCCTGGAGCTGTGAAACCAGTATATCGCTTCTGTAATACAGAGGTTTATGGTGCGCACAGTAAGGATGCTAAGGTTGTACATAAGCTATATTGAAAATCAATATCATCAACCTTAGTAATTTAATTTACTTCACAGATAGATGTATCTTTTGAAAGGATTAATGGCAGGACTTTCTGTACATCAAAAATATGACCTTCTTAGTGCCTAATCTTATTAGTAAATAAGAGTTGACATTCTTCCTCCTCTAGGCTGACACATGAATTGCTTGGGAGTATATCCTCTGTCTCACTCAGTCCCCACTCTCATCAGCTGCATTCCTGGCCCAGTTCTTCCTCAAGAGGGTTAGATGCAGTGGGAGAAGAGCAGACTTGAGGGTCTGTATCTTCAGAGTCCCCTGGTTCGAAGGTCACAGCCAGAGGTCAGCCATGGCAAAGGCTGCCCTAAAGACGCCCTTGGCACTTTGAATGGTGAGACCTGGAAAGGGACTTCACTAGTCAGCATTTAGAGACTACTACACACAGACAAGCACTTGGCCAGCCTAGTTCTTTAATGGCACAGAACAGGACTAAAAATGTAGCACCTGCTTCTCTGCTTCAGGATTTTGATGAGACTGAAGTAGGATAACATAGCTAAGGTGACCTTCACATTATAAACACCACACACCATTTCTATAAGAATCAAAACAACGTGGAAAATAATTTGTATCACCCCATTAGTGAGTATTCTTGATGAGACTGATTTTGAAGCATGACTTAGTAATGAAATAATGGTAATAATAGTGTGAAATATTTAGAGTTTTTAAGTACTTTCAAATACATTTTTATTATTTTTATTCCCTCAGTACCCTCCTCTGGCCCCTGGAGAAGTCAGGAATTATTATTAACATCTGGTTTCATAGAGGAGAACATGTAATTTCAATCAGGTTTCAAATTTTATGTAAGACCACTTAATCAGGAGGGAGGAATGGGGAAAGGTTTGTTAATGGGTACTAAGTCACAGTTAAGTTAGAGAACGTTCTGGTGTTCTGCTGCACAGTAGGGTGACTTTATATAATGATGATGTACTGCAGATTTGTCATTAAAAAAAAAGCTAGAAGGGGCCAATTTTTGGCATAGTGGGCTAAGACTCTGCCTGCTGCACCAGCATCCCATACGGGCACCAATTTGTATCCCAGCTGCTCTTCTTCCAATCCAGCTCTCTGCTATGACCTGGAGAAGCAGTGGAAGATGGCCCAAGTGCTTGGGCCCCTGCACCCATGGGAGACTTGGAAGAAGCTCCTGACTCTTGACTTCAGATCAGTGCAGCTCTAGCCATTGCAGCCATTTGGGGAGTGAGCGAGCAGATAGAACACCTTTCTCTCTGTCTCTCCCTTTGTCTGTAACTCTACCTCTTAAATAAAGAAATAAAATTTTTTTAAAAAGCTAGAAGGAAGGATTTCAGAAGTTTTCAGCTTAAAGATATGGTCATCTTTGAGGCACAGTTGAAATCAGCATACCCTGACCTCAACATTGCACAATGCATGCATGCATCAAAACATCACAAAAAATCAAATCTCATCTTCATTCTGACCATACTGTACACATTTGACAAAATTATATACTTTTAGAAGAGAAACCCTTTCTTAACAGTGTTGGGAGAGTTACAGCCCAGAAGCCATCCTGAGCATCTGTGATTCTCAGCCGTGAAAAGCGCAGGCTCATGACAGTCCCACCCCAGGCATCACCTAAGGTGGGCTGGCCTCGACCACCCAGTGGAAGCGGCAGATGCACCCTTTCTCTTGCTCCACATGCCACTGAATTCATAGCTGAATTTTCTCCAGTAAGAACTTAGTGGTATGCCGTGAGTGCATGTTAAAGAAATCTAACATTTTGAGAGTAGGAGTAATTTCACACATTGTTCTCTCTGATTTTGTTACACCTGAGAAGAAGAAATCACTTAATGGAAAACTGATGTTGAGGCTCATTTATGCCTTTGAGACTAATTTTTTCATCAACAAAGTGGAGATAATAACACTTGATAGCAAGGTGCTTTGAACATGGGGCGCTGGGGATGAGCCAGATATTAGCGCTATTGTTCCTCTGTCTTAGTATTTTAGAGTTGTCATGGGAGTTCTTCTTAAGGGGAAAAAAAAAAAAAAAGAAGAAGTTTACAAATTGCCAAGGTGGAATGCATTCCTTTAAACCTTGTTATTGTAGAATGTAATTTTGATTCTCATTATGAGGAGAAAACAGCACAAATTGAAAACATTTTCGTTAATCAATTCATTGCACTACTCCCTCAAAGGGAAAAAAATTCAATAATAATGTTCAAGTGTAGCAATTGCAAAGAAGCAAAACACAAAAGTTTCTCTGCTCTTGTTCCTTTCTCTTCTGAAAAACAGCCTTTCTTCTGCAAGTCTCACTTTGACAGAATGGACTAAGAAATGGACTGGGACTCTGGTTCCAAGACTCTCCGAGCTATTATCTCAAGATTACCCTCCTGATGGAAGAGACTTGGTGGGGGTGAGGCAGGGAGAGTGAGTGTATAGCAAAGTTTAAATTCATTCAAAGGTTTGAGAAGGCAAATTTCTGAAAAGAAGTAGATGTGTGGGGAAAAGAGGGGGATAGTTTGTAACAGAACAGAGAACAGAAAGAAAATGTGCCCGAGTTCCCACGTCCCTCCCCATGCCCCTTCTCAGAAAGGTCACATACATGTGGAAGGCGTCAAAGTCCATGAGACGTGGTCCTGGGAAGCAGCCACATGGTCTTCCTAGAGAGGAGAAGCAGTATTATTTTGCAGGTTTCTGTTACACGAGGATGCCGTCCCTGCCCATGGGAGATGGACATTAAACTTCTCAAAGGGAAAGAAACTCCGCCCACAGCATGATGTCCAAGTTCCAGTTCCCATTTTATCATTCTCTGAACGGGATCAGTAGGGACCCTGCCATTTCAAAGGGTCAGTGCCCTCCTGATAAAGTCCCTAAAAGAATTGTAGGAAAAGTGAAAATACAGTTCTTGGTTCAGGGTTTTGTGCAGAGTAAGTGCCCAGCTGAGAAAGGACCAGGGAGAGGCAAGCCAATATTCATTATCTTGGTTTCTGAAGTTTCTGGTGCCCCCGTGAATTTCATGTCAAAGCAAATGGCTGACGATCCTCACTGATGGATGTTAGTTATTATTGCTGCTGTTATGATTATTTGGAAGTTTATCTTGCACCTGTCTGTGTCCCTACCACCCAAGGCAGAACTCACAGCAGGTACTCCATATTTTGCTTAGTAGTTTGAGAAGGATGGTGAGCACAATAGCACCCAGCATTTCTGCTTTATAATGTCAGTGAAAATACATTATTTTTAAAAATTGGTTTCAGGGGCCAGCATTTTGGCATAGAGCATAAGACCATCCCTTGTGATGCCATCATCATCCCATATGGACTCCTGTTCAAGTCCCAGCTGCTCTACTTCTGATCCTGCTCCCTGCTGGTGACCTGAGAAAAGCAGTGGAAATGACCCAAGTTCTTGGCCCCTGCACCTACGTGGGAGCCCTGGGTGAAGCTCGTGGCTCCTGGCTTCATCCTGGCTCAGCCCTTACTGTTGTGGCCACCTGGGGAGTGAACCAGGGGATGGAAGACCTCTCTGTGTCTCTCTCGCTCTTCCTGTAACTCTGACTTTCAAATAATGAGATAAATCTTTTTAAAAAATGAAAAAAGAAACCAGGTCATTAAAAAACTGGTTTGGCCACTGCTAATTCTATCTAACTAAATGAATGAGTTTGAGAGAACAAAATTTTATATCATTCACTCATTCATCTCTATATTTTATAAGCTTTAGATGCAGTAAGGTTTTTAATTCCAAATATATAAAAGCCAAACAGTACTCATATTTGGAGTTTCAATGGATTGGGAATCTATAGATCACGGATTGCTATCAGAATGTCATAAAGACACTATTTAGTCAATTAAAACAGGTATAAAATGCTAGATAGCAAAAGTAAAACACATTCTATAAGAAATATTTGATAAATGCCATAATTTATGCATATTAATATTGAATGTTAACAATTCTTGCTATCACTCAGTTGAATTGTGAAGATTGCAACGAGAGTTAAAATGAGAAAGTTTGTTTATAATTTTCTTCAGAAAAAAAAAATGAGTCATCCTTTCCTTTGCAGCAAAACAGATGAACTGAAGGATATCGTGTTAAGTGAAATAAGCCAGGCTCAGAAGGACAAATACCGCATTCTCCCTCACATGCGGAAGCTAAAAAGTCCTCAGTCTGAGCACAGAGTGGTGGTTTCTGGGTCTGGGAGCAGAGGGGGAGATAGAGTGAGGACGGAGAACGGGTAGGAAGCAGAGTGAGCTCAACGAGGAAAACCCTGTTGCACACATAGTGGGTGACTGCTGCTCACATTCATATCATGCATATCTAATATGCATCCAGAAGAAGGAATTTCAAGCCTCCAATCACAAAGAAATGTCAAACAAGGGGAAATGCCCACTTCCTGTTACCCCGATTTCACCAACACGTGTTGTATACGCATATTGAAGTGCTACGCTGCACACCAAAAATACACACAATTCTTGAGAATCAACAAGTCTTATCAATTGAAAAAGATGAAGTAACCCTTTTTATCTACTTTAAACTTTCACAGAGAAAGCAACTGAGACATAGAAAGGACATAGACAACAATCTGTCTAACAGATTCTACATAATTGGTGATGTAGAAAGTAGGGAGGTCTAGTGGTGAAGACACTGGTTAAGACGGTCGCATCTTGGCCGGCACCATGGCTCACTAGGCTAATCCTCCACCTAGTGGCGCCGGCACACCGGGTTCTAGTCCCGGTCGGGGCGCCGGATTCTGTCCCGGTTGCCCCTCTTCCAGGCCAGCTCTCTGCTGTGGCCAGGAAGGGCAGTGGAGGATGGCCCAAGTGCTTGGGCCCTGCACCCCAGGGAAGACCAGGATAAGCACCTGGCTCCTGCCATCGGATCAGCGCGGTGCGCCAGCCACAGCGTGCCAGCCGCGGCGGCCATTGGAGGGTGAACCAACGGCAAAGGAAGACCTTTCTCTCTGTCTCTCTCTCTCACTGTCCACTCTGCCTGTCAAAAAAAGACTGCTGCATCCCATATCAGGATGCCTGGGGCTGTGTCCCAGCTCTGGCTCCTGCTCCACCTTCCTCTATCATAGCCCCTGGGAGGCCACGCTGGCAGCCCAGGCAGTTAGATTCCTACACCCAAGTAGGAGGTTTGGTCTGAGTTCCCAGCCCTCGGGCTTCTGCCTGTTCCAACCCCAGCCACTGTGGGCATTTGAGAAGTGAACCAGAGAGTGGAAGATTTCTCTCTCTATCTGTTGGTCTGTCTGTCTGCCTAGATATATCTGTCTCATGGTCACTCTATTTCTCTGCACAGGTATTTTTTTTTTTTTCAAGGAACGAGGCAGTATTTTCTATCCCCACTTTTGGCCCCTGTGCCACCTGAACTGCTTTTCTTTCTTTAGTGATTCTTGACATTTGTTTGTGTTTCAAATAAAATGCATTTTACTTCTACAGCAGTATAAACCACCAGTGACTAATAACCAAAACCATTTCCTAATAGGAAGGATTTAATTTGTAATAAAATCTTTATGAAACTCTGTGTAAAATAAAGTATAAAACAAAAAGCCTTCTAAAAGAGATAATAAATGTATAGAAACAAATTTCATACAACATAGACCACAAAATGCCTTTAAATTTGCTCCATGACTCTTGTAAACTGATGTGTGTCTTGAGACAACAAGGACAGCAATTCTCACTAAAGGGGCAGATGGGACAAGGCTACACCAGCCTGTCTGACTGCGACCCTGGGTGACTCTGATTCTTCTTTGTGTACCCACAGTGAGAGACGATGGCGCGTGATCGACCTCACCTGGGGCCCGCAATGTCTGGGATGTGCTGCTAGTTACAGGGATTCGGGGATCACACCTCACGTTCGTGGGGGTTGTCCAGAGAAACAGAACATAGACGCGACAGTCAGGGTAGCAGCCACAGAAGTTCATGATGGAGCAATGGGACACGTGTAGATAGAGGCTGAGAAGGCCCCGGGGTTGCCGTCTGCATGCTCGAGGCCCAGGAAAATCAGAGCTGTTAAGTTCTGGTCCAAAACTGAAGGCCCAAGAGCCAAGAACATAGAGAGCCAAAGGCAAGAAAAAACAGATGTCCCAGTGCAAGCTGGGAGCAGATTGGCCCTCTCTCTGCCTCTCTGAGACCCTCAGCGGATTGGCAATGCCAGCCCACATTGGTGAGAGTAATCTTTACTCAGCTACTTAACCAACTGGGGAAGAAAAGGCTAATCTCCTCTGGAAGTAGCCTCACAGACACACCAGAAATAACGTGCTACCAGCCACCTGGGCATCCCTTTGCCCAGACAAGTTGACACTTTATTAATCACTGTGCAACCTTGATTCCCACTCCTGATACAGAAAGCAGAAGACTAGTAACACACAAAGTATAAAGGTAACAGAGGTTAAAATGCTTGTAGTTTACAGCAAGCATATTTAGTAAAAATAAAACCAACTCCTTCTTTGTCTCTTCTGATCAGTTTTATAGGAGCCATCTCCCCCTCCAGCTATCTTATGAATATTTAAGAGGGGTCCCTAATGCCTGGGCTTACTTAAGTGTGGATCTGGGCCAAGAACAGAGGAATTTCTCAAAATGAGTCCAAATCGCTTCAACACCCACCCTCCTGGCCCTTTCATAGCCATTCTTCTTCATGGGGTTGTCACAAAATTTCTGATTTCAGACAGGAAGGAATATTAATGATCCATTTTTAAATATCATTAACCTTTTTCATAGAACATAAAATGTGATAGAACCTTTATAAGGTTTTACATTTTACAAATTGACAGTCAAATTACTTTTCTTGTTTTTAAAGCTATATTTAAAGAGGCCAATACCTTATCAGAAATGCATCTACATCCCTTTACCCTAATCCCTAGGGAGCAATGTGCCCTGGGGTGTGCGAAGTACAGCCCCCACCTCTAACCTTGACAGCCTTGGACTGCAAACGCATGAACAGAAAATGCCAGCATCAGTAAAAACACCAGCAGTTCAAATCTAGTAAAGTATGTGTGAGGTATGCGTGTACATTCCATACTACCCCGAATTGTGAATATTTTGATACTCTTATTCTTATTCACACTTTTAGATATTTATACGTAAGTTGTATATATGATTATGTAATATATATAATGATATATATAATGATATATATATATATACATACACACATATCTTCAATGAACCCAGGTCATGATTTACAATATCTTCAGTGAACATGCTCACACACTGGCTTTGGGGTACCAGCACACATATTAGCTGTCCTCTCTTTTTTTCATTGTGGTAACATTCAGGATGATCCCTTAGACATCGTGCAACAGAGTTAAGTGTAGCACAGAATAGTGCAGCAAATGCTATTGCTGGGTTACCCAAACTGTATACACACTGAACAACAACTCCCGGGCCCCCTCCCCAGCCATGCTACTCCAGCACAGGAGACCGTGTGGCACTGTCACACACTGCAGCCGCGCCTTTCGGTTTGAGAACGTTTTCACTGTAGTTAACTGAACAAGAGCATCAATAAGGTGTGATGTCTTCCTGAAGTTCAGACACAAAAGACACAAAATATTCCCATTCGAGGCTGTAGGAAGACGATGGTTTCCCTACTGTAACTATCTAACACTAATGACAAAACACCAGACATGGACTTATTCAGTTTGTGCTTTCCTGAATGTCAGAGAAAATATCTAAGGATACGGTTTGAGCATTGCAGTGAGAGACAGAGCAATTCAGGATTGTGGTTTATTTCGACCATAGAGGACATTGTACCTCTGTGAGTGAGATCCCAGCGCAAACAATGGACCATCAAAGAAGGAGGTACCTTTCTCTGAAGGGAGGAGAGACTTCCACTTTGACTATGACCTTGTCTGAATAAGATTGAAGTCAGCGAACTCAAGAGGCTTCCATAGCCTTGGCAACTCATGACAAGAGCCTCGGGTGATTACTGAAGCCATAAACAAGAGTGTCAAATGTTAAATCAACAGCAGGAGTCACTGTGCACTTACTCCCCATGTAGGATCTCTGTCCTTAATGTGTTGTACAATGTGAATTAATGCTATAACTAGTACTCAAACAGTACTGTATACTTTGTGTTTCTGTGTGGGTGCAAACTGTTGAAATCTTTACTTAATATATGCTAAATTGATCTTCTGTATATAAAGATAATTGGAATTGACTCTTGATGAAGCATGGGATGGGAGAGGGAGCAGGAGATGGGAGGGGTGTGGGTGGGAGGGAGGTTATGAGGGGGAAACAGCCATTGTAATCCATAAGCTGTACTTTGGAAATTTATACTTATTAAATAAAAGTTTAAAAAGAACAGAAAATAATAACCTTGTCATATATTATGGATTTTGTTAAACAAATTACTTAGCATCTGTTACAGATTTACCATTAACTTTCTACCCATGACAGTTACTCTCAATCTCACACTCAAACCTTTTGAAGTTGCCAAAATACAATGAGATAGAAATGCCCCTTGGTGCCAGGGCATCTTGTGCCACAGACACATTAAGCAGATGCTAGCAGTGCTAAACTGAGGAGGGGAGAAAATTCATGTGAAAGATGATGGAACAAAAAGTGAACCTTTTGAAAACTCAGAAATAACTATTTAAAAGGCTTTAGGAAGCTTCCTTTGTTACAGGAAACTGGATTGAGGACATTCCCTTCGTGCAAACAGGCTGAGTGGGGGGTCAGAAGCAGTTTGTTAATGTTGATGGGCTCAGTGGAATCATTTCCCAAGACTGAGCAACTAACCCAGGTACCTACAACATTCATAGGCTCAGCAGCAGCATGCCTCAACCTCTAGAGCACTGATGGGTTCAATTGCAGCCTGGCTGACTTAGGATCATACAGCAGGAACTGAAGACCATACTTAAGAGAGTTACAGAAAGTTGATTGTACTCTCTCCAATGTTCAGCCATTCTTGCTTTCCTATGACAAATCCTACAAGACTTGATTATAAAAACTAATTGCTAAAATGTTAATCATTATTTTTACATTTTTTCAAAGTGAAATTCCTTTCCTGCTTGACTTATTTTATCTTTTTAAAAGTTATTTCATTTGAAAGGGAAGGAGGGAGGAGAGAGAGAGAGAGAGAGAGAGAGAGAGAGAGATCCTACACCCATTGATTGAATCCCTGAATGCCTGCAACAGTCAGGATTGAGTCAGGCTGGAGCCAAGAGTCAGGAACCAGGAACTTAGCTCACATCTCCACGAATGGCAGGGATCAGGTACTTGAGCCATCACCTGCTGCCTCCAGGGTGTTCATTAGCAGGAAGCAACCCAAACTTAGGAACTCTGACATGGAATGTGGATATCCCAAATAGCATTTTAATTACTATGTCACATGCCCACACCCTTTGTTTTAATCTCAAGGCCACTAGAATTATAAAGTGAGTTGGAAGACATCTCCCAGTATTTTTAGCCATGTTATAGCCTGAACGAAGACTCCTTTTCTTTTTTTTTTAACTTTTATTTAATGAATATAAATTTCCAAAGTATGGCTTATGGATTACAATGGCTTCCCCCCCATAACGTCCCTCCCACCCGCAACCCTCCCCTTTCCCACTCCCTCTCCCCTTCCATTCACATCAAGATTCATTTTCGATTCTCTTTATATACAGAAGATCAGTTTAGCATACATTAAGTAAAGATTTCAACAGTTTGCTCCCACACAGAAACATAAAGTGAAAAATAATAGATGATTTTTTAAATGATGATGAAATCAGATCAGACCTATTGTCATGTCTAATCCCAGTGAGAGTCAAGTTGGGAATTGATAATTTCTTCTTCTTTTTTTTTTTTTTTTACAGAAGATCAGTTTGGTATACATTAAGTAAACATTTCAACAGTTTGCACCCCCATAGAAACACAAAGTGAAATATACTGTTTGAGTACTCGTTATAGCATTAAGTCTCAATGTACAGCACATTAAGGACAGAGATCCTACATGAGGAGTAAGTGCACAGTGACTCCTGTTGTTGACTTTACAAATTGACACTCCTGTTTATGGCATCAGTAATCTCCCTATGCACCAGTCATGAGTTTCCAAGGCTATGGAAGCCCCTTGAGTTCTCCGACTCTTATCTTGTTTAGACAAGGTCATAGTCAAAGTGGAGGTTCTCTCCTCCCTTCAGAGAAAGGTACCTCCTTCTTTGAAGACCTGTTCTTTCCACTGGGATCTCACTCACAGAGATCTTTCATTTAGGTTTTTGTTTTTTTTTTTTTTTTTAACTTTAATTTAACTGAAATGTGATCCCTGTTAAACATAAGAGTGGGAATAAGAGAGGGAAGAGATGTACAATTTGGGACATGCTCAAGCTGACTTGCCCCAAATGGTAGAGTTAGAAACATACCAGGGGACTCCAATTTAATCCCATCAAGGTGGCATGTACCAATGCCATCTCACTAGTCCAAGTGATCAATTTCAGTTCACAATTGATCATAATGAAAGGACTAAGAGTCAAAGGGAGCACATAAACAAGTCTAGTACCTGCTAATACTAACTGATAGAATAAATAAAGGGGAGAGTGATCCAACGTGGGAAGCGAGATACTCAGCAGACTCATAGAATGGCGGATGTCCTAAACAGCACTCTGGCCTCAGAATCAGCCCTAAAGGCATTCTGATCTGGCTGAAAAGCCCATGAAAGTATTTCAGGCATGGAAAGCCAAGACACTCTGGCAAAAAAAAAAAAAAACTAAATGAACGAAGATGAAGACTCCTAATTAGAACCTCTTTTCCCCCAACTAAAGGATTGAAAAGTTAACATAGGCAGAAACTGAGGTTCTAGATTCAACTGACATAAATATTTGACTATGCTACACATAGATAAAACCTTAGCCCTTACACCACTCCTTGGAATTTCTTTTTATTGTTTTCGCTGAATCAAGGTGACAAGGAAATGAGGCCACAATCAGAGAGAAAAGGAGAAAAACCTTGTGGAAAGATGAAGACCTCTGTGGAGAGCAGGTGTCTGAATCTCTGTTTACTGTAACCCCATTTCCCCACGGGTGTTGGCATGTCTGGACAGATGTCTTTTGATTTTAAAAAAGTTATTTATTTGAAGGACAGTTACAGAAAGTGAGAGAGAGACAGAGACAGAGAGAGCGAGAGCGAGATCTTCCATCTGCTGGCTCACTCCCCAAATAGTTGGGCGGATCTGAAGCCAGGAGCTTTCTTTGGGTCACCCATGTGAGTGCAGGGGCCCAAGTACTTTGGCCATCCTCTGCTGCCTTCCCAGGCCATTAGCAGAGAGCCTAATTGGAAGTGCAGCAGCTGGGACTCGAACCGGCACCTGTAGTGGATGCTGGTGCTGCAGGAGGCAGCTTTACTGGCTAAGCCATGGTTCCAGCCCCTGGACAGATGTCTTCGTCTCTGTTCCTCCTAGGTGTTGACATGTCTGAGCAGATGTCCTAATCTCAGTTTTCTGTAACCCCCAGAGCTAACCATGAAAGGTTGGGAATTCTCTTCTGAATGTCGGAAGACAAGCATGTCCAGCATCACCCGCATCACCCGCATCACCTCCACTTGCAACAGAGTCGCTTCCGCGGGGCAGGGGGTTGTGGTGTCCCTGGATAGCACAGAATGAGGACGGGCATTGAAACTGTGACCCACATTGCAGAGATTTTGAGAAGTTTTATACTTTCAGCAGCAGCGTATGACAGGGTCTCTTCCCCCCAGTCTCATCAGTACTGCAGGTTTTCTTTTTTTTCCTTTTAAAGATGTATTCATTTATTTGAAGTTCAGGGTCACACAGAGAGAGAAGGAGAGGAAGAGAGAGATCTTCCATCTGCTGATTCACTCCCCAGATGACCGCAATGGCTGGAGTTGTGCCAATCCAAAGCCAGGAGTTAGGAGCTTCTTCCAGGTCTCCCACATGGGTTCAGGGCCCCAAGCACCTGGGTCACCTTCTACTGTTTTCCCAGGCCATAGCAGAGAGCTGGAGTGGAAGTGGAGCAGCCAGGACTCAAACAGGTGCCCAGATGGGATGCCGGCACTACAGGCAGCAGCTTTACCCCTATGCCACAGCACCGGCCCCTACTGCAGGTTTTCTAACTGTCAAATTTTTTAATGGGAAGTGGTATGGTAGGGTAACTTTGGCATGTTTTTTGCTACTTTGGACTTGCTCTAAATGTACGAGATATAACTAATATAAAATGCATTACTCAGACACTGTGTTTGACAGCCCCAGTTTCGTTCCTGATGGGCAGTGGTGGGTGACCGTCACCTCAGATGCCCAACTCCACTGATCCAGCCCCTCAGACTGTGCAACTGAAGCCACATGAAAAACCCAAAAGAGCCGCTGAGCGGAGACGGGAGTCCAGTCAATCCACAGAACCCTTAGAGATCAAAGCACCACTGGGTGGCTTATTCTATGATGTAACAATCAACAGTCAGGGCAGAAACACAGAATCACACATAATATTCCAAAGTGGAAACCAGAACATCCACCATCACGAAACAGTTACGTGAACTCCAGCATATTTCTACAGTGAAGGCCATGCTGCAAAAAGAGAAATAAGCAGGATCCACGTCAGAGTGTGGTGAACCTGACAGGCACAGTGTGAGTGGGAAAACACTTATCCCGAGGAGGCGATACTCCACAATTCCAAATAATCACGAAATTCAAACTCAGGCAGAGACACTATGCGATTACGGAGATCTGCAGAGTGGCAGCCTGTGGGGCGTGGCACTGACTGTACAGGAAGGAGAGCCTGTCGAGTGTACAGGAAATGCCCTGTGTTTTCTCCGAGTGCTAAATATGTGCATAACATCTATATACAATGCTCATGAATTCACACGTCACATAAGAGTTTAGATCTATGTCCACAATTCTAGTTATAACTCAGTGTAAAAGCAAAACATGAAAATAATGGAATAAAAATGTAAAAAAAAAAACTCTTGACACCTTTTTCCCTTGTCCAAAATTCACAAGTTCAGCACTTGCTATTGACAAGCCGACGGGGAGAGGGGAGCTCTCAGGCAGCCCTGACGGAAGTGCAGCATGACTCAACAGCTGTGGAGGCTAATTGGCAGCATCTATCATAATTTCAAATGCATGTGCATATACCCTTTAACCCGAACATCCCTCCTCTGGGAATTCATCACATGTGAAACGATGTGTGTCTAAGGTCATTTATTGCAGCATTGTTAGTGATAAATAAAAAGCCCCTAGAGACAGCCAAAATGTTCATCTTTAGGAAACTGGTCAAACACACTCTGATAGCTCCTCACAGTAGAAGACAGCTCAGCTGCAAAAGAAAACGTGACGCTCTCCATGTACTCGTAGGGTATGAGCTCCAGACAAAGAAAGGTAAAATAAGACTATCTCATCCTAATAGCTTCAATCACACAGAGAAACATACCACAACGCACAGGAACTGATGGTGTAAGAAGAAAGCAGATGGGCTTGGGAAGAAACAAGACCACTCAGCATTTTATAGCATCGTTCTCATCTTAAGACCAACCCAATGCATTACCGATCCAAAAATAAAATTCAAACTTAAAACGGCACATGCTTAGGTGGATTTCTGTATGAAAAATAAAATAATTCCCTATTAGGAAGCATATCAATTAGGACAAAATAAAGTTCTTTAGGAACACACTTTAAATTTTAAAAGAAAATATAGGAGCATAGTTTTACAACTTCAGGGTAAGGATGGAATATTTAAAATATATAGGAACAAAATGAAAATGCAGACAAATATTACATTAGAGGAATGGATAAACTGATTTGTTCATTCAATAAAATCTGCACAACCATTAAATAAATGCACCATAACTTCCAGTACCAACATATATAAACCTCTAAAACATTTTGGGATCAGGAAAGAAAGAGCAATAGCAAAAGGTTATTATCATATGGTAGTGTTTTGTGAACATTTCAAATATGCCAGTTTTCATGGAACCAACATAACTACGGAAACACATGATAAAGACAGCAAATTAGAAGGAGACTTAATACAATTCAGCTTCATTATGGTGGATGTCCTCTTGGTGGAAAGCATTCTGATGAGACACATTTGCCCGTTTGGTGACTGGAAAGCCAGCGCCTGCTCTGTGCCTGAGATGGTTGGTCATGGGAATGCAGTGTGAACAAGACCAGTCCTGACGCTTATACCCGAGGGCAGGGGAGTGGATGAGACAAACCAATGAATGTGTTAGGTGATTGTCGCTCCCCCTCTTCGTGGAGGAACGACACAGGACCCTGCGCTGTTCTTTCATCTTCTCGGCCCTCCCCGGGTTTGCTGCTGGTTCTTCCCGGGTTGGCTACCGTCCCTTCCACCTCCGTGGAAGGGCAGTTCCCCCTGCCACCTTCCCCACTTCCGCGGGGGAGCGGCACACCGCCAGCTGGCTCTCTCGGGGGCTGCACAGGTGTTCCTTCAGATAGATGTTCCTCTTAGATGTTCCTGGTGCATGCCGTCTCTCTCCTCCTTTATAGTCCTCCTCTGCCAATCCCAACTCTGCTACCCACACGCCGAGTACGCTGCTCTCCTCCAATCAGGAGCAGGTCCTACAGTTTATTGGTTGAACTGGAGGCAGCTGCGTAGAAGCTGTTTTCTCCTCTCCCAGCGCCATATTGTGGGAGAGCAGATGCATAGAATAAGTCTTAATTCCAGTAACTCAGTCCAGTCCAGGTTGCTCCCCACAGGTGATGTCAGTGGTTTATGACTACAATGGAAAGACCAGGGTGGCCACAGAGCAAGCAAAGCAGCAGCCAGTGCAGGTGCTGTAGAGTCTTGCAGGGGCCTCTGGGAAAGGTGTTCCTGAGCGAGGACCTGGATGAAGGGAGGAGGGCAGAGGGCATTCGGATGGTTGCTCTGGGTCCTATGGGCCATGGGAAGTGGTGGGGGTGGTCTATGGATGGACTGTGGACCAATGATCTGCTGTGATTCACTTTTTAAAATAGCACTCAGATTGCTGGGTAAAGGACTGATTGCAGAAGATACAGGGTGGAAGCAGGGGTCCACGGAGTCTGGGGAGGAAGATGGAGACTCTGTGAGGTGGGGGACATGAGAAGACACTGGACGCACAGATACCAGGGCCAGCTGATGAGCTGCAGGCAGATCATGAAGGGAAGAGAAGGGCAAAGGGGAGACCAGAGGAACTGGGGAATGTTTGTGCCTTTTACTGAAATAAGGGAGGCTAGGGATGAACAGATTTTTGGGGAAAATCAAGAGTTTTGCCTTACAAATTGAATGGCCTGGGATCAGCAGTAGAGTCTCACCTAATCCAAAAGAGTTAATCTCTTCATTTAAAGGCTGCAAGGAAAATAGGGGAAAATGTTAAAATGTGTGTCCTGCTGGCATGTTCAGGGCTCTCAGTAACTCTCCGTATGTCAGAAACGGCTCCTTTTAAACAAAAGGAATGGCTGAGCAATGATGTCCCACCTGTGACTAGCTCACTTTGACTTGTAACTCTATGAAGTTGCCCCTATAGGTGTGTGCATTAACCACAATGCTTTTCCTATTGAGAGAAGGAGGGGGACAGTGCAAAGGGCAGGGCAAGCCATCTAACGTGGCCATTTCATTTGGTGTCCCTGAGAGCTGCTGGAAGCCACAGGGAAGTGGGTTAGAGCTGAGAAGCAGAGCTTCTCCAAGATGTGCTCTTGGGTTCTGATGGGCAGGCTGAGCCTTCTGTCATCCCAATGCCAGGAATCATAGTACCACCCAACCCTGTGCTCATGACCCCTGTAGATTCCTTACTAACGAGCTGGCAGCCCCTTTCTGTAAAATCATTTGGTTTTGGCTGCTTTTCACATTCACAAACATATTGGCTAATGGGTCTAGTGTGTCATTCATGTCTAGGTTTCAGTTCCATGTCCTTGGGCACAATACAAACTTCACCTTGGTGTCTTCTTCCACACAGGGCAGTGCCTGTCTCACTGTGTTGTTATTAGGACGTGTGTGCCTAAAGCTTTTAGCATAGTGCCAGTCACATTGTAATCATCCAATATAAGTCAGCTACCAAGACTTCAATAATAAAACTATATCCTTTCATTTTTCTTGTAGTGAACTCCACATTCAACAAGACAGAACTTGGAAATAATTGGACCCAGACATGTCACAAAGGACCCTCCAGAAAGTATATCACATGTGAGTATATCACAATATTTCTAAAGCAGAAAAGGGCTTGAACTTGGATTCTTGTCTGGCTCTGTCCACTCTGTGATCTTGAACAACTCAGTACAGCATTTCCAGCATCAGTTCTTTAATACAAGCCTGACGATACTAACTGCCCTCTCTCTCTGCCGGACTGCGCAGGTCTAGAGATTATGGGGATTAAAGCACTAGAGGAGGAAGTGTGAGGTCAAGATTGTCTATCACCCCCCACAGAGCACTTTTGAGTGTTTTGCAGTGGTATATGGGCAATTACATCACAAGTGCCTCCAGAGCTCTCTGGAGCTAGATGAACTCAACACTAAATTGGGAATCAGCATCCCAGTTTCAGTTCCTTTCTATCCCACAGAAATCTCACAGTATGCTCAGAGACTCTCTCAATTTCTATCTCCCCAAACCCACCCCCACATATGCTCTCTGTATTCTACAAAGAAACACAATTCTTAATACCAGCATCAATATTATAAAAAATCTTAGCCATCCATGTGATATGAGCTAAAAATTCAGAAATAGGGTATTCGAGATAAATCATTAAATGTTTCTAAAGTCTGTTTCTTCTATAAAATGAGAAAAGGGGGAATGCATGGATAGTTGAAAGCATTAAATGCAATAGTGTGTGCAGATTATCTAGTGTTGCACTTAATATGTATTATGAACTGAATAACTGTGTGTTTGCTTACATGCAAGATCATCAGAATCTTCCTTAAGAGTCTTTCATCATATTGCCTATCAAGAATTAACCTTTTCTTTAGGTTAGGAAGCATACCTCTAAGAAGACCTCATTCAAACCAAAGGAAATACCAATATACACCCACTGGAATAGCTAAAATTACAGAGAATGCAACACCAAGTGCTGGCAGTGATGTAAAGACACTGGCGCACTGGTAAGTGTAAGTTGCTAAAAGTGTGAAGAGACAGTTCTCAAGAGAACTGTAAGCCAATATCAACTTCTGCCATCTTAGCCTTCAACCTGCTTATCAAATTACTTATTTAGCCTTTGCAAGTGGCTGGGAGCAAAAGCTGAAGGGAATGAGGTTTGGTGCTTTTATGCTGGGAGAAACAGGTACCTTGAGGTTGAGCAAAGAATGTGCCCACCACAGGGGCATAGAAGCTGCGAATGGCTGAAAGCCAGGATTCAAACCCTTAACATGTCTGGCCACTTAAGGTGAGAATTGGAGTGGGAGAAACAAGAAAAACAGGTACCAGTGCCAGTGTCAAAAGGAAGGCGATGAAAACCCAGAAGGAAAGCTCCCAATGCAACTCTGACAGCCAAGAGATGTGTGGTGAAGTAGCATCAGCCTTTATTGGGTGTCTGGGTTGATTCAGGTGATCTGTCAGTCACCCTTTCCAGGTCACGATGTGAAATGAAAATCATCATTTCTTGCAGAATCTGGAAAACGGCACCTTGAAGAATTCAGATATGCATCGTGCCTACAGGTAACAACAGGCTGTTTGTGCTCTTTCATGAACATTCTGAATTATTGCTGTTATTCCACATTTATCCATGAGAAAGCTACACTTTCCTCAGCTCCAGCTACCCACAACCAAAGAGCTAGTGGGCGGTAGGGATGAAACTTAAGCCGAGCCCCCAACCCAGGTACCTACAACACGGTGGACTTTTCTTGTGTTTCTCCCACTTCTGTCTCCAGCCTGAAGCAGCTACGGGTGTTAGGGCTTTTAACCCTGGCTTTCACTTGATTACAGCCTCTATGCCTCCATGATCTGAACCTTTTTGTTCAGTCTCAAGGCAACACTTCCTTTTGAGCCTGGGGTTCTCAACAGGGGGAGGACATTGACCCTTAGGGCCGGTGGCAATATCTGAAGACATTTTTGATGGTCACAACTCTAGGTGATGGGACCTGTGCATGCTGCTGGCAACTGGTGAGTACAGGTCAAGAATTTGACTAAACATTCCACAATGCATGGGACCACCTCAAGAGCAAGGAATTATTCAAGCCAAAGTGTTTCTAGAGGCAAGGTTGAGAAACTTTCCTCCATACCATGGTTAACTTCTCAAGTACATTCTGCAAAACACATTTTAGAAAGTTTTTTCTCACATTTGGAAGCAAAATATATGAAGTCAGACTTTATACAACAAAAATAGAGGAATTCTGCTTTGTCTTCCCTTTCTTCTTCTTGAGTTTGCCACCACAAATGAGAAATTCTGATCTGGCTTTTACTAACCCCCCAGTCACAGCTAGTAGCTTGCTGTTTGCTAAGTTTACCAGGACCATGAAGCCAAGCCTATTGATCAGTGGTAACAAAGCAAACCAAAAAGCAAAATCTCAAAAGCAAAACAAAGACTTCACTGTTTGTCAAAGCACAGGCCCACAAGGGGCTGGACTGTGTCTGCTCAGGGACACAGGGACATGGGACATGGGCCAGCAGAGGCTTCCCATCTTGGACTCACACCATCTGGACCCTTGGTCAGATGGAAGGAGAGAGCTGGGAGGCTGCACAGTGATAGTTAAAGACTTTGCAGCCCATTAGCCTCAACTAAGTATATGGCCCAAATCTAACCGCAAGGGCAGCTGAGAAATAAACACAGGGGCACTTGGCACCGAAGCTACAGTGTCTCTGCCACGGAGCATACCGTGAGCCCTGCACTTACTCTTTTAGAAATGGATGAGATAGAGTGAGAGCCAAGAACAGTGCAGGGAAAACAAGTTATGTTGGCAAGAGGCAAGGTAACTCAGTGCTCAAGGGCATGTGACAAACTGCTGTCCTGGACATTCATGGCTTGGCTGGGTACCATTCAACAACTGTGCACTTTGCAGAAGTTGAATCAATAGCTTTGGCATTCAATTCAACCTCACTGAGTACCCCAGCTGTACAGAGCAGTGTACACTTCATAGGAATATGAGGGTGTCTGTAAAGTCCATGAAGAAATTGTAAGCTAGTGCCACAGAGATGGGTGGTGTGATTTAGTGTATGTGAGCAATTGCAACAGGGATGCAAGGGCAGGGCCATTTCAGCAGGATTTTGCGGTCAGAACACCAGGAGAGAATGGAGGCTGCACACACATACACACACGCGCGCAGATTTCTTCTTATGTGCAGTTCTGACAGATGGAGTGGCTGCTGAGCGTATCACTGAGCAGAGCTCCAAGGCTGTGCCTGAGGCCAGCTGGTACCCAGAGTCAGCCAGACTCAAGGTTAAGAGCACAAGAACACCCAAGACTTCTGACATCAACCACACATTCATAGCTCCCCCCATCCCTACACAGGGACTTGCTCAGGTTTAATAATTTGCTAGAAAGACACAGAATTCAGAAAGTATTACAACTTTACCATACACAAAACCAGCCAAATGAAGAGGCACTTGGACAGAATCAGGGACCAGGAGGTACCAAACACCAAACCTCGGTGTCCTCAGGTTCCAATTATCCTCAAGTCATCCGTGAATGGTAGGCCACGCACAGGGCACTCACAGTCCTGTTTGCCTGAGCCTTGGCATCCACAGTTCTAGCAGGAGCTCCATTACACAGGTAGGATGGATTCAATTATATTCTTCCTGGTGTGGCCAGCCGTCCCTCTGAGTCATCTACTTAGCACAACCAGCAGGTGTTGTCCAGGGTCCTGGAAATATCAACAAATCCCTGGTCACTGAGGAAACCCCAAGAGTTTGGAAGTTAGCTCCAGGAAGAGGGACAAAGTCAGACCACTATGCCGAATTCTTAATTCTTCAGTATACAGTAGCAAACACTTTGAATGCAGCAACTATTGAATTCATATGTAGAAGTTTCATTCTGGTTTTAGTATTGGTGATACTGTTTCTTTTTTTGTTTGTTTGTTTGTTTGTTTGTTTTTTGACAGGCAGAGTGGACAGTGAGAGAGAGAGAGACAGAGAGAAAGGTCTTCCTTTTGCCATTGGTTCACCCTCCAATGGCCGCCGCGGCCAGCACGCTGTGGCTGGCCCACCACGCTGATCCAATCCAATGGCAGGAGCCAGGTACTTATCCTGGTCTCCCATGGGGTGCAGGGCCCAAGTACTTGGGCCATCCTCCACTGCACTGCCTGGCCACAGCAGAGAGCTGGCCTGGAAGAGGGGCAACTGGGACAGAATCCGGCGCCCCGACCGGGACTAGAACCCGGTATGCCGGCACCACAAGGCGGAGGATTAGCCTAGTGAGCCGCGGCACCGGCCGTGATACTGTTTCATGAGAATGGATTATGTGCCAGGGACTGGGCTAACTCTTTTCTACCTGCTCGTGATTAAAGCCTGAGCCAGGCATTGTGAGCACTGGATGAGGGGCCAGTGTTTTACACAGCAGCTTGCCTTGGGTCATTTGCCTACTTGCTGTGAGAGGCAAGGCCTCCAGGCTGTAGAACTGATTCTAGAAATTGGGATCTCAACTACTGTGGGAGTTGGCTTTGCCCAGGCATAGAAATCATACACAGGGCAGATATTTTTTCTAGAACAGACTTTTAGGGCCAGCGCTGTGGCTCACTTGGTTAATCCTCCACCTGCAGTGCTGGCATCCCATATGGGCAGCGGTTTCTAGTCCCATTTGCTCCTCTTCCAGTCCAGTTCTCTGCTGTGGTCCAGGAGGGCAGTGGTGGATGGACCAAATGCTTGGGCCCCTGCACCCATGTGGGAGACCAGGAAGAAGCACCTGGCTCCTGGCTTCAGACCAGCGCACTTCCAGCTATAGCAGCCATTTGGGGAGTGAACTAACAGAAGGAAGACATTTCTCTGTCAAATAAATTTTAAAAAAAAAAGAACAGACTTTGTTAGCAGGTGAGTGGCAGACTGGGGAGGCTCAGTGAGTGGCCTTGTACCCACCCAACTATGCAGTACATCCAACCCTACCCCCTCAGTGTCACGGGACAACACACCTGCACTCCCACCAACCAGCAGAGCAGAGAAGCTCGGAGAGGAAGGGAGGGGCTCTGCATCTTTGAGTTGTCATAGATGAGGACCATCTGGGGTCTTCCTTTCTCCACCCACATGATCTGTAGCCTGGAGTCTTCTCATTCTCTTCCTTGTGGGTTACTGGCACCCCTGCCTTAAGCAATGGACTGGCTCATTCTCACTTCTGTCCTCTCTTGAGTTTCGTTCATTCTCCTTGCCTTATTTCCAGAGGGCAGTCTGATGACCATTGCAACCTGAGAACTTTCCCCACTTGCCCTACCTTGGAAGCAGAGCTCTGACGCCCTGCCCAGGTCAGCTTCCAAGTGGCTCCCTGACTCAGCTTGCACTGAGCCAAGTTCTCATTGGCATCTGTCAGACTGGAGCCTTGGTTGCTCAGGGTGCTTCCCTTCACTGCAGTCTCTGACCCCTGTTGGTATGAGCTCTCACCTGGCCTCCTCCCCCTGCACCCTGTCTTTCTCTTTTCTCTGCCTCTGACCCCTGTGGGTTACCTTAACCTGCAGCTTGCCTTGCGTCTTCAGTAATGCAGGTACTATTATCCTGGGATGGGAGATAGGGAAACATAAGTTAAAAGATGCAAATGTTTCAAAATCAGCTGCCAGTTTAGGAAAGATGCAGCAAAATTGACCCAGCTATAATTTTATTGATATCTACCAAAGGATAAAATGTGTTCTTAGATTTTCTAACACTCCTGTCTCCTGACCCTCACCTGGGTACCTACTCCTACCCTGTCTGCCTGTCTAACCTTCAGTCATGTAAATGCAGATTACAAAAAACACTCCTGGGTACCCTGCCAGGCAGAGGGATTTCCTTTGCCACAGACGCAGAAAAGAAAATGGATATTCACATCTAGAATAATCTCCCTGTGCAGATGGAGGTAAACTGGAGCAGAAAGGCCAGGAGAGGGTTCCAGAAAGCTGAGAGGACTCCCACGTTCCCCTACCTGCTCCAGAAGGCTGTCATGTGGCCAGGGAAGGGTTTAGCCCCTTTTGCCATTATACGGTCCTCTGAGTGTTCTACAGGTTGGCTTCAAAGACCCTGAGTGTTGCTGTTTAAAGGTCAGAGCACTTTGTAGAATCTCTCCTGGTCCAAGCAACTATTTATGAGCACTTACAGCCAGCAAACATAGCAGCAAGGAGAAGCGGCACAGGGTTAACTATGCTTTGGACAGATGTATCAAAAATTGAGCCATAGAAGTATTTTCCTATTGTTCATTGGATTAGACAGTGGTGGTCAATGTGACCAAACTTGGGTCAAGATCCCATGAGGGGAAAAGGTTCTTGGAACTTCCTAGTGCTCCTGAAATAAATACTGTTTGTATCCCAGAAGCAAGATGCTGTCTTTCCTCTGCATCTCTGTTTTAAAAGATGCTCCTTCCTTGAACCCAAGCATCGCAGCTCAGTAGCTCATGCGTTTGTTGCTTCCTGTCCATAGACTTCCACATCCCTCAGAATTTCTGATTCTGCAAAACGCTGATTCAGTCAGTTATTTTTTAGGACATTGCCAGAGTTCTTTGGAAATAGTCATTTCCTGGCTAACTAACGTAGGAATAAAACCTGTCAAATGTAAAATACGACAGAGAAGACATTGGAAATGTGACTGCGATGCTTTCACAGCCCCGTTCTAACTCGGCAAGCCTTATTCCAGTGAGGATTCTCAGTGTGTTCTGTATCCAAGGTAACAGACTGCGTTTCTTTACCTTTGGCTTTCACTGGAAGATTGACAAGTGTCATGATGGGGCTCTGGATCCACAAAGTCCCCCTTAGATTAGAAATAAGATCTCCATGTGCACCACTTTCAAGAAAAAACTTCAGAAAAGACTAAAAGAGACTTAAAATTCAGAATTAATGTTCTGAGGCATCAGAATTAAGCCTGAGGACCAAACATAATGGAAGACAGCCAAGCCTTGATAGGAAAGTGGCCAACAGAGACAGCATGGGGGTGGGTGGCAGAAGACCTGGCCACATTTGGGGACACTGCTGCTGGCTGGAAGAGCCTGGTCTGAGTGTGTCCTTGTGCATGGCTCCTCGCATAGCTGCTCCTCTGAGTGACTCAGAGAACTCACCCAGAGCTCTGGGGGCTGGGAGCAGGGGTAGGCACAGCTGCTGCACAGCAAGGAGCCAGGGTCCTCTGAAAGGAATGAAAGCTAACTTCACTCAGGGCCATCTAGGGACTCTCCTACTTGGAAGATTTCTCCAGAGTGGCAGCAGCAGCAGGATGGCAAGAAGAGGACGGGGGAGATGTGCACACTGACAGTGGAGACACACCACCATGACTGTGGCAGCAGAGAAGCCGCCAGAGGCACCAGGACAGAGCCCGCTCCACTCAGGACTCGTGTGAAGGGAGGGAGGGACTGAGGGTCCCAGGGATGGCACTGACGTACTGCATTGTCACCAGGAAAGCTCTCCACTTCCTCTCTACTGGCATTGCCTGGGGAAACAGGAGTCAGGCTGAGAGGATGCAGGGAAGAAAACCAGCTTTTCTTTATTTCCAACACAGTTAAGAACCCATCAACAGTATATCCCCTGTGTCAGTAAGAAATAGCTTCCCGTTACCAGCTTTTTCCTTAGAAGGCATTATAAAAGGAGGAAAGTGAAGCAATAGACATTGAGCTCAGTCACAAGGGAGGAAATAGAGCAGCAAGCAGGTTCCTTAGTGATGAGCACTGTGGTCACTGTGAAGCAGCAGCACCCTCAGGCCATCTGGTCTACCTGGAGACATTGACTGGACAAAAGACATAGAAGAAAGGCTTCATACACAACAGAAACACACTGCTAACACACCAGGAAGAACCATATCCAACTGGGCTCTTCTGAATTCCTGAAGACACAACAAACCAAGGAGAAAACACCTAAGAATATTCCTGGGAGAAAACCAAACCAATACAAACCAATTTGTAGGAAGCTTTAATTGATTAAGTCAACTGAAACACCAATATAAACTAATGAAAGATCTGAAATTTATGGCTGTAGCTTAAGTGTATTTTCATTACTCTAACTTTCACTTAGTCACATAAGCTCACTGGCACATTTCCATCGCAAGTCCTGGAGTGAAGAAGGAGGTTCTAGGGAGAAGTTCATGAATCTGGAATTTAGACCACCAATGCAGTTAAATGGGAAGAGTCCAGTGGCATCCACACAAGAAGTAGGAACCAGACCCAGAGCAATAGGAGCCCAAAGGCAGGGCCACAGCGACCCTAGGAGGGTGGAGCCACACCCATGTTGCCATCCCAACAAGCATCATGGAATAGGAGGGTTAGGGCAGGGAAGTCAGATTACCTGGGTTCCCACCACAAGTTTTTCTTACTATCTTTTTAGTGTTGGACGAGTTATTTAATTGCTCTTTGGCTGGTTCCCTCTGCAGTAAAATGGCCATGTACTGGCATTCATTCCCCTAGGACTGCTGAGAAGCACAGAGTTAAGTGCTAAGTCAAGTTACGCACCTCTGCTGCCGCTGTCACTGTCTCTGCAACCATGGCAGCTGAGGCTGGATGAGGACACCCAGCCAGAGCAGCAGTGCCTGCAGCCCACTGCGTTCTCACCTGGCCCCTCCTCATCCCAGCTTGGAAAGCTCTAGTGCAGAAGTGGTGCGTTCCCCTCCAATCTCCTGGCTCCAGGCCTCCTGCTCCAGGGTCAGTTCTGACATAGAAATTGAGTCTCCTCAGGAAATGTTTCTGCTCTTGTTTACGGCCCCATTTTTTGCTGTATCAGGACTGGCCCTTGTAGGATCTGTAGAGCTTCTCCCTTCCAGCACTAACACTTTACACATTAGCGCTATGGGGGAAAGGGGAGGTGGTGTCTGCTCCACATTGGTTCACAGTCCTAGGTCTGCTGAATCCAGTACTTCAGGACAAGCCACGACTAGGAGGAACCAGGGTCCCAGTGCAGCCTCAGGACAACTGAGCACAGATGAGTGCAGTAACAGTGAGGTGAACTGGCCAAGTTCACTCCCTGGTAAGGAAGCAAACTAGGTCTGAGATCACTAGTGGTGTGGGTGTCATCCTGCACAAAGTGGACAACTGGGTCAGAGGGGAGCCACCATGGCCCCTGAATGAATATTGAGTGATGGAGATAACAACATGGACATAGAATCTATGGCTTGTAGAGTTTCTTATACATTATCCAATTTGACTCATTCAAAATCTCTGTGGGACATCCCAAAGCACATGAGGAAGCTTAATGCTAAATGAGACAAAGTAGCATTGCAATGGGATGGGGCTTAACAAACTGTTGATGATGGAACAATCTCAAATGAATCACATTGTGAAGAGAATTAGACGATCAAAATGGGGGGAAGCAAATACATATTTTCAGAAAAGATAAGATTATAACTTGTGAGAATCTAAATCTATATATACTTATATATATACACTATATGTGTGTATATATATATGTATATATATATATATTAAAATCCAAAGTCTAGTCAGGTAAAACCTAGCCTGGACACTACAGAAGATAAAATCGCCCTGTTAGAAGCTTGGACAGAGTACAGTAGTCAGCTGTGCTGCCATAACAGAATATAACAGGAATGTATTTCCTCATATCCTGGTGAAGGGAGAAGACACAATTCAGTCCATAACAAATGGATTTGCTGAAAATGCACCAGGAGATAAACAGCACAGAATCACTCCTGGCCCCTCGAATTAGACTGTAATTCACTGGAAAGGAATGAAAACCCAGGGGAAAGGAATGAAAACCCAGGGGAAAGGAACGAAAACCCAGGGGAAAGGAATGAAAACCCAGGGGAAATAGTGCCTGCCTGGATTCTCCAGCTGTTCCCACAAAAGCAGAGCTTAAGCCCAGAACTTACACATAAAGTGTGTTCTTAGACGTGAAAGTACGGGAAACAGAAAGGGAGTAGAGGAACTCACACATGCTTTTTGGAGATGGCTGTAGCCATGGGCACCTGACCTCAATCTATGCATCAGAATGTAGAATGTTCCCCATGTCCAAAAATAAGGGATCATTGCCATACTGGCTTTAAGTCCTTGTTGGTAAAGGGCTACACTACTGTGTTCATTCCCCCATAATTCTAGGTTTGCTCAAGTGTTCTCTGGAGCAGAGAGACACTCATTTAGTATAGCTGAAGCCAGGTGCCCCCGGTTGAACCCAAGGAGGTTGGTTACCATAGCAGGACTGAAGTAAGACATGGACCAGAGCATGTGAGGCCAAGCAGAAGCGACGCATGATAGTCTATGGCATACACCACTCAGATCACACATCCTATTAAGTCCAGGGCAAGAAAAGGCCTTCAAGTTGGTGGCTTGCCACATCTGAAAAATCTAACATGGAGAGTGATACTAGACAAGCTATAGTTTCCATTGAAAAAAAAGAAAAAAAAAGCCGGCGCCGCGGCTCACTAGGCTAATCCTCCGCCTTGCGGCACTGGCACACTGAGTTCTAGTCACAGTCGGGGCACCAGATTCTGTCCCGGTTGCCCCTCTTCCAGGCCAGCTCTCTGCTGTGGCCAGGGAGGGCAGTGGAGGATGACCCAAGTGCTTGGGCCCTGCACCCCATGGGAGACCAGGGGAAGCACCTGGCCCCTGCCTTCGGATCAGCGCAGTGCGCCAGCCGCAGCGCACCAGCCGTGGCGGCCATTGGAGGGTGAACCAACGGCAAAAGGAAGACCTTTCTCTCTGTCTCTCTCTCTCACTGTCCACTCTGCCTGTCGGAAAAAAAAAAAAGTTTCCATTGCTATCCCAAGACCTAGGCCATTTTTTAATATCCATGATCTTCTCTACCTCCTACTCCAGGTACCCTCATACCTGGCCAGCACTTGGGCACTGTGGGTCATTTGCTTAGTAATGTGACCCAGATGCTCAGCCCCTAGGATTTATTTGCTAAATCCTTAGGAGGCCACAGTTGCTGCATTTTGCCATTTACAATACAATCCAACTGGAAGCACCAAGAATGAGGCTCCAGCCTGGCCCTTCCTCCCTGCATTGTGCAATAGCGATCCTGC